>NC_135845.1:1660000-2260000 GCF_029677425.1 Wolffia australiana
TCATATATTGATGCTGTATTGTATGTCCAATCAAGATCATCATAGAATTCAAAAGTAAAGAGATCAGCTCAATATGAACACATTTATTTGATGATTGAATTATATAACATGTATGATAAAATGATAGCCAGTTATTATTTGTTGTCTAATTTAATTATTTCACCCACTTAAAGAAATTTTAGGTGTCTCAAAAATATGTTGTGTATATTACGTAGCTAGTAAAATGGTTGACTATTCCCTTTGGTCCAAAACCCGTTTTTTCCAGGATGACTTGCAGGATAAGCATAGTTCGCTGTAAATCTCAGGACATATGATCATCTGTTATCACTTCTGTCCCTTACCATCCTCAGTCATCTATTTTGATCTGGGAGTGTAATTCATAATGAAAGCCTACGTGCCTCCCATTACGTTACATTTTGTTGCGCGTGATTTTATCTAGGCGTACAACTGTTCTCTGACCATTCTTTCATCCATGTCATCCTGCCTCTCTAACCAAAATGGAATGGGGCTGTAGACTCTGTGGCGGATGACTGACCAAAAGGCAGTTACATACCATCCCATTCCAGTAGTCCACTAATGAGTCAGTGGGTCAGATTCACTTTTCCCTCCTGATCCTCCAATTAAATCAGAAAACTCTAGTGTACATGCATGGAAATTTAATTGATTAGAATGAAATCATCAAAATATCATAATTGTAATGTCCATGAACTTGATTGGTGGTTACTCAGAGTCTCACTCTAATTCTAGTATCTGAGCATGCCATTTGGTTTCATTTATAACTACAACTTGCTTTTCCTTTGATTAGTTACTTCTGTCCTGTGTTTGTTGATCTGGAGAAGCACAACCTGTATACCCCAAGGACCTGCCCTATTTATAGGACTTGGAATATTTTAATTCACCGTAGTCTACCAAATAATCCAATCATAACAATAAAGATAAACTCAAGCTTAACACATTTAAATTTAATCGCCGTGCCTATTTATAAACGTCTTTATCCAATCATCTGCACTGGTAAATCACATAAATTGGGATATTTAATGATAGCTTAATTACATGCCATTATATTCATATCTATATACACTAATTGTCCTTAGATGAAGACAATATTCTAACAATTGGCCGACTGTTCCTGTGCTTTATTTATTCCCATGGAAACTTCAAGGAACTAAGGATACACATTCAGTTGGGCCAAGCGCCCACTTTTGCACTATAACTTGCCTGTTACTTGTCCAGCGATCCAACCCTGAACACCTCTGCCCTTCAGTAGTTAAATTATTTCTTTCTTATGCCACGTTTGCACATTTAATGTGCTGAATATTATTATAACGAGAAGCTGACGACTAAGACAAGATTAATCTGGTCTTGGTCCTGTTGCCGAAACGATAAAGGGTGCGACTTTAAAAATCAATAAAGTAGATTAGTCTTTGCGAGTCCGATGAAAATTTCTCTGGGATGTTTTAAGCTCAAAGTAGGGTTTTAACTCTAGGTAGTTTCTCATAAATTTCCACTAGCTTCCAGAGAAAGAAAGTTCATCAGGTCAAAAAGTTAACTAACATTCTCAACCATCGTATCCAGTCATAATTATTCAGGGTTGACTAAGGAACCTCTTAATTGCTGACAGTGCCCCTGCTTTACTTTTTCCCCTGGAAACTTCAGGAATTCTAAGCGGATATGCTAAGCAAAGAGTTAACTAACATTCCCAAGTTCATAAATTGCCATTAATTTCCAGAGAAAGTAAGTTCCCCAAGTTAAAGAGTAAACTAACATCCCCAACCATCTTATTCAGAGAAAATTATTCAGGGTTGACTAGGGAACTTGTTGCATGGCTGGCAATGCCTCTGATTTGTTTTTTCCAGTGGAAACTTCAGTTGGGCCCAGTTCACATTATTTCAGGATAAGTTCCTGCCTCATAAAGATTCGCTCTTCAAATCTTCATATCTTCGCCATTCAGTAGCTAAAACCTCTCTTTCTCATCTCATTACTGCGCAACTTAATAGCTGAGTATTGGAACATCATGGGTCCAAAGCCTTCTTCCTTTATGTTTTCTAATTTTGATTCATTTCGTCATATCTGGACCATGACCCGGAGCGATTAAGGGGTGAGACTTTGGCTAGTTATCAGCTGTTTGGATGATATTCTTGCTGATTATAAAGCTCAGAGATTGCGGAAGTTTAAGAAAAAAAGAGAAGCGAAGAGGAGAGGAAGAGAGACATGGCGATTGATAGATTCTTAGAAATTGCAAGGAAATCACAGCGCGTACTGGCTGATGCAGCAAAGCTCACAAGAAAGAGCTGGAGACCCATGATTTTATACATGTTCATCTTCCTCGTCTACTTTCTTCTCCAGCAATTTGCTTACACCGTTGCCGTTTACCGATCAGAAGACTGCCCGTTCAGAACTGTTCTATCAATGGCGAGATGGAAGGCCACTCGAGGGGAGTTTAACGCTATTCTTCCACGGCTTCTCGAAGACTTTTTAACGTTGGAGAAGCAATCTTTTGTTCTCTTCTTGCCCACTTTCTTGCTCACTGTCTTCCTACAGAACGCGGCCATCACCTCGCTAGCCATGCGTTCAAGGGGAGAGAAGTTGGACGTGAAGGGTCATCTTTTAACGACAATGAGAAATTGGAAGCACGCCATGGTCACTGTTCTTTACAAGGATCTCATCACCACTTCTTTCTTATTTTACTCGGTGGGATTCATCACGGCAATCGGCGTTATCTTCGATTTCTCCGCTTGGTCGTTTACCGTAGCCCAGTTTATAGTGACTTTGGCGTTTCTCCTGGCGCTTTACTTGGATATGTTATTGAATCTTGGCGTTGTGATAACGGTGGCAGAGGAAGGAGGTTTTGGTTTGAGCGCCATTGGAAGGGCTTCTGAGCTGATTCAAGGTAGGAAGAACTTGGCGCTCTTTGTCAACTTCCTCAGATATCTCATCTTTAATCGTGTGATCGCTGGAATAGGGTTCCTGTTGGGAACAAAGCACAGTCTTCTCATCAAAGTATGCGAGGGTTTAATCATGGGATTTCTTGCGTTCTACTGTCAAGCGGTAGATGTAGAGTTTTACAAGGAGTGCAGGCCGCAGAACCTTCCGTTCTAGATTGACCCAATGTTTCTATTGAATTTGATCCTTGCTCCATGAGTCATGCTCTTAACATACAATATTATTTTAAACTGAACGAATATGATGAGGCATTTTCCTTAATATTTGGGACCCGTAAGGCGAAGCCTCGATTACAGCCATAACATTATTTTTTGTAAAAGAATAAAGAGCTACAGAACTGTAGGACTCGCATTGAGGTCTAAGTCTGCGCTATGTGGACAGAAGGTCTTTTATATTTTAAAAAATAAGTTAAATGTTGAAATACCAAGACTTAATGACAGCCTTAAGATTAATTTGGGTATGAATTGAACGCCATTGTATGCGAGCGAAATTCCAAAAGGCAGAAGTATTCATGATATTAATATGATTAGTCTCTGGCTTTCAGAATTGTTTTGGTTAAAAGCACTTATAGCCTGCCTTATGCAGTTTACTATATACCCACTCCTCGACTTAAATGATGCATTTTAACTAATCCAGAACAAATTTGTTCCCCTATATTCTCAGTGTGAGTGACTAGCAGCAGTTAAATGATGCATTTGAAGTTATGTTAGAGTTTTTTTTTATATTTCTATATTCTCACTACGACTGACTTGGAGCCGTTAAAAATAGGATGATTATATGATAGAGGTTGATGAGCAGTCATTTATTCAAAATAAAATATAAGTTATTTAAGCATGAACTAATGGATGGATATTATGTGACCTGCAAGCCAACCACACTTCATATTCTCATTCCTGTTCATTGAAGTAAATATTTGTTTATTATTATTATTCTCGTGTGATGTTTATGATGAAGTCCACAAATAAATCTAACGACCGAGCGAATTATCAGTGACATCATAGGACAGTGGTCACTTGTATTTAAACATGCTTACTATTACTGCGATCCAAAGAATACTGAACATGGACATTGATAGATTCACAACAAATTACAATATCTAATTCCACTTTATAATGAGTATGGTTGATCCTATAATCATTAGTGTAGAAATACTAAGTATAGATGGTTGGTTCACAATAGGGAAAGAGCTCCCTATATTTCTCCCTATGAGTCCATAAATCTCATTACACCTAACTATGAACATCTTATTCATGTTACGGTTCTGCGTGTAATCCTTAGACATTAGATACCTAAGATATCAAATGAATGGGCATTCGTAATTTGAGTACAGCTCAGTGATAATATGAAAATAAGGATGATAATTCATACTTAGATTATGGATACTAGAACATAATTAGGGTAGTTCTATGCTTGTTATCATGAATTTTCAGCAGATTTCACCAAAACTAGATAAGTTCACTAAATGATCACTCTTTACATTAAAGTGACTATATTTTGAGTTTTTTTGTGAATTTAGTGGAAAATAGATTTGAATTGGTGAAAAGTTATCCCTAAAAAGAGTTGTCGATTGACAGAGAATTAAATTTGAATTCTTGGATTTTTTTTGGAATTTATTGGAAATGTTTTTAAAGCACTGGGCACACAGGTGGAACATAGGCGTGCATGAATGGGTGCATGAGAGAATGGGTGCATAGGTGCATGAATGGGAGCACCTATGCATATTTTTAAATGTCAAATGCCGATTCTGCTTTTACGGATACAATAGACCTGAATTAGTCCATATGGAATTAAAGTCTTCACTTCAGAGGAGCATAACGTGGCACCATCCAGATTGCGCGATCCTAATTGGTAAAGAGGTGAGATTACGATGCTACTTTTTTGCCATTTTTTACAAGGAAAAGATGCAGGGCGATGTGGCAAAATCTGGCACGGTGAACCTTCGCGTCATTACATCTGACAGATGCAAATGCACTCGTCCGGATGGAGGACGGCTGCGGTCGGCGCTGGGGAGGATCGAGCGGGAAAATGCAAAGAAAAAAAGAGAGGGAATCTCTGCTGCAGACGACCGTCAGTGACTAGAGGGGCTTTTTTTCCTTTTTTTTGGGGGGGAGGTCTCTCTTGAAAAAAGGAAAATAAAAAACTAAGAGAGCGCCAATCTTTAGAGGTTTTTTTATTTATCCACGTGAATTCCTTCCCTCTCTTGAGTAATCTTCATGTCCACTGCAACACACCGAGCTCCGGGCTAAATACGCGGGCTCATAAGAGGAGATTAATGTTTCGGAGCATCACTGAAGGCGGTAAATCTTAAAAACTTAAGTAGGTTGTTCATTCCATTTCTTACCATGTTCTCATCATTTGCATGTGCTTAAATTTGTCCCATTATCTGTTATAAGCTATTAATTCTTACCAGGATGCAAAAGCTTAAACATCATTTTTTAATTAAGATTTTGATAGGTCATCCCTAATTAGAGTATCTTCATCTTAGTATCTACACATATCTCATCTTGTTTTTAGTGCACGGTTGTAATATCACAATAATCTCTTTTATCTGTTATTAATTCTTATGAGAAATAATTAAGAGCTTATGCATATAATATAATCAAATTAAACTATCACATAAAATTAATTATCCACTGATTATTATTTTCTAGGTCAATCCACTTGCTTTATAACTAATGTGTTTTAAAAATCAATCTTAATTTTAAACTCCTCTCTGTGGTTCGACTCCTTGCTCACCATTAATATTAGTAATAAGTGGATTAGGGTTTCTTATAAATTATTGCATGTCGCAAAATTAAACATCTACTAAGTTAAACACTTAAATGTTGACATATCACTTAGAAATCAATAATCATGAGATCCAAATCATTCTCATCTTAGATGGATAATGGACTCAATGAAGGTGATGGTGTTTTCCAGCAGGAATCATTGACCTCCAGCATCATAGGATACAGACTTGAGAAATAAAATCTAGTTAAATTCCTTTTCTAGGATAGTGAAAATAAGGGAGGAGTAGGATTTATGTAATTCATTATTCTTAAATCTAATGACTAATCACACTTTTAAGGTAAAACATACTCTAATCCTTTATGAGCATGGCATGGATGAAGGATTGAACATACATGGTAACGAATGCTGCAAAGGTCACATTAGGGAGTTTACAACATGAGATGTAGCTTGACGCCCCATGGGCTGGAACCCCAGCCATTCATTTGGATTAGATCAATTCATGATTAATTAATTTAAAAGATTTGCCAATACATATTATTTTACCATTAAAATTGTTAACTAGACTGATACATGGTCCTAGAGCTTCATAAATATATTTTTTTATGTTGGTAAATATACTAAAATAAGTAGGGAATTTATAAAAAGGGCTCCTGAAAGTATAAGGGGCATGCCTGATGCAAGCTAGATCTAGGTGCCCCCGTCTAATCTCTATTTGTCTCAAAGCCATACCTTCTAGTGAGACTAGATAATTAGGAGATCTAATAGAATTTCAAGAAGTGCTGTTTGAGAGGACTAAAAGCTCCTACATTCTCGAGATCATGTAGAAAAGTATTGAGTTGGGACACGTGGATGGTTAAAGAGTTTCATTTAAGGAGCCTGAAGAAAGTGAAAGTTTTTTTACACAATGTGATATGATCATCTACTATTTTTGGTTTGAATCCATTCCAAGTCACACCATTTTTTCTGTAAGCATTGATTACAAATTTTTATCTGTATACATTGGAAACGTCAGTTAGAGAAATCCCTAAATATAATCAATCCTGACTTGTGTGTTTGTAAAAGGATTAACATCATGTATGAAAAAATATAATAAAGAGGTCCAATTTTATCTCTATACATGCTGAAGATGAGAAAAATATATTTACATAATTGAAGTATACCTCCCAGACTCATAAAAAGAATATAATTTATTTTTACAAAAATCTGGTTCAAGCCCATACTCATTAATGATCTATTGATTTATTCAGAATTCACTTTTTTCATTCAACAAAAAATTTGGTATCAGTTAAATCAGATTGTTTCCTATGATTAAATCATGCACATAAATATAATTTCAAGACAAAATAATATAACATGTGAATATTTGAATACATGTGAAAACTACATGATGCAATATATTCATTTTTTGTATAACTGAAATATTCTATTTTTAAATAACATTCTCAACGTTCATTTGCATATGAAATTCAGAGATAAAACGTCCACAGGGTTGCAGTTGTAATTTATACACATTATTTTTTTATCCTCCATCCGATCCTGAATCATTTGTCCATTTCTTATTCCATATATCAGAATGGGAAAAAAATCATTATAATTCAAGTTAGTAAAATCCTTATCATCTCCCATGAATGTACTTAAATATACTTAAATCAGTATATGATAGTGTTCATAAAGTCATTTAGAAACTATGGATGATTTATTTATGAGACACTGTTTCCTCTTGACAGTATAACCTCCTAAGGAGAATGAATCTGCCACTAATGTTCTATCATAGTTCAACTTTTCATTATATACACGGCACGAACACATAAAATACTGATGAATCTCAGGTTTATACCTCATAGTTCTTATTCCATACAGGATATGTCATAAAATGATGTTGAACCAAGTTATCTATAGTTGTATGAAAACAACCTATATATCTTTAATTTTAAAATTTCACCAAGTACAGGGAGTTGATTCCTATGAGAAGAATGATAAATATTTAATGCCTTTGATTGTTAGCTAATCATATAATGGGTTATCTCTTGATACAAAAGGTGTAAGCAGTATCCATAATTTATGGTATTGATTAAAACATCAACGCGGCTATCAAGGTCACCTGCCCCCCAAATTTTTTCTACGTCCCCATTTCTTTGCTGGAAGTGTAGATTGACAAAGAATAATACATACAGAGGATACATACACTGATGAATACACACAATGACCACATTCAGTAGAGTAGAGTGATACAACAAAATACTTCATAGACAGAGATAATATTTAACTAGTTTACTAGTTGTTAAGCACCCTCTTTCACCAATCAAAAGAGTATCTTTGAACCTCATTTGCCTCCAAATTAATTAAAACTTTTTTACCCAATTTTACATATATATTAAAAGAATCTCGGCTCATTTCAATGCACGACCAAACCATTCACCCCAAGGTGGCCAGTTAGACCTATTCTCACTTAATGATAATTTCCACAAGTTATTTTAATAAAATAACTGTCTATTCTATGTATGGATATCAAAAAATATCAAAATAAAAGCAACACATATCTACACTGATATCATTTCAGTGAATAGAGACAAAAAACATGAGTTGTACTGAGTGAATTTAGTTCTTTTAGTCTATATAAAATAGTTTAGAGCAGAATTTCGGAGTCAAACCTAATAGTGACATTAATCTCAGCATTGTAATCCAATCCAAATTGTATCTATGGACCTTTTTCAAAAGTACTATAGTCCTTTTGGAGTACGAATATAAATTAATTAGGTTGATAAAGAACTTTTCAGATCCTTTTAAAAATCAATTTACTTCTATAAATAATATTTGCAGATATATTATAGTGTTAAAATAAAATCAGTTATCACAAAAGATGTTTAAATAATGAAAGTTTTAAGGAGTAATAATTTAATGTGGAAGCTCAAAAAAATAAAATATGCATCAAATTTATCAAATGTTAGTTGATATATCTTTTTAGAGGTATTTATGCATTTTTCAGTAATTATATAAAATATATAAATTATTTTATTGTTCTTGTAAATAGTCATATTAAATACTTTATAAAGGTAAGGTAATTTTTTATTTTCCCAGAACTAAATGATAGTTACCCAAATTCATGGTATGAATTGTTCTTGTCATCAGAAATGTAATATTTAAATGTTGTTCGAATGATAACATGTTGAGTTAATATATTTTTCATGATTAGATGACATATGTTTTAAGGGTAGATAATATTGTCTGGTTTAGTTTATATGAATGTATTCAATAATCACGACAAATAAATGAGTAATAAAGGATAAAAAAACATAATCAAATGTGTAGTATGTTCATAATAGTCCAGATGATAACTTTAAGCTCACCAAGTATCAAATCATGTTCAGGATACGTAGTTGACTTCTCAATCAAAGAAAAAAAAACGTATCAGAATATGATTGAAGTAATCAAAAAATTACAATAATAATATTTTATCAAGCCACCTTCAAACTGTAGCATTGGTACTTATTGAAATACAATTTTCAAAATAATATTCAAATATAAAATCTCTCGAATCATAGTTCATTCATCCTCAGATTTTTTAAATAAGGAAGGTTTATAAATGTAACACATTTCTAGAAGTGTAGTTTCTATGATGTGTATGACCATAAATTTGTTTACATATTGTAATGAATAGTGAAATCATGTAGAAATAATATTAAGTCATATGTTTACATAGGTTTTCATATTATATAACAGAGAGCTCATTTAATTATCAAGAAGATTTCCAACTCCACCAAATGGGTTCAAAAGATAATTTTTTTTTTCAGCAATGAAAAAAAGATGAAATCAATGGATTACAACAAATAATTTTCTACAGAATATTATAAAAGTTATTTTGATAGAATACAGTGAAACATACATGTACCATTTAATAACTTGAACATATGCAATGTGATTCCTTTCTGATTTCAATAAAGCAACCTGATAGATTAAGTCTCATTCAAATTATTTTCATACAAAGCCAAATGTAAGTTCGCCAGCGGAAATAAATCATTAACAGGTGCCCAATTATACAAAGTCACAATTATGCAGTGAGACATTTTGGAGAAGGTCCAAACCCCATTTTCTCTAAGATATTTATTTTTGAAGAACAGCTTTCTGTGTCTCCAGCCCTTCAATCATGGACACCTGCTTTAAGGTCATTGATATATAGCTTTATATGATCATTCAAACTCACAGATCATATCTCAAAATAAATGTAATACTCTAAGTAGCATTTTTTGTTCACATTAAAAAATTGGCAAACCAACTTAGAGTCTAAAGTGAACCAGGAAGAATGAGGATGAATTCATGTTTACCCTTCAGATATTTCATAAATGAGAGGATAGAAATAGGTCCAATGAAGGAAGTGGGATTCAAAAATTAGAAAACACGAGCTATTCCGGCAAGCCCAAAAGATGCAAATTGAAAGATGGAGGACAGAAATTATGGAGAGATGTGTGAAAGAGAAAATGGATACGGAGGAGAAAGAAAATTATGAGGACAGTTAAAATCTATCTACACTACCATCTTAAACCTAATGACACCAAAATTTAAGTAAATATATTTTACTAACCCAGATCCATGACACAATTGACAAGTATTGATATTGATATCATTCGAAGGCTTATAAAGCACTCCATGTCTCACACTTCTTGAGTTTGAATAAACATGACCAACAGCATTTTTTCAATCAAAATAATGTTAAGTCAGGATGACTTAAGGGTTTTTTAATCTTGGCTGGAAACATTTCAAGGGAAATTTGGTGATAATCACTTGATGTCACAATACTAATGACAGAGAATGACATATTAGATGCTGTAACTTTATCTTTTCGGAAGACTTCTGATGCTTTTTGATATAAGAAGAAGAGAGGGGTGTAAGCATAGTGCCATTTTTCCGTTTTCTTTTCTCTTTGGATAAACATGTGCTGGCTTTTACTTGACATGGGATTTAAAGTGAAGAAGTTACATGTCAGCATATAATTGGACTATATTTTCAAATGCATATTATTATGGAGAATCTTTTAAAAAACAGATGATTTGGTGTGAGGCTGGTGATGGGTGATGAGGAGACAGAAAAGCAAAAGGCTTAGACTACAAGCTTAAATGATGTTATATATAATATATGAGTTGTGGGCTTAAATTTTTAGGGTATATCTCTCTTGCCTGTAACCATCCATCATCTTGGATCTTTAAAGACACATGACATCCTTCTAAAAAAAGAAGCCTTAAATTTGGTTCCTAATTGTGATTAACGAAAGAGTTCACTCATTCAATATCTCATTAGGATCAACTGACACATTACAATGGAGAAGTATTGGAAAAATAATCTGATCAAGATAGATGAATAAAAAGAACTACTTTCAGCTTGTCGGGCACCTTAAAATGAGGATAGCATGATGTTTATCTTTTTGAAACACATCCTTATTTTTTTTCAATGGTACTATGTTGATCTTCATCGTTTTGTATGCACCTACATCTTCCTCATTACTAGTGGTGGTTAATTTTATACCATTTGTTACACTACTCACCCTGCTCTACTGCTCGCTGGCATGTATCTGTAGTCATCTATGCCGCAAAGACAATAAATCAAAATAAACCTTGAAAATTGGATAATCAAATCACCTTTTCATGAATCTGATTTAGAGTTTCTCAGTTCCTCATGTGAGAGTATTGAGCCTTTAGAAAAATTCTCAGTCCCTGGCATGTCGAATCTCCTTCATCTCAATGATCCCCGTAACAGATCTACGATAATCGTTATGCCCTTTTGATTCCATTGGGAGTGGAGGAGAGCCAAAGAGAGAATGCAGAAGGATGGGCATGTAAATACTTCTGGCCTGGTTGCATTATATTCAGGGTCTTCTCATATTTATAACTAACATGAAATATGTGATTAGGAAGTCAAAGAATACAGTCAAAGTACAACTGTCTTTCCATAAAAGGTATTTGATGTCTCAGGTCCAAACACCAAAGAACAATCATTACTTCCACCAAAAGATGGACATCATTGTCATAAAGCGAATGATGACCCAGTATAAGACTTCCATGCTTTTTAGAAATTAGATTATATAAAAACCTTTTTTTGACTATGCTGTACTTTGTTGTACATGAAATACTGTTTTTCACTGAATACATGTTGCATTGTTCCATGAAACAAGAAATGGGTAGGATGGTCCACAAAGATAATCCCTCGCATGGAGTTATTAAATCTGAAATGACGTTGATACAACTAAGAATATTAATCATTGTGTTTCATATCTATTATAGAATATGGAAGTCGCGGGTTCATCTTTATCCATGGAAGGCTTTGCAATAGTGCAATGAATGACATCACATATCATATTTCGAATCATTTCGATTTCAACTATCACTCTCATATTTTCTCAAATCAACTATTAAAAATGGTAGCAAGTGATAAATGATAGCAAATGATTTTTTAATCTAATTTTAAACTTTTGAGATGCTTAATGACAAATGGTTGCAAAATCATAAAGATGAATTAATGGATACCATAATTATAAAAGGTAGAAATGCAATTGTGTATCCAACACAATAATGAGATTTAATATGAAAAGGACTTTTAATATGAAAGACATTATTCAAGAATCATTAAAATGAAATGAAGAAATCAAATCAATAAATTCATTTAAACCTTAAAATATATGAGGAAAATATCACTCAAGTTATTTACTTATTTAGCAACCAAATAAAATTTATTTCCCCGATTTCTTGTTTCCAATCACCAATTTGCCTAGATAGAGAAAGAAGATGAGTAAAGAAAGATGTGAATCCAAAATTCCCAAGATGGAGAGAGAAATGAGGCAAGAATATTTTTAATTCCCCAATGTTTTTAATGATATGCCCATTTGTTTTATTTTAGATACATTAGAGAAAAGGATAAAAAGGAAGAAAAAAATTATAGAGGGAAAATTACGTTGGATATTAAACTTCAATAGACCATTCAATTTTAAAAGGCCTAATGACTTTTAACTGAGGCAATAACTATCCAAATTAAAAACCTGACTGGTTAAATAAGACTAATAAAGCATGTGCTTACGATACTTAAATGTATGTCCTAATAATGTCTTCTAGACTCTTTTCTTGAAAAAATGGCTCATAAATAATCTTATTCTTATAACAGAATAAAACATGCAATTTAAGCATTCCAAGTAACATAATTATATAACAGAATAATAAAATCAGTAATTAGTAAAATTATGAACATGCAGAACACGATGTTAGGGAAAATTCCTACCATGATGTTGGGGGAGAAGGATCAAAACACTTGCGATGAGTTTCATCATGGCATTGCGATTTCTCATTGGGTGGGTCCATATCATCATAATGAGGACATGTCCTATTACAACCCTGAGGTTGCTGATTGAATGCATATCTATTCTCATGGTAAGGATGAGTCCTATCTGAGGATTGACGATCGCAGAATTGAAGTTAATGTGTTAATTTGAGAAATTTATAAGTGTTTACCTATGACTTTCCATTGACTAAATAACATTTGTAATTTTGAAATTGAAACTTTGTTCATTTCTTTCTAAAATTATGAAAGTCCATGGTGATCTGGACGATCAAATAATATCAAGTATATATGGCTTAGAATAAATAAGAGTCTGAAGTACATTTAATACATGCTCATATTCCATGAAAATGCATTGACCTCCCTGGCTTTAAAAATAAGCCTAATTGGATAATGATGCTTATATTGACTCCATATTTACACTAGAAAAGTTATGTGATGAAATCTATTGATTGAGCGCATCCAGACGATGCCAATGAATCATCAGCAGAGCCGTCTTCACCGTCATCGCCGTCATTGCTCTCATCAGCATCACTACCAGTCCGTGTCCAGCCTGACCGACACGCCAAAGCGCCCGTGAAGACGCCCGGGTTTTAATACCCCTGGTAGAGCACGTGCGCATTCGTATCATTGTGTTTTCATCTTCGTCCATATTATTTTTGTCGTCATTTTTGTCTTTCACGTTGTTTCATTCCCTATGTCCTTTAATTGTGTTTTAAAACGGGGGGAGGGGGTCCCTTATTGGACTCCCCTTGTTGGACCCTTTGTATGGGGCCCATCATGGCCCTATATAAGGCCATGATGTCCCCACGTTCTCCTCTAGATCTGGAGTTGTGTTCGGCAGTTATTTTCATCATCCAGATCTCATCGTGAGAAGGAGAGGGATGAAGAAGAAGAAGAAGGAGAAGAAGAAGAGGAAGAAGGAGGGAAAGAGGAGGTGAGGGAGAAGAACACCGACTGATTTAGAGCCTCAATTTTACCAGTTCAGGTGCTCTCCGTCGTATCTGAACAGTTCGGCCACCGGATCGTCCCAAGCGTGGAACCACGGTTTTGCAGTATCAGAACGAGAGATAATCTCGGCATTCCTCTTATTGGAGGAAAATCCTTGACCTATCGGGAGCGTCGACTCACCGACCCGGCCATTCCCTGCTGTGTTGGGCAGTCCGTCCATGGATCAGCGGCCGCGTCCTAGGCAAAGTGTCACCGCGTTAAGAACGCGTCCCTAGTGGGAAACCTCTATTCAGCCATCACATTGCGAGAGAGAACCTCAGTGTCTCTCTTCCTCGGAGAGAATCTTCGATCGACCGGGAGCGTCGACTGGCCGACCTGGCCATTATCCATCGTGTTGGAGCAATACGCTAACGGGTCAGCGGCTGCGTTCCTTGGCGGGCATCCACCTCCTTGCAATAAAATGGCACAACGAATCCCGACGAAGGTCGGTGAGTTGACCAGTGAAGGATCGAGAACTATTTAAACCGACAAGAATCTGGAATGACTTCAAACTCTACCGATGCCTCCCACCCTTGGATGTGGAGACTCGAACCTCCTAGGGTGACTCATGGGTGCTTCCTTTCCGAAGAAGGTCCTTCTGTCGACGCTTGCAGAACCGGTCGCCGAGGGTTGTCTGGTCACGCCATTGACGTCGGACGGAACTGCACCCCACACCATCTGTGGCATTCCTTGCCCATACCAGGGTCGCCCGACATTCTGATCGGCGTCGGGCTGCACGTGTCAAGCTCCGTGGACTGCTAGAAGCGCCTTGTCGCTACCCCTTGTTTCCTTCTCCTTTGGCCTCCATCCACCACTCCTGCACCTCTGCTAGTTGAGCCCACCGACCCTCTCCAGCACGTCTCCACCGCTCCTTCCCGCATCGCTCTGTGCACCGACGAAGATGTCGACGAGGAATGCGGCCATCTATGAGGTACGCTGTTCCCCTTTGCTCGTCAGTTATATTATGTCTTCTAGTATATTTTTGACTTCACTCCACCGCGCTCGGGTTAGATTAGGTGAGAGATATTTTATCGAGAAAACTACGAAGTTGAGCGCCTTCCTAGGCACGGGCCGATCCCGCCTGTTACATGCGAGCCCTACGGACTTGTTCCATTCGGCGCCGTAGTCGCCCTTGTCGAGCCGACGAGGGTCACAAGGTCACCATTACCGTCACCGATTGTCTGCTTCGGAGCTTGGAGTTCGGCAAATCATCATGAGTTGGGGCCTGCGCGTACATTTCACCTAGGGCATTCGCATCACATAATTACAATTCACCTAGTGATTTTACCCGTCGGTTGACACCATTGACGACGTCCGACATCATCTATGACATTTGGATTCAGTCAAATTCATTTGACCAACCAGATGAATTGATCATCATTTAGGTTTTATCCTTCAACTCAACTATGCATTATTGAGATAAATATTTTTATATCCAAAAATCAAATGAAAGCCTGATAATAAAACATTTTAGTCTTGATCCAACATTCCAATTAAATGAATTTTATAATTGTGTTATTTAGGCTTCGTATATTAGGAAAAGTACCTTGGATGATTTATATATATAAATGATTTTAAATAATTCATGTAGATAAATATATAGATGGGATGATATCATCTTGGGAACATCATAGGTTATGACCTGGGAAGAGAGATGTTATCATCTCACTTGTTAAAAATATATTTTCCAATTTTCTCCTAATTTATTTCATGAAAATAAATGCTGAAATATAAAATTAATTAAGCATTAATGTAGGGAAGGGAATATAAACACACCTCTCAGTGAGCGTAGGATTTGGACATTCAAATGCAACAATATATGTAGCAATTTATCAATATAAGCTCTTGATCTTTCTCTATTTTTTAAAAACAAATCTTTATAGGCCACTGTCCCTTTCATCCTTCTTTCTTTCTTCTTGAAACAAAAGAGAGTCTTGATAGTGAGAAGTTTAAAAAGGTCTTGAAGTAGATTTACGAAACCAGAAGTCTAGATTCAAGTGCACCTTGGTCATCTGGATAATTCTAGAGGTTGAACATGCGAATTAATTCTGATTTATCTCCAAGGGAGTCCAACAATGGGAAATGTTCCCCAAAAGATACTCAAAATTCGATTTGCTTGAACACACCTGGCAATGCTCTTGATAAGGAATTCAAGAAATGAATTAAAAAATGATAACTGTATCTAGTTGCATCAAATATAAAAGAATGGCCAAATTAAGAATTAAGTAAGAAATAAAATGTCTTTAGCAGTTGAAATGACCTCAAAATGGAATCATTTTTACCCATCTATTGGGTGGATAATATCTGGAAGTGAGGATAGGCACATGGGATAGAATAATTTGTACATATTTGAGAAAAAAAGGGACAACGGAAAGGGCTCCATGAGCTACATGAATGTGGGAGTCGATAGAAGCCCCCAACTTTTACTACATCACCTAGATCTAATTTAATGTATGTGCGTGACACTCTAGACCTTGGTAGTGGTACATGTTACGACTCCATTTTCCCAATAAATTATTATGGGATATCTTCAATAATTAGATATATTTAAGATAAATTAAATCATAAATAAGGTTAATCTAATACATAGCTTGAAGCACAAGCATGCGAGGCAAAAAGCCAGATTGTGTTCTAATGTTACAAGGATTTTATGGAACTCAACCTGTCCCTATGTAATTCCCTGGTACATGCTATCCCTTATCTACACAACACTCATATAAATAACTCGGGGCACAATCATGGATCAATTCTGAATAGCATATTGAGAAAATTGAATACTTCATTCAATCGTCTTTATCTACATAATTTTTTATGTAATAGAGGAAACAAAATTTAAGCTTCACTACCCAATTAGAGTTAATGGGCTGGTTATTGCGTCTCAGCTTAAAACAGTTTGGGGGCATGCACTAGAGATTCATAGTTATTATATTCTAGTCATCCATCCACACTAGATATTTGTTATAGGAGCAAAAACTCTTCATATTGATGTGTTATTCATTAATGTGGTTGATGATTAGGTATTATACCATCCAAAAATTCATATATATCACTTTAGGGAAACATTACTGTAGCAATTACCAAATACACATCTATATAATCTTTTTATAAGTGTATGGGCTTAACCATACCACCGTATAAGCATTAGTGAAAGTGATGTCCATTGAAGATATTTCAGTGTCCTTCCTAAATGTTGTATAAAAGGAATGTTTTCATTCAATGTTTCTAAATGAAATATCAATATACTGTAATTCAAATCTAATGTGGTAAGTATTGGACATATTCTTAGACTTCCTTATGAACATCACATATAAATAATATTTTAATTTTACATTACTGAGTTCCTCTTGAAATTTGACATTATGAATTTCCATATTCTTAGTATCAACACCTGACATTCTTCAACTCTGTAACACGAACACTTATTACACTCAGCCCAGCTAGTCTTCATAGATGACGATGACTCAAGCCTTAAAGGATGCTTTAATATTCTCTCCAATAAACAATTTTCATTGAAACATTATATTTAAGATGAACTCATATTCAAGATTTTCGGTACAGCGATATCATGAACGATACATTACAAATAATTTAATAAAATATTTTTACAATAATTCAGAAAATCACAGGAATACAAATATCACAAATAATATAATATTTTAACGATCAATGTTATCAAGTTGTAAATAATTTCACTTCTTTCCTTCATTTTTGAATTTTGCAGTTTTCAAGTACTTGGCATCAATCTTATTATCTTGTTCCGATATTGTTTGATGGCGCAGCACCGCCCGAGCCCCCAAAGACGTCTTCGGAGACGTCACTGTCGCCATCGACACCGTCACCGGTACGCATTCAGCCCACCCGGCAAGCCAAGGCGACGGTACGAACGCCCGGATTCAAGTACACCGGGTAATGGCACCTTATCTTCATTATCCGTTTGTCGTTTTCGTTCGTGTTTTGGTTTGTAGTTCACCGTCCGTTGTTTTTATGTTCAGTTACGTTCATGTGTAACGAGGGAAGATCCACTCTATAAGGATCTCCCCTCTCTGTCTTTTCTTTTCCCCTCTCATTTTTTTTTTTTTTTGTGTTTGTGGACTCAAGTGCATGGGGGTCATCCGCGTTCTGCTATAAGAAGGGATCTTGGATGACCAAATGTGGTACCCTTTTGCTTTGAAGAAGTTATTTTGAAAAAAAGAGAAGGGTCGCCGATCGTAGAAGAAGGAAGAAGAAGAAGAAGAAGGAGAAGGAAGAGGAGAAGAGAAGAGGAGGGAAGAGCCACCGCCTCGGGCCAGCCGCCGCCATCTGCCTGCGCTTACCGCGTACGCGCGCTCGCCGCCGCCGCCTCAGGCCCGTCGTCGCCGCCGCCCGCGCTTCCCGCGCGCGCCCGCCGCCGCCGACGGTCCGCCCGGCCGGACCCCGACCGGCGTGCGCTGATCCGTGGCCTCGCCAGGGGAAGGACAGGCTGAGTAGAGCCCTCGTCTGCCCTCGACCCCGCCGGACCTCCGGCGAATCCGACGGACCACCGGCACGCCGCTGAACGACCGCCGCGAGCCGGGCCCGACCCGCGACCGAAGTCGCTGAACGACCGTTCGGGTGCCCAAGTCGACCGATCAAACGACCGACCCGAACGACCGGTGGAACCGGCCGACCGGTTCGATCCGAACCGATCGACCGGGCTGGTCAAACACGGGGGTTGACTATACCCGGCCGGTCAGGCCGACCCGGTCAACTGACTCGGACGACTCCCACCGACCGCCTGCCACCGTCTCATACCACTGACGACGCCGCAAGCAATCTCGTACGAGACCACGACGACTATTCCCTGGACAGCCGTTCAGTTGCCGTCTCTTATTTCTTGCAGTGCACTCTCGATTGCTTCCACCGCGCTCGGGTTAGACGTAGGTGAGCGTGGAAGGTTGAGTGATAACACGTCGCTTTTAGTGTCTTACCTGTTTGGTACGAGTCGGGTCCGCCCGTCCGTGCAAGCACAACCCTGCAGGAACTTTCCCGTTCGGTGCCGTAGCGTCCTTGTTCCGCCCAGACAAGGTTCAGGAGGCTTGCCTATCATCTCCGGGCGACTCCATCGACCTCCCAGAAGTTGACATCCCATTGCTTGTCGGCAGCTGCAGGTACTAGACATACTCGCTCGTGCATCTCATCGTTGGTCTCCTTCGTAGAATCCCCATTATTGGACGACATTCCCCGGGACGTCGTCTGATTTCGTCGATCTCGACACCGAGTCCCATCACCTCGGTGACGGCCGGACATCGTCCCTGACGTTGTCCTGCATAATTGTTACGTCTTTCCAACAATATATTTTCGCTCAGACTTCCTCTCATGAAATTTTTCATATGTTCTATTAAACTTACTTTTGTGTTCTCTTCTAACTCTTGTAAAATACTAAGGAATTAAAGGTAAATTACACAGAAAACTGTATTTATTTGTTGTATCTAATGATGTGAAGGAAAACATACTGTTGTGATAAAATTTCTGCTGACGTAGAGCTTAATAAATCATTTGCAACGGATCGTCTCTGTGGGAAAAATGATGAGGAAAAAATCACCTTGAAACTTTTCTCTAATTTTATTTTGCAAACTCATCAAAACATTTGCTTCTTAGCTGTACTAGGCATATAAAATGAATATATTTCTAGGGACATATTATTGTTTATTGACCACGTGTGTCTCCCTAAGGTCAACTTGCAAACATCATCTTCTACTAAAATATTAAACCTCTAAGACTTGTGAACATTGTTTCAATATTAAAGATTATGTCAAACCATTTACGTTGCTAATATTCTTTAATACTCTTGATGAGAACTGTAGTTGAGGAGTTTGGAGAGCATCTAAATATTTGTATTATTTTTGGAGAGCATATAAGTTTAAATTACATATACCATCTCAAATTTAAATTCCAATATTTTTCACTATTACAACATGCCTGATACTTCCTTATTAATTAAGACAACATGAACTCATGGTTTATATTTAACTCACTAGATATAATTTGAAAAAAACTTAAATGAGGTCAAGTGTTTTGGAAAAAAAGTCACCTTAATGAATTCTGAAGATAACATTATCAGGTTGTAAAATAATCCATAAATACATGCAAGCATCAGAAAGTGTGAAAATCTACTGCCATTTGAAATAAATAAAAATATTTAGGGAAAAGATGAAAACAGAGAAGAAGAGAAAAATCAGCCCTTTCAACCAATAAGTTCTTATAGTCGTTTTTTACACTATGTATCGTATTATTTTAACATATATCTTGTGTTCTTCTGCCTTTGTCAGAACTTGATCAATATGAGTTTCTGAATCCGTGTTATTTTGGAAAAATAGTTTCCTCAACATATCTATTATCTTTATGGAAAGTCAAAGTCAGCTAAAAATATTTCAGTAATTAATTTCTTGGATTATCAATGCATATCATTAAAGTTTGGTAAAAAGTGGTTCCATTTCTAACAAAAATGTAAATTGTAAAATGAGTTTCTTTTTACCTAAGGTAAATGCCTATTTCGAAATATTTTTGTCTACATTTCATCAAACTTATCTTCTGTAATGATTTACTTATATGCTATGAGTGGTATTTATCTATGTTTTTGTTAATTTTATAAACATATCAATTCTGTAATTAGTTATTTGCAGCAAAAATTAAACCAATTTATAATCATTTCATAAAATAGAAGTGCAATAAATCATGGTTTTCTCTAGTATTACAGTTGTAGGGATAGACTCCCTTTTGAGATGGAAATTATTTTATATCTATTATTTCATATGGAATTCAATAGTTTATCTAGTGAGAATTTATATTTGATATTTTTAAATTACATACAAATTGGAACGATGGGAGATAGAATACATTATTCTTATGTGGATTGTTCAGTCATGATATACTTCATAATGATCCATCTGTCTTTCTAAATCATGATCATCACTTCATCCTCCATGATTATTATCTCAATCACACGACTATATCTTATCTACAACACTTTATATCAGTTATCTTTATCTTATAATAATTTTCACCTCATCACCTCACGTTTTCCTTATCTCACTGTCATTTATTTTAAATTTATTTACACTTAATTTCTTTAATTACTCTTTCAATAATATTACATCCTTAATTATATTTCATGTGAAAATGATTTTTTCTCATCACTAAAGCGAGTACATCTTTGTATTTGTATTGATTAGACTCAACAGCCCTAAACGAATTAGAATATCATTTTGAGTTTATCAGCTACGTGGAGTCTTGAACATACAATCCAACAGGATATATAGGAGAAAGAGGATAATGGGAAACCTACTACACTCGACTTGCGCATCCTTAATTTATATTTTCATATGGGGTAATAAGAAGACTAGGTTTACATCTAGCAAATTTTATAATGGATTATATGAGGAAGTCTTGCAGTATTTTTAAATCTCACAATGTTTCTTTCTCTCTTTCTCATCACAACTCAAAAGGATCCTCTCATTGCAATTGGACTTGCCATAGGTTAACTATGATACACATGATGCAGAGAGCACCTCAAACCTTCTGTGATGCCATAGCAATACGACCACTAAGCGTTTAAAAAATTCCATGGGATGTCACTGCTTCCTCAGATATTCCTCAAAAATGTGCCGAATGACTGAAATAATTATCTTTTGGATGAACTTGAAAACCAATGCTTCAACATTGAGTTGTTTTTTAACTGAATGATTAATGTGTCATTGTGTACTATTTCTAGTCTCTAGTTATGAGACTTTAGTCCAGATTTGTGGATTGAGGGGGTTTGAATTGCAAATAAGATTGCCCTCTTCACTAATTTCCAGATATCAGGATAATAGTATTGCATTTAACAAGGTATATGATTCCAGCAATGTACAATTGTAGGTTGCATAAAAAATGTCTTTAAGTGGGTGAAGACACACCTGGTAAGGAATAAGATAATTAATGAGAAAATAATAAGGGTAAAAACATCTATCAGATATGAAAAATACTAAGATAAGTAACAAAAATTGAAAACTTATTTTATAAAGTCTCAATTTCCAACATTATGGTTCACCATGCAGAGGTGGTGCCCAGAAATTATTGGACTAGTACCATGAACTTTCTATGTTTACATGCATAAATGACTATATAAACTTTGGTACTATTATTCTGATTTACATGGATTTAAAGTATTTTATAAACCTCATGTTCCTCGCGAAACAATAGTAGTATGTTATGAAGTATTTTAATCTAATTTGATCAAATAAATTTCGTGGAGATGTTTTTTCATTTGGAATATTTCTTTTTTTTCAGATTGAAATAGGCTTTCTTCTAGTTTTAATAGCTTCTTGGGCTTTATATCCTTTAAGGCATATGTTGTCATTCACATTTCTCAAATGGTCACTGATAAAGCTTCATTGAGAGTAACTAGTTCACCTAATCATTGAGAAAATGTTCCATTAGTTTTTGTCATTAAAATGCAATGCTCTTGTGGCCATTCATTGGCTGATAAAGATTTGAGTTTGTTAATTTTCAGTGGACTTGAATCTAATTTAGATCGAATGCATGTTCAAAAATATCATAACATGTATCATCTTAAGGAAATATATATGGCCTGAAAGCCAATCACACATTCCATTTCTTGTCTATGTGCATTTTTAGAATGTATGAGTTATTCTTCACTTGTGCTGCTTATAATGAAGTCCATGAATACGTAATCAAATTTAATGATTTATCATGAGATCATAGTACTGATATCACTAATCATTAAGAATGTATTCCAAATATTTTTATTCAAATGATACTCGATATCAACGTCAAACTATCTACATATAATAACATTATCTAGTGCCCCTTAGATGATCACTATAGCCAATCATGTAGCCATTAGTGTGGACTGACGAAGGATATATAGTGGGTGGTCTTTTAGGAAAACAGTTTATTGATTATTGGTGCCAACCTCACTGGACTCAATAGAGTCAATTGGATTTCTCACATCTTGAAGTTTTATTCGAAAAATAAAATGCTTAATTTGGGAAATAAATGGAAGGGAAACACAAGCCCACGATATCTCCGACATTTTAAGATGAGGCCTGATAAATAAGAAGCACATTCAAAACTCTTTAAAAAATATGTCAATTAAATGCAATATTTACGAAACTAATCAATAAATTGAATTTCAAAGGTCTATATTCAAATCTATGAAAGAGGGAATGTGAATCCGGGATGTAAATCAAATAATCTTGGCCCTCCGAACCCTTGGAACTAAATAAAATGCCTGGGAGAATAATAGACTTCTATCTAAACTCTTCTCCCCACTCTTTGTATCTCGTTGTTGGAGGCTACTGCATCACGTTTCTTTGTTCCATTCTTTTTCTACAAGAGTGTGTGAGAGAGTTCAAGTATGATCAAGATTCTTTGTGAATAAAGCACCACTTGGCCCTTGGGAGAAGTGATAACAGGGTTTGTGTTATGTCCTGAAGGTATGGTTTTAATTTTGTCTTATATTTTTCTTGGTAGACATTCAAGTGGATAGTCTAAATTTAAAGTTATTGCAACACCTCAAACATCAGTAAATAATTACTCACATAGCAATTGTCAAATCATTTTTCATTCACTACCTGCTGTTGCCCAGATCTATTGGCCGATGGTGTACCAACCCCTATTAACTGTACGTCAGCAAGCATAGACACCCATAAATTCTGCCGTAGAAAAGGCATCTACAGGTTCTACTTTTGATTGAACTTTCATTGTTTCCCTAAACAATTCTAAATTTCTCTCCAAAATCATATAAACTATCATAAATTATTCAAAATTGTGTTTTATTTATTTGAAAAAATGGTGACTAGTTCCCTTTCATATTTGACTGATTTTGCACTTTGGAAAGTAGATATAAATATATCAAAATATAAAATCACCTAAAAAAATATTTTAATCTATATTTGAATTCCAATTTAGTCCCTCAGTATCTTCTCCTTGTGGATTCAAAGCTCGCTCTGTACTAAAGAAAATTTTGTAAATACTGTTGCAGAAATGACAGCCTTAAAAAAACTTTATTAACCCAAATTCTGGTTATCAGTCCACGTATCATGTAGTCCATGAGTTAATGATGGCAAATCTTTTGTCTTTTGTATTTTTATGCGGATATGAGGCATAAAGTGAGTCATACAATTAGAAAAAGTGTTGATGCCACACAGTGACCCATCATTATGTGATGTATTTTTGTGGATTATGAAATATTTATTCTCGGGGATTTTTGTGCAAGCGAGATGTTTGATCGCGAGAAGTGGACCACAGATACCCCAGAAAAAGATCAATGATTGACTAGGAAGATTTGACATCACTAAGAATTCTAATGTCTAAAAGATAAATCAAGTAAATCAATTATCTAGATTCCATGAATTCAAGCCTTGATGTCTGATGACCTAACATTTGGATCAAGCTCAAACTTTGAGCTCACCTTCCTCCTTCTGCTCTACATCCATCCTTGCCTTTTGATTTATAATATGATGTATAAAAACTATAAAAATAGTATTTGAAATTATTCCATATAGTTCTTGATTTAGGTTAAGAAGAGTAAGGTTAAAGAACCATCAAGAGGATTAGGTATGTCTTCACTGGTTGAGGAGAAGCAACAAAGAAGAGGAAAAGATTGATTGCATCTGAAAATAACTTTGGTTCTAGAAGAACTGGAGAACCGAGGGTTACTTCATTGTATTATAATGTTTTATCTCTAGCAAACAGTATTAGGGTCAAATCACATCCAAACATATTCATTATATTGTGAACCATTTTCATGTGATTTCTCTATTATTCCATCATCTCAAATCCCAAAACATTAATATTCTTAATATATATTTATATAGATTTATATATTTTTACCTGTCCATGTATCTCTATCATCCTATTTATCTCACCGTCATCATAACTTCACTGTGTTTTCTTTATCCCAAAAAATCATTTCATTTATACATCACTCTCTCATGTCTTGTACATTATACATTAATATTCAGAATATTTATAGCTCTCTATCTCTATCACCATCTCACTTCTTTAGCAACCAATTGATAAGTCAAAATTTTGCGGGTTTATGTCATTATTTTGATTCAAACTTAACCAATAATATTGATGAAAATTTCCACTTAAATACTCTATAATTAATATAGAGAAAGTAAGGGGTCAATCCACAGAGAGGCGGAAATATATTTTCAATTTTTTTGCAAGCTTGGAATGAAGAAAATTATTTTAAAAGTAAAAAATACAATTTCTGGAATTTTTTTGGATTTTTAGTTAGTTTATATAATTTCATATGATTTAAATTGAAGCAGAAATACAAAGAAAAACAGTAAAAATATTTTACACTAATTTTCCTTATTTTTCTTAACAACAGAAATCGAACATAATTTTTTTTAGAATTTTCTGGAATTTAATTTACACCAAAAACCACAAGAAATATTTAAAATGGAAAGTTAGATATTTTTAGAAATTGTTTTAGATGTTAAAATCACTGTACATTGATTATCTTAATTTTCTGGATTTTTCCCCATTTTTTTTTGGAATTTGTTAATGAAAAACATATTTTAGCTAATTTTTCTGATTTTAACTATTTTTATAATTTTAATGCGAAAAAATAGAGCGAGAACTTATTTGGACCAGCAAAAGACTAATTCAAGTCATTTCGCTACCCACGACTAAGCTTCCTGGAAGACTGACAAGAGGAGTGGAATGGAATCCAATCTGTCATTATTCATACCCCATGGCATCGGAACGGGAACAGAATAAAATCTCTAACGGGCTCCTCAAAAGTGAATTTAATGTTTAATGCCTCTCCGTTTTCGCTCCCTCATCCTTCTAGGAAGGTCTCCCATCCACTCACAATAAAGAAGAAAGAATAGAGAAGGAGGGAGCTACAGCTTCAACTAAACTTCAGATGATATTGCCTCATAGAAAAATAGACAAAAAAGTTGTCCCTCTATAGAGCAGAAGATGATGGCTTGCTCATGACTACCTTGCCATAAAAGAAGGGAAAAAACAAAGAAAGAAGAAATAGTAAAAGAAGGGGAAAGAAAGGCCCATTGGCCATCTGCCTAGCCGGTTCTTCCGTGAAGTTTGAGTTAGGCAACAATCCTTTCTGGTCAGCCCTCGGACGGAATATGAATGAAAGAAGCCTGGTAACGAATGGCTTAACAAAGTCCATTCAATCCCGTTCTGTTCACGTTTCTTTGAAGTCTAACTCGTTTACTTTGGATACTGACAATTAATCTTGTCCTTATCGAAAGTAAAGAAGTTGGGCTCGTGAATGTCAACTGATGGTGAAGTTACATCGGCAGAAGTAAGACGAGAAAGAGAGATTCTGATTGCTGAACGGCGAAGATGTTCAGAATTAGACCACAGGAGACCGAGATTGCCTCGCTTTATGGGCAAGTAGTGGAAAAAATGGTAGTTTGGCCCCACTAAGCGCGTCGGCTCAATTGACTGAAGTTTCCATTGAAATTACTAAATAGAAGAACGGTCAGCCTAACAACAAGTTCCAGAGTTAGCAAATTAATTATGATTGGTGCCGCAGTATCACTCCCTGAAATGCAACTTAACTCTTTATCTTGGTGCAGTTTTTTTCAACGTAAAGTTGGGGAAGATTTAATGAGAAGCTAGAAAGCGTTAAAACTCCATTCATTCAGGTTGTATGTTTTCATGCGTAACACGAGAAGTAGGATCTGAATTATGGAAAGTATCGTATGTGCAGTAGGGGGGACAAGTATTAATTCGGGCAAACATTTCATAGAAATTCGTTGGTAATTTGTTCCAGCTTTCATACAGACTTAAGAGGGCCTCACACGTGCTATACGTCTAAATAAAAAATTTGATGATTAACATTAAACTATTGGTATATAAGGAAATCATCTAATGTGTAGTTACGGAGAGAAGCTTTGATTGCATGAAACATTACATACAAATCTGTAGGTAATTTATTACAAACTTCATCCAGACTTGAAAGCGCCTCACACATATTATACATATCCTCGTACCAATCATGTATTCACCGGCTGTTCTTTCTCTTTTCTTCATTTTGAAGCAGAACACCGAAAGTTGCGTCACTCCAAATAACGCTCATGCAAAGATTTGTAGTTTAAAAAACTAGGACTGTGATAATTGCATGCTTTCGCCGTGGTTCTTGTCGAACTGTTGCACACGAATATTGAACGCCAGTCGACGGATGCAACGTATAATATTTTATAAATCTTAATTTTCGATGGGGAGGAACAAATCCAATCTATAGAGCAGGACACAATCACTGAGCGAAAATCATCATTTAAGACTTTTCTGGGTGGCCCCTACTTTGGTATCTTGAGGAACAGGCACAGAAATAGTTAACGAGGAATACCCAAAGCTTTTAGCTCTTCCCTCCCCCTCTGCGTGAAGGATGCACTCGTTGTAGAACTCAACATCAACCGCTATGGAGTAGAATGCAAGCAGTCCCGTGAGTAAACCTCCAAATACTGCAAGAATCAGCCAGTAAGCTCTCAAAAGGCCGATTGGCGCAGCCACAATAACAACGAAGAGATATCTCAACAAGTTTAGACGTATCGCCACGCCCTTTCTTCCTTGGATCAGCTCGGAAGCCCTTCCAATGGCGGTCAGCCCATAACCTCCTTCCTCTGCAGCCGTGATCACAATACCAAGACGTAACAACATATCCAAGTATATCATCAGAAGATACCCAGATAACACTATAAACGCGGCCAGGATATAAGACCACGCAGAGAAATCAAAGATGAAGACCACCCCGGCGGTGAATGCCAACAAGTATAAGAAGAAAGAATAGACGATGAGAGCATGGTAAAGACCGGTGACCATGGTGTTTTTCCACTTTCTCCATGTCATTATTAGATGACCCCTCGCGTCAAACTCCTCGTCCCTTGAAACCATGGCGAGGGCAGTGATGGCCACTGTCTGGAGAAACGAAAAGAACAGGAAACTGAGCAAGAAAAGAGCTAATATCCATTTGTCTAACGTTCTGAAGTCTGTTACAAGCCCAAGAACAAAAGCCTCAAAGAACCCTTTTGAGGACTCTGGCTTCCCCAGAGCTCGAATAGTCCGTGATATGAGGATTGACGCTGGCGTAAGAGTTGCGGTGTAAGCAAAGAGGTAGAAACAATGGTAGATAAGGAAGATGAACATGAATAAAATCATGGGTCTCCAGCTCTTTCTTGTGAGTTTTACCGCATCCGCCAGTATGCGCAGTGCCTTCCTTGGCCTTGAATCTGCAGGCCCAGAATTTTTTGGAAAACTCTCACTCTCCATGCCTTTCTTTCTCTCTCCTTTACTTCCCTCTTTTTCTGATACTTCCTTTCACTAACTAGCGAAATCCCTGAGCTTTATACTCTGCAAGAAAACCCTCCAAAACGGCTAAAGACTCCACAAGGTCTCCCCCCAAAATCGATCCTTGTTCGTAGATAAAGAGTTGGGCCCATGATGGACTACTACTAGGCAAATCTTAGCCGCAGAAAAAGATAAGGGAAAATTTTGACTACTGAACGCCAGAAATCCCATGCGTACGTGGTAAGCTATTGTGGAAAATATGGGAGTTCGACCGCGCTGAAATTTTCAGCATGAATGCCTGAAGTTTCCGTTGAATTTATTAAACATGGAATTGCGAGTCATGCAACAAGTTTGGTATTCAACAAACAACCAATTGTGAACAAGTACGGCTGCAAGTAATGTCAGTTTAAGCCAACATCACTTGGTGCTCAATAATATTTATAGTTTGACCTTCTTAATAATGCCAACGACGCTGTTAGTTAAAAGTCTATAATGTGGGGCAGAGCAAGAAAGATGGAGAGAGAGATTAAGAGATGTAGAGAAAGATAGTGTGAAACAAGGAAGATAGGAAGATAGTGTGAAAGAATATGGAGAAATATGCTAATGGTAGAAATAGAAACTGATGGAGAGATGCTAATAATAGAGAAAGACAGGCGTACAGATACGCTGACTGGAGAGAGATTGAGAAACACAACTCAACAGAGACATCGAGATGACAAAGGAGAGATTCAGAAATTGTGCGAAAGGAAAGAGTGAGAAATATCAGGATGGGATGATGGAGAGAAAAATAATAAACGGTAATAAAGAGAGAGTGGGAGAGAGACACTGAGAGCGAGAAAGATAGACAGATAGAGAGAAACAGAGTGAGAGAGATTGACAGAGAAAGAGAGACAACGAGAGAGACGAAGGCAGAGAAAGAGAGGGAGACATAGAGGAAGAAAGAGAGGCATAGAGATAGAAGCAGAGCGTGAGATATAGACAGAGAGAGAGGCGTAGACACAGAAAGAGAGATTGAGAGATAGAGAAAGAGGCATAGATAGCGAAAGACAGAGAGAGACAGAGAAACAACCTGATCCAACCCAATCCGTCGACTCCGCCAAGAGGGCCAGTCATTCGGTTAACATGCGGTAGGTCTGCCGAAGAATGGGTCAGATCATCAAACTTTAATTGACCTTGAGCAAGGTCTACGTTCGACGGATCGATACGCTGCCCTGGGCCTTAGCTCTCAAACCCAAGCCAGTTAGTAATAACCAAGAGCTTAGCAAGGGTGTCGATCTCATGGACGCAATGTGGAAGAGTAAAATATAACGAATTAAGAAAAGAAGAGTCACAGAGAGGAAGAGTAGAATATTTAGGAGTCAGAGAAGTTAAGAATGAAAGAGTGGTTACTAAAGAGAAAAATGGAGCGCAATGAGAAATACGCTGAGGGAGAGAGATTGAGATTGATATTTTTTGCAAGAGAATATCTCATTTGAACCTATGAAGATCCCACCTAGTACATATTCGTGTGAATCGCATTTACCAGAAGATGAAAGATCTAGGAGCACCTGAGATATGGTATTTAAAGTATATTGTCTTAAACGCATTTTTGAGAAGATCAAAGATATCAAAAGATCCTGGTTCGAGTATGAGTCTCATGAGAAAATAAATAATGTATGATTGGGAGTGTCCGATTTTGACACTATTCGCCTACCGAACAGTATCACTACTAGCTAGATATGATACTTAAAGTATAGTGTCCTAAATGTAAAAAGATGGTGGCTATGATAATGAGAGTATAAAGTTATCTAAATTCCAGTGGGAAGTATCAAAACATATACGACGGTGTATAAAATCAAACCCACACAGCTATGAGGTTCTATAAACATTTATTACTGAACACCAAAAACCCCTACAGACCCTAAAAAAAGAGCTGATCGAATTGTCGTAGAATAATAAATAGCAGACCCAAACATTTGAAGACTTGTGAGATAATTATTTCTCGTCATGAAGAAGTTAATTTGTCGGACCATACGGGGGAAAATATGGCTCTGTAGATAATTCCTTTTAAGTTTTAAAGCTTATCCAAGGAATGAGAGTCCTGAAGCATCAGATGTCAATATCTACAGAGACTGGAAACCTAAACCTCTGATACAAACACCTTACACGTCATCAGACTTTCTCAGTTGTTTCTAGAGCATTTTTATTATATCTTTTAAGTATCAAGCCCGTACCAGCTCATCATAGGACAACCAATGATGATATTAATTATTAGATGCCTATGTATGTGAGCATAGAATTTTTATAAATGATACTACTATGTCATAATAGGCAATCCAGAGAGGATTAAAACTCCTTGAGCTAGAGGTGCTCAAAATTGATTTATGAAGATGTCTTAAAATTAATCTCATATATTGAACATCAAACAATTATTTAGTTAGAACTATATTTTTAGTTAGGTATTGATATGATAACTTTTGATACAATGAAGATTTTGTGTTTCTCATTAGCAAGAAAGAAGATGAAGCTACCTTCATAAAGAGAATATAAACTTTAAAATAATTTTATTTGTACTTGGCATTAAAAGAGGGAATGATAATATTATATGATAAAATAAATCCAGATTAAATGTTAAATACTTTTAAACAGAAGTACCTATTGAGATACCATGTTTAATCTACGATGGAACGTCTTAATGAGAAGTTTTATATATCCAATGGAGAAGCTGCATTACCGTGCACTTATTATAAATTTTATAGTGGTAGTATATTTTATGAATATGGTTACAATTAACAAGAGAACGTCAAAATTATACAATATTATGCTAGGGAGGATAATAAAAATGCCATCTTGGCGAGATCAAAAGATGAGGTAATGTATATATGGCTGTAGCGCTTTGCCCTCGATGAAAAACTGAGAAGGATTCATACCGAAGGATTTAAAATGGAAGTGTAATGGCATCAACAAAAACCATGAACCAAATCACTTGGGCACAGATTGCAGCTGTGATTTCTTTGATGTTTGAGCAAGTCGTGTAGAACTTCTCATGTGTACAGTTTCAAGATGTATCCATGTGACCATTCACTCATCGAATCTCCTCCTTCACTATGATGAGCTATGTTCTTACTCTATCATCGTTGCTAAACCATCTCGACAGTGAGGAGTTATGGGGAGAAAGGAAAATAAGATGAATGCCATTTGACAATTCTGACATGAGTGAATTTCATGCATGGCCTTCCTTATTCATACTAATTAGTATTATTCATAAAACCCCTAAACTTGAAATATAACTCATACCTGTTTGTGACCCCGGTTTGGTCATCTGCTGCTAACTGTGTCTGTCTCCCTCACGGTTCATAGTCACCTCCGCCCCACACCGTGCAAGCCGTGACCCACCAACTCTTTATCGAAGCTGTGTTGATCACCCTAGGATGCCTGATTCTTACCTAGGCATCACCTCACTACACCCTCGCGCACCATGGCATCGATTCTAGCTGTGCAACACCAAGCTCTAGCTCATGCGCACTGTGGCCCCACTCTCTGTTGTCCCAAATACGCGAGTTGCACTTCGCCACTGCCTGTTGATCATGAGCCACTAATTGAGACCATGATCCAATAGTTATGAGTTGCACCAATTCATCATTTAGTTGACTCTCCGTCTGGTCGGTGAAATCAGTGTCGACTGCAATTTGTTACTCTTCCCTGTCCTGTCATGTGTGGACGACTGTGGTGTATGGTGTCCTCTCACTAGTTGCACCATTTAATCCCACCTAACCTTGTGCCACCAATCAGAAGGACCTTGTGACCCACATACGTACGGAACGCACACCTAATGCCCTCTCAGCCCCAGGCCAGAGGTTAGTCCCTACTCTCTTGTTATTTTACAGTTATTACTTTCATTTGTGTCATCCTCGCCCGCTCCGCTGCAGGAAGAGTGTGATTTGTATGTTTAGCGACCACATCAAAGGATAGTAAATTTGCTCCAGTGTCGGTCCATGTCGCTCTCGACGACGGTCGTGGACGCCAATGGGCGGTTACCATCACTTGCTGGTCTGCCTTTGTGTCGGCCTATCTAGTCATCTGGAGTTTGTTCGCTGCTCAAGACCCCTCGGGTCCCTATCTGGACTATTGTCCCGGTCAGTCAGGTTGTCTTTTGCTCTTCTCGTTGATTTTCAAGCGGTGCATCAGTTATCCACATTGTATGATGCATTCTCACCTGCTCCTTGTGCTGTGACATGAACTAGTCGATCCGATACTTCGTGTTACATCACTCATACTCAATCTAAAACCATCAATCCACAAGCCATCTTTGGTGTCTCAAGTCCAAGGACCACCGATAAAATTGTGACATGAATCAACATAACTCGCTCTTTGGTATAATACCATTCGAGGATATGTACATATAATTTTAGTGAGCTCTTTCTACTATAGAGCACCCATTATCTATCCTTAATTTCTCCACGCTAATGACTATGGGACCAACCATACTCATCATATTAATGAGGCTAGCAACTACTATTCTTTTAGGTACGTTGATGTCCTTCTTGAGCATTCTTTGAAGAGGAAAATTTAGAACACATGCTTAAAACTAGTGATATATGTATTATTATCTAATTATAATTCACTAACACCAATCATATAATCATGGAATTCATTATAAGCATCTCAGGTGCACTATAATAAATAATTTTACATAAAAAATAATAACAAATACATTTAATTAATGAACCTCTACAAATATTTCCATCGTGTATCCCTGAAACAAAAAAAAAATATTTCTCATTGGTGTAGTGGATTTCCATGTATGTAGTATTATTTTAAACAACTAAAAAAAGGCTTTGAGAATTTCCATTGATTTTGAATTTCAGATGTTTTGAATTTTTTTGATAAATGATAGACGAAGTGTATATTAATTTAGGTAGAATTAGCATTTAACAAACTTATGAAGACAATCCTAGATATTACTAATTAAATAATATTACGATTTCTTGAGGCCTCGACTCATAATTTAATGAGTAAAAATTTAGAACAGTTCTCCGATTATTTCCAAACGCATCAGTAGTGACTAAGAGACCGATGAGGTCACCATAATTACCTTAGGAGTTTAAAATGGATGAGGGACTATAGGAGAGTCATTATAGTTCAATGGGAAAGAAACTCAACCAATCATTTGGTACATAAACTCGTTATTAATTAGTCTTTATGGTAATATAGATAATTGATTACTTTGGTCACTATACATTATTGGCCTCCCATATTTGTTAAAATAGACAGATTCTTGGGCCAAGGGGTCATTCACAAGCAGTCTAGCAGATCTGAAAAAATATAGTTACAGTTTAGGGGTTTTGGAAGAATAAATTAAGTAGAAAAAGAAATGTATTTAATGAAATCCATGCAGGCTATAATCGTTTAGGTATCTTATGCCTTCACAGTTTACCTCCCTCGACTCTCTGTGCTATAAGAATATCATATAATGATGATGGATGGATAATGGGGATCACCATGACAAAGAAGGAGATCTTATGTATTGGGGAATTTATGGATCCATTTAGAGGCTACACACTTGAGCAGCTAAATATCTTGACCAGGACATAAATCATATATCTAATTGGCACAAAACTTGTATGATCATAAATCTTTAGTATCATTAATCTTTAGTTTCAAGTCGTTTTTTACAAGAATCATATTGCTTTCTAAAGATTAAGCTTTAAGGGTATTTTTAGCACAATACATTAATGTGTGTGTTGATGAATGTTTTAAGTAATGCATGCCTCAATATGTGTTGTGACCAAAGCACAATAGGCCCTTAGTCAAGTAGTTTACTGATTGTATGTGAAGATAAAATAAGAGCCTTAGATATATTAAAGGTTACTTAGTATGACCATACACTGAACAAGTCAATTAATGTATTTAGGCCTAATTTTATGACATGAAGATAAACATAGTTTTTACCACTGTTCAGGTATTTTTGTAAGAGTCTCTTCATTTGATTTTTTGAATAACTTGTTCAAAATCTTAATTACTACCTTCAAGTCTTAAGGCTGAATTTATTACTAATTTAATGAAAATTAATTACATCAAGATATAATTATCCATTGGTCATATATTTATTTAAATGATATGGTAAACATATCTAAAATTTTAATATTATTTTAAATCTCAAGTCCTTGGCATAACGGCTAGTTTTTGCTCTTTACTCTTGAAAGGTATTTTGAATTGATGGCAAAATTGTAAATATAAAAAATATAATTAAAAATATTATTAGTTTATATTGCTTAATCATAATCAATAAATATGACTTTTGGACTTTTGACAGATTACCATCATGCCCTTTCAGATTTCTAAGTCCATTTATGTGGTTTTGAGCCCTAATTTCAAACCCCCTTCTCCTTGCCTTTTATAGATCTCAGTCCAAAAGTTAGAGAGATCTCTCAATTCCTGGAGTTATTTTCAAGCCATTTTTTAGGATTCTTTGAAGAGATCATTTTTTTCCTAACATCAATCCAAGTCTATAGAACTTAGAATCGTGATTTTTGGTGCAGGGTATTTCAATATTCAATGAAAACATGGCTGTGATCCAAACTTTGCACATCCTGGACCTTGTGATAAGTTAATAAATTTAGTATCTTGTTTATATTGATTATGAGGTTTTGTTAAACAAATGGATTGTTGATAACATCCATACAAAACCCAATCAAATTGAAACGCATCATTTGGTTGAGCTTGGAAAGAGTTACAGGGGTTTCAAGTTGGACACGGAGGAATCGTGCGGTAAACAAAGGACGTTGAAAGATTGATCTCTGGAGATTTTTCTGATTTGTTTTTGAATACTTTAGTGTTGTGATAACAGTTGTGCAAAATTGTTTTCCAATAAAGTTCCAGGTAGAATTATTGTATTTGGTGCAGGATTGAAAAAGATATTGGAATTTTAAGCATCAAAGGTCAAACACAAATGGAGAATTTTATCCAAAGAAAAAGGTGGAAAAGACGAGGACTGAAGAAAGAACGACAACAAAAAAGGAAGTATTACAGAAGGAAAGTCATTGTTATATTTATGAATATTTATCTCTGAATTAATAAAAAATTTACATAAAAGTTTTCTTGTTGAGATACTTAAAATTAGTCTTTATCTTAAATACCATTTTGAGCAGCCATCCATACTAAGTGTTATTAAGGATAATACATTATTAAAAAATATAATGTGATTTTTAGATCTGTGTGATCACTCAGTTTAAGGCTTTGGGGGCCATAAGAAGAATGATGTAGGGGCTAAGTTGAAGTAGATTAAGCAACATCATTCCGTGGAAGCCTTTGAGGGTTGAGGACGGCAATGCTTCATCGACTTTTTCTTTTTTCTTGGTATCCTTTTTCAGCCTAATTTACAAGTTATTTTCTTGGGGGGTTCACACAAACTTGCTTAGGGCACATCATCACCTCGAGACGGACACCCCCGAACAACATCAAGGTCTAGCGTATATTGTCTAAAAAAATAATATAATATAAATAGAGAACCTAACTCACCCCCCCTCTTAGGTTATTCCTTGGCCACCTAAACTAACACTTTCACCTAAATCATTTAGAGCACAATAAAAAATGCTGGTGACAAGTTATGTCATGATTGTAATGAAATTTCGTATCAAAGTTATGAAAAATTGAGTGTAGAAGGAAGTTTTTTAGTTCATTTGGGAAATTTCATTCGGATGTGTTCGCATTTCATTTAAGGCCTTCAAGGCTGCTAGTGAACTCCATTTTGATCCTCAAAAAAAATTTGATGTGCCTTATGCGAGGTAGGGTTAGAGCCGATTTTCCTAGTCGTGGAGCCTACTTATGATAGTTCTCAATTTATACATGATCTAATTTGACTAGTTCTTTTTTTATTTTCCAATTTTATGTTATTGAATTAAGGTGGAATGAAAATTTTTTAAGTAAGGTTTAGATGGATGTACTATTGAATCCATTTGCACTTTCTATAAATTATGCAAGATAAAATAAATAATATCAATATGAAGCACTTTCTATATGTTTAAAATTTTGTCCTTAATTTGACCATCAACTCTATCTTCCCCTCCTAATGGATTTTGTATTGACAATTCAATGTATTTACATGAACAACGTAAACAACTTTCACAGTTCCTAGGGCCCTTTCCAAAATGTTACCCTTGAAATGGCCCGATGCCTCTTTACCATGTCCACTATCTTGAAGCAATAAGCCCACAATAACTATATCAGATATTGTTAAAAAATTACACACAACAAACTAATATGATAAGGTCCCTTAATCTCTACATTGAATCCACTTCAATTTATATCTTATTAATCTCTTAAGTTCAATCGAGAAAACTATCTCTGTCTATGATCAGTATGAATTCTCAAGGGACCCTTTCTAAAGACCAATCCTCATGTTTCTCAGTCTAGATTCAGTTTAGATTGTACTCCTTTTTAACTAACTTCTTAATAATCTTCCTAAAGATATTCCTCTGATCCCTCCCTTAAGCCCACAATATTTCTGATTTAAAATACTCTAATATTACCCAATGTCTTCTTACACTTCACTGCTCTTTCAGTTCGTAAATTTTCATTATTTCTCTAGTTTCTTAAATCTTCTTCAACAAATTCCAATATTATATCATCTAAGGCATTGTCATTCCCAGAATCACGCATTTTCTTTCTTGATTTCAAGATCAAAATATTCTTGAAAGAAAACCCCTTTTACAGTCCTAGTTCAAACAATTTTTATTTCTCTAGATTCAAAAAATCATTTTTCAATACCCAATCTGGTGTATTCTATCCAAAGAATTTCAGGACATTTTTACCAAGGGAGCATTCCACCTGAGGAGCAACACCTTGGTTATACTATCATTTGTGTAAACTCAATTTGCAATTTATAAAATTCTTGGAGTGGAAACAGGAAACCCATAGTTTAGCTATTTAATTTTATTTGAATTGGTACTCCAAAAGGGAAATTCTTCCATGAGCTCGATCCAGAGTATCCCATCCAAGTAAAAAGCATCTGCTCCAATAATACACACTTTCCACTCCAATTCTTTGGATATCTATATCCCAAACCCCACTCTAAATGAGTAAATTATGCATTTCGATGAATCTAGTATTTTTCCAGATCTGGTTAACTAGATAATAAAGATCAAGCTCAGTTCAATCTGCCCAAACATGTTCTGAAAACCATCCAAAAAAAGATTTAGATATTACCTACAATTAAATACAAAAAATTCCAAGTGATTTGTTTTTGGTTAACAAGTCAAGATTTCAGATTCCAAAAAATTGAAATATTACCTTTGGGCAGCCGTTTTGACTCGACTCTCAATACAGGAGGCTGCCTTGCCAAGGCAAGCACAACAAGTGACGCGATCCTCGAGGTTACCTGGCCGAGGGCACACGTTTCCCTTATTTAAATAGAGAAGAATTTTGTTCTAATTTGGTTTTCAAATGGTAAAAAGAAGGATAATTAAGAGTTGTTTCGTTCTGGACATGGACTTGAACGTAAAACTCTGTTACAAAAGATGTAGGAATCTTGTCCCTTTCAGTCTGTGGATTCGGGTGAATTGTTATTGAATGAAACAAAAAAGTATATTTCCCCTCGAGGCGGAATCAGGGGGGCTCACATTCATCATGTTAAGTGAGTAAATTTTTTAAGTAGAATTATTTTCTGGAATCTGATATTTGCTTGTTTATGAGTTCATTATGGTTGTTGGTCTTTCTTTAAAGGGTTTGGGTTGTAGTAATTGTTTCCTTGAAAATTAGAGACTTCCACCAGATTGGTATTGAGAGCGGTCACATCTATCAGTCTTTTCTTTACTTTCAGTTTTATTGAGTTTTATATTGTACATCAACTTTTTATTGAATTGAATGCCCACGATGCTTCTCTCAAAACTGGTCTTTTTCAATAAAAATGATGAATCCTCGTCACAGTTTCTTTGGTAACTTTTTCTTCAAGCAAACCCTGCTTCTTCGGATTTTACTAAAAGAGTGGAGACTTACTATTATTTTAAATGATTAATTGGAGGAATTTACAGATTTCATAAATTAATATTTAACTTCATCACCGGCTAAAACAATTCATATTTTAGCCAAGAAAAAACACAATACTATATATACCGTAACCGATTACCATTGCTATTTAGTTTCATGATTAATTTGAAACACTCTAAACCAATGACAAAGGGAGTCTCAAGGTCACCCGGCCTAGGGCATCAAGTTTAGCAAGCAAATCACTTTTTGAGGCCACATTGAGAGCTGAGGGCATTTGTGTTTCACAGTTATAGGTCCTGGAGTTTTGGGACTCAAAAATGTGTGTGAGGCCACTCGATAGCCGTGCACACCAATGGAGTTTTCTATTTATAAAAACTGGGGTTTTATTTCAATATGAGTCTCTTGGCTCACAAAAGTGAGCATAAGTTCTAGATATTTTGAATAGGGAAATTGCACCTGAGGAGCAAGACCTTGGTTTTAGAATCATTTCTGTGAATTCAACATGCAATTTGTGTTCTTGGATTGGAAAGAGGAGCTCAGAGATGAGACGAGAGCAAATGAAATGCAAGTGCTTGGATGGATTACCTTTCTGTCCAACTAGGGCTAGGGCAAGTTTTTTGCCTCCTCGTCTTTAATTTCATAATTCATCAATATTGTAATTTTTTCAGCCTCATTTACTTTTTTGTTTTCCCCGCTCCCTCCTCAATGCACCCCCATGATATTCAAAGCTTATCAATCATGAGCTTTCATACAACATTTTTATTGCATAATTCACAAGATCAAAATAATGTGGTACGGACTGATTAGGATAACTTAGCATTAACTCCAGAAGTCCACTTAATCCTAACCATGATATGGCAGCATGGCATATATTAAAAAATAAAATAAATAAAAGCATCAAAAGATCCACAAAAATAGATGAATCATTTTTTACATTAGAAATTAAATTAGCAACAAATTAGTCATCAGATATAGGGGGAAAATCCAAAAAAACTTGATTGGGCTTTGAGTTATTCCAACAATTTTTTTATGACTGAAAACATATATGTAATACTACTAAAAAACTAGAAAAATTATAAAATTACAGTGAAGAGTATCCTTCTTATTTTAACTATGAGAACATGAAATTAAAATAATTTTAGTGCAGAAAATGTTGTAATATGCTTTATATTTTCCTATTATTATGCATATTATTGCAAATATCACGCCACTCCTGCACATGCAATATCCAGCTTCCTTCTCAATGTAGAGCATTGCCCATCCCCCTTGGTCAATGTCGCATTTCTAGATGTCTGCACCCTGCTATCCCTGTTCCATGCTCCCATCATTGTGCCAACCCCCCCCCCCCCTCCCCATCACGTGCTTCCAACCTCTGTGTATGGCCTGCAATATTCACACGCAACCACTGATCTCCATATGCTGCATTTATAGTTGAATCTGCATCTGCCCTATTGAAGCCCATGTCATATGCTCCCACCACCAAAATTCGTTTCTACTCCCTGCACCACATTGCCACATTATGCACCTTCCAAAAGTTCACTTTTCCTTCATCCATTATTTGGATTATTTCATCTAGTTTCTCTCTCTCTCTCTCTCTCTCTCTCTCTCTCTCTCTCTCTCTATATATATATATATATATATATATATATATATATATATATATATATATATATATATAGAGAGAGAGAGAGAGAGAGAGAGAGGCGCGACTTTAGGAGCGATGAAGATACAGAACAAGGTTCGACGAGGAATTAGTAGGGATATTTTTACAAATAAGGCTGGGCCAGCACCGGTCCATCTCTTAACTAACTGATACATATACCATATATCGTATAATAAAAAGAGAAGGTAGCATAGCTATTGACACTTTACAATTATGAAATAAAAAACCAAAAAAATAATGTACTATCAAGAGGATTAGCTGCTGAAGGTATTTATCCAGTAGGGGATCCTTTAGATTTAACGTCAACCATGCTACAACCTGCAATCGTTGGTGAGGAACATTATGAAACTGTGCAAAGAGTCAAGAAAACATCACAAATTGATTGATCAAACAGAGATTCAGTAACTAAAAGAAAGATTGATTCTTTGGGATCTTTCCTTTAGTCAAAAGGAATGAACAGAAATAGAATCAGATCAATTCCCAAAATGAGTTTTTGGATCCTCCTCAATGTCCCCGCTTTCACGGAATGTAAGAACCAGATAAATAATCATCTGCTTTTGGAAGAAACTGAAATTTTCTTAGGAATCCTACAAGATCAATTCATTCTTTTTTCTCCGACAATACATACCTATATATACCTATATTTATAGCTATATATAGCTATGTTGCGACCTAGTGAATATGTTACTAGAATAGCTTCACACCTTCTCATACTCAACCATTTTAAACTAGATGCATTAGCATGAATCTGTCGTTGCAAACATGCATTAGAATGTAATATTTGAATAGCAATTCATCTTGAAATCATAACATTATGCCAGTTCTAAGATGGAAAACTGCATTTATGTGAATTTTGCATCCTAAACCTAAAATGCATCATTTATTGCGTGTGTGCTTATTTTGTGAGACTAACCCCACTTCACCTCTCTGGAGTCAAGCGGTTAACTTCCTCACTCTTTTCAGGAGTATTTGGATGCAAGGGAACAGGAAAATAGCACACGGTATGAATACAAGGATCAGAAATTTCATCGACTCTAACGCAATGCCAAATCAGGCTTGCACGTAATTAAGGATCATCCTTTCATATAAAGATGATCTGTGAATTTATGGAGTCTATGCGATCTAGTTTTGTGTATTTAAGGTATTACAACTGATAATTAAGTCTTAGAGATAGGGTTTGATAAACAAAGAGAAGATCAGTATTCTATTCTTGGTCTTAGACTTTTGATGATTCAGATAGATAGAGGATCAAATTCTCGATCCAATGAAAAAAGTCCAAAGGAATTTTTTTATTGGCAAAATCATGGTGACAGATACGTCCAACCCTGCGGTTGTGCCCCCAGACCAATCCATCCATGCCCTAGACGCCATCCAAGGGGTGTTTAATTATTAAATGTAATTTTTTTCATTGTTATTAGGCATGGAGAGAGCTTACATATCCCAATTACACACGAACTCTACTCACCCATGCCTATGTTGTAGATAAAAAGGTACATAAGTGTTATCGAGTGAAGGCCGGGAGATGATCACTCGTGCCAGCAAGAGTTGGGAGAGTCCTTTTAACGATGTGAAGTGCAGAGTGCATAGTCCACCTCGCCATTCGCAGATGTCATCGTGGAGGTGCACGACTTGAGAAATTACCATGCGAGAGGGTGAGCTCTCCCGCCTCCAACACTCCATGCTATCCGCCACTCCTAAGGGCCTTCCTTCGATGGTTTGCGATGAGTATGAAGGGTTCACAAGCCGAGGCATTCAATGTGGTAGTATCCACAAGATATCGGAGGGAGTTTGTGTGCGTACCGCGTGGTTGGGAAGGGCATCTGCATCTGCTGTCAAAATTCCCTCTTTTAGCTAGTGATGGACACTAGTTGTGCGGGGGTGGCTCTGCATGATGTCCTACCATATTCGTCATAGTCGATATTGGGAGAGCAGTTTCCTGCACAAAGCATGTCAACTAATACCTGCAAGTCTGATTCTACAACAATATGATGAAGGTTTTGTTCCTCGCATACGAGCAAACCATCAAGTATCGCCATAGCCTTGGCTAGTGTATTAGTTTATACGTTGTAAAAAGAGGAGGAAGCAAAGATAATATTCCCTGTATGATGATAAGCCAAGCATAGGGGTGAACTTTTTAAAAACCTTTAATCCTTGTCGTTGTTCATTTTAGCTTATACAATAAAATTTATAAAAACCCTATTTAAGATGTATAGTGATAAGTAGATGTACCTTCCAAGGGAAGTTAGTAAGGTAACTCAATTGTGATATGCATAAGTACTTTGACTCTAATAGAGGAAGAATTTAGAAAGGGAGGTAGAAGAGATGGGAAGAATAGAAGAAATAGGGAGCTCTAAATTGAATTCTTTGATCCAATTAAAAGGATCAAAGGAGCCAAGTAGAGGGATAAAGAAGGAAATTTGATTTGGTGTTGGTTAGTTTTGGGAATTCGATAATTCAAAATTTACTAACTATTGATCATAAAGGGCAAGTTAATCTCCTAAAAATGAAACTTTTTTTTAGATTTTATGGTGCAGTTGGAATAGCTAGATAAATCTCACAATCTCCATTCTCAATCACAATAAGGGATTGTACATTCCGCTCAAGCCTAGCGATTTAGATGTTCGAACCAATATTGACAAGAACTCCGAATCATCCAAATTACGCTAAAAATTCAAAGAAGAAAAAAGTACCAAAAAGGATGGATCTAGGATGAAGCTCCTCTCTATCTTGCAGTTGTGAAAGAACAACCTCCATGATGACCTCATCCTCTCAAAATTAGGCTTTTATGCTTAGGTTACATTGTAAAAATTACCATTTTACCCTCATTTATTAATTACTTTTTATCCATCAATGTAGGCTTGATCTGAATGATCCAACTGTACAGATAGAAGGAGGAGGTTGATACGAAAAAATCCATAAAAAATGCAAATTCACTTATTTAATTATTTAATTTCCTCACACACAAATATGTGTCAATCTACAATTGGCTGGAAGAACTTGAATTTGCATTTTCAGGTCGCTTCCTTGAACGCCACGGAGCCCCTAGCGGAAATAAAAATGAAGAAAAAAAATCAGAAAAACCTTAGTCATACATTTAAAACGCACAGTTGGGCATTTTTCATAGTGTTTCCCAATCAGACATTGCCATGTCACCAGCCGTGCGTGCGCTTTCCATGTGTCGCGCAGGCAGTGAACTTACTGCCCAGAGGTATATTCCTCGAGCACTGTTGGATTCTAATCCGAGGGTTGAGATTCAGCCACGTAGGTAGCCCAAAATCTCATTTGACAGGCTTCATTTAAGTCCTTTTTAAATCAGCTATTTGCCGCTTGACGCCACCCAAAAGTATTTAAATATATGCCCTTCGGTGTTCTCTCACCTCCAATTTTTCCTGAAATCATAAAAAATACTGATGAATTCCAGTTAAACCCTGTACTTATTTTAATCGTATCTTTACAACTGCCGTCACGACCAAGAGCTGTTTTTAAAGGCATAATTGCAATAAAATGTTAAGAAAAAGCCCTCAAAGTCTAGAAATGACTTTAAAATCATATTCACCTTAAAAATATATACTTTTCCTCTTTAAAAATTCATTTCTTCCTCAAATAAATCCCAAAAATATCCAATAAAACCCTAGTAAATTCTAGAAAAATCAGTAATTCATTTCCACATTCATTAAGGTTAAAATTAATCTTTAAAACTGCTTTTTTCATTTAAAACAAATTATTCAAAATTAAATAAACTCTATAAAATTCATAAATTAACATAAATTTAGGGAAAAATCATAATTCACTTGTAAAAGTTAATTAACATGTAATCTATGATAACAACCCAAGGCGAGAGGATCAAATAGAGAGTGTGAGAGGATCGGGCATCCCCTTTTCCTAAAATATGGTTGGATGAGGCGGCGGGCGATCGCTCGTGTGAGTGATTGGTGAAAGATCTCCTTCATCAACATAAAAAGGGTGGGTGAGGTGGGATCACCTTGCCGTAGACCTCTCGTGGCCGTGAAAAAACCTTTAGAGTTTTCGTCCACCAAAAGAGAGAAATGATTCTCTCTAATGCAGGCATCTACAAGAGCGACGAATGCATCGTTGAACCCAAAGCGACATAACACGTTGGTAAGGAAATTCCACTCGACTCGATCAAAAGCCTTCTTCATTTCCAGTTTGATTATGACATTTTAGCCCCGAATACGAGTGTGTAGTGATTGGGTTAACTCATGAACAATCATGATACTGTCTTGGATATGTCGACCCTTGACAAAACCACACTATTCAAAAGGAATTAGAATGATAAAGTTATGATGACTTTCATGAATAAGGTGCTTTTGTAATTTTCCATCAAGGGGGTATCAACGCCAAGTCAGCATCCAGGTATGTTGCATGAATAATGGACTTTCATGAATAAGGGGCTTCTGTAATTTTCCATCAAGGCATTATCAATGCCATGTCAGCATTCAGGTATGCTGCATGGACTGGCAGGTGGCAAAGATGGTGTGCACACGAGTGAGCAGGTTAGAGAGTGAGAAGGGCACTTGCCAAAGTTTTTGAAGTTTGAATAGTGAAAGGGACTTTATATTAAAACCACGTCAAAACTTTTGATCTTTTATATATTACATTAAAGTCTCACTACAAATCACATGTACTTTTTAAATGGTAGTTATTATTTAATCTTGCAACTACTTTTTAAATGACATTTACACCTGCAACACCCGATTGAAATCTATTTTGACGTTAGATTTGCAAAAAATATTTAAGAAAAGTCCCACTGATTTTGTAAATGGTTTGAAAATATGATTATTCTTATGATTATATCATTTTCCCTTTCCATCCATGCTTGACACGTGTGAGTGTGCTGAGAAAACCGATCGCAATCAGATGGCCCCATTCATATGCGCCCCTCCCGCGTTTATCAATTCATGAAATTTGAAATCAGATGAACATGGACCATCCTATCGTGATCTTCGCGATCGGATAGCCCATGCTAAAAGCCCCCTTGATTTTAAAGTAGAGGAACACTATCATGCCCAATCAGGGTGCAACAGCTGTCATGTTTAGTGGACCTTTGTTCAAAATGAAATGATCGAACGGCCAACATTAACTCTAATTAAAACGTCAATATCGTTTTATCTATTTATCCGATTGACATGAAATTTCTATGAAAACTTCCCTACATCATTATCTTTCATTTGATGTTGGTCGATCTTGAATTTGACTTCCTAACATTTTTTAAAAATGTAATGACCAAAAGGCCCTCTAAGCCCTAAAAAGACCCCTATACATTCCACTTTCTTTCTCTCTCTTCGTGTTTTTTGTTCTCTTCTCAGTAGCAGGCTTCCAAAAGCAGTAGGAGAGGTGAAAGTCCCATTTTCAACATTGCTTGATGTTTGGGAGTGATTCTGGAAGCATGATTCAAGCCAGGAAGCAACTGGATCTAATTTAGCATTGACCGGCCTAGGATTAGCATGTGACAACGAGACTTGTCAAAAATTTGAGTTATTATAAGCTTTTTTTACTTCACAGTTCATACCTTAGTCGTTATTTGATTTTTATCTAGTTTTTTTTCATCATTGACTCATTAAAACACATAAAAAACCATCTCACATTGTTTATTTTTTTAATTTATTGCTCCCAATATCAAACAGTTTCCAACCACCTTAAAAAACACCTCCTAGTATCATTAATTACATATTAAACTAATCTCCATATTCTCTGTCATCTTTTCAAATTTCACAATTCTCCATCTCTCACCTAAAATCATATTCTTATACTCATAGATATTTGTCTCTCATCAAAATTGGAATCACCTAATCTCAATACCTAAGCTCCTTGAGGTTCGACTCATGGAGGACCATCCAGTCGATCGCGTCCAGACTCATCAGCAGCCACTTCGTGGAGCTCGAGCCGACGTGAAGTACCCACATTTCCGCTATCAGGTTTGAGAAGCTGCATTTGCGTCATCTTGGAACGTGTGGTGCCCCTTTGTGTTCTTTTCTTTTGACAGCTCATTCCTTGTGTACGGGCCCATCGTTGTGTTGTTTTAGTCTTTCTCATCATCCTTGGATTGTAGGGAGGCCCCTCTTGTGTGAGTACCGGGCTCCCCCTCGTATGTGTTTGTCACTTAATTGTTCTAATTGTACCTTTTTGGGGGCAGGGAAAGAGTCCATGTTCACTTATCTTTTCCCCCCTGAAAGACCCTTTTAAGGGTAGCCCAACAAGCTCCCTCTTCAAAGGGCCCATTATCCTTCTAACTTCCACTATAAGTAGATGGGGAAGGGTTGGACATGGGATGATGCATGTTTTGTGAACAACCAGATTTGAGGTCGTTTCTTTTGAATTGGTGTTTGAACAAGATCTCGTGTTGCAGTTTCAGATTACTTGCCGTGGGGAATTTTCAAGGTGAATTAGTGATGTTGATTGCTACAGTTCTGTCATTCAGGTCCCCTCTCGTTCGATCATATCAATATTATCACAGTCCCCTTCATCCTCCATGGGCACTTTCATCTTCTGATGTTGCATTTGTGGTTGGGAGATCATCACATGGATGATGTGGCATCGAAAAAGAATAAAGAGAAAACCAAGCATCCAAAGGACCCGACCTTTCTCCAGTCACCAGCGTGGACTTCTGGCCAATTGATGGGTCGTGTATTCTACGTCAACACAAGCCGGCCCTGCTATTTTCCATGATCGATCGCCACTGGATTTTGATCACCCGCTCATAATTTAACCCGTGATTTCTAGCTACTCATCATTCTCAGAAGAAGCAGAAGAACTCACAGAAGAAGGATAACGAAAACTTGCCGAGGGATAAGATTCTTGTTCTTTTGAGGAAACCCCTTTCTTTTCTTTCTTGAGTCAAGAGTTCGAGGGAGGTCTGTCATTGATAGCCGCCAAAGATTTGGGTTCAAATCCCTAATGAGTTGACTGAATCTGTCGACGCGATCATGTTAGTTCACGCATCCCCTAGGTGATCGAATCTTGCCGTCGACTGAAGCTCAACCTTGCCATCCTTGTTCTTTGCTTCTGACTCAAGCGGCTGATCTGACTCACCGTGGATGGATCTATTGATTAATCTCCTTGGCACGTGTGTTGAATTCCTCTGTCACCTGATCTTCTCCGTCACTGGCCGACTCTTCACATACAATATTCACCAGAGCTACGATGAATCTCCTCCAGCAATGGTCGTAACACGACCGTCTCTTTGCCGGTCATCCATACCTCTCTTCACTTTGATGGCCATCAGATAGAGCAGTGTGCAGGGCATTCTCTCTTGACTACGCAGGGCCTACCCTATATGGCTACGTAGAAGACTTTTGCTTTCACTCCTCCACCCCGACCAAACCATCCAGCACACCAAGATATTTCTGGAACATACGCCTTCAGCCGGATACTTAACTCATCGTGACCCAATTCTTTCAGTCGGGCCAAGATCTGCATTGCAATAAACCTTCTGCTAAGTTGGCCGTGAAGCACTATTGACTTTTTGATACTAAGCCACAGGTCACTCTCATCCTTTCCCCTCTTCATTGTGCTTGTTATTTCTTTCATTGCCGATATCTAATTGCTCACCGCCATGAGAGAGATTTATTCAATTTATTGGACTAGCAATTGTTTGCGTGATATATATAACTTCTTGACGGTATCAAAACCGTTCGATTACATTGATGATGAGACACTCTTGGCCAAATCATTCCCCCCACTCTATCAATTTTCAAGTTGATCACAAGAATCATTGGGAGCTTGGTTGTGTCATGACCCTTCTCCGTGTTGTAATCTGAACTATGCCTCGGACCTATCAGATTACAAAGTACATCTCGCTAATTTTCTCAATCATATACATATCTTACAACATTAACATCACGTTTAGTGAATATTCTTCTGTGAGGTAACACGAGTCGTCGATTCCGACCGACATGTTACATCATCGACCCTTCCTGAAGCACTATACTAAGTGAGGTAATATAAATTTTATTGCATGAAAATCAAATCACAACAGTGAACTAATTAAACCATAAAAATAAAGTTCATCACAGTTAATACAGATGCATAACAGACATCATTGGACAACATATCCTCCAATATCTCCATTACCTTACTTAGCTCTGTAAAAAACCTTGTTCATCAAGACATTGCCGTATATATATATCAAGGATGGGCAATCCCATCTTGACCGATCAATTACCTTCGTGTATTTCATGATATATCCAAGTTATGGCTTATTTGAATCCAGTCTTTAGAGGTCAAGCTAATAGTCTTGCATTTAACAAGCTACATGATTCCAATGATGTCTAATTGTGGGTCACATCAATAATATCTTTAAGTGGGTGAAGCTGCACGTGGTAATGAATATGACAATCGATGAGAAACTAATAAGGGTACAAAAAAGAATCAAATAAAAAATCTTCAGATAAGTAAATAGTAATTGAAAAATAGTAAATAAAATGTCTCAATTTCCAATGTGAAGGTTGACCATGCGAGGTGCTAACTCACATGTTATTAAACAAATGCCATAAACTATTTATGTTTACATGCATAAATGGCTATAAATACTTTGACTATTATTTTGATTTATGTGGATTTCAAATATTTTAGCCACATCATGTTCCTCAAAAAAATATATTAGTATATTATGATATATTTTAATATAATTGTATCAAGACAATTTCGAAGATATATTTTTTGAGCTGGAATTTAACCTCTTTCAGAATAAAATAGGCTTTATTCTATTTTAAATATTTTCTTCCGATTTATATCATTTTAGCGTGATGTTGTCACTCACATTACTCAAAGGGTGACTGATAAAGTGGTTTTGGGAGTAATTAGTGCATATAATCCTTGGAGAAAGGTTTTATATCTTGTTTTCATCAAAATGCAGTGCCCTTTTGGCCAATCATTGGCTGATAAAGTTTTAAATTTTAAATATCTTAGAGGACAGGGACTAATAGAAAAAACAATCTGATTTGGATTCAACGCATTTTAAAAAGCAAGGCATGTATCACCTAATGGAAATATGTGTGGCCTGAACAACAATCACCCATACCATTTCTTGTCCATGTGCATTATTAGTATGGATGCATCATGTTGTATGTGTGCTGTTTACAATGATGTGCATGAAAAAATGATCCAATTTAGTGAACTATGATGAGGTTTTAGTAAAGATATCACTAATCGATAAACATGTATTCTAAATATTCATATTCAAAGGATAGTTGAGATCAACATCAAATTATCTACATATAATAACAGTATCTAGTGTCCCTTAGATAATCACTATGCCCCATCATGTAGCCACTAGTGTGGAGAAATGAAGGATATATAGTATGTGATCTTTTAGGAAAATAGTTTATTGATTTTTTAGACTAACTCCACTGGACTTCATAGAGTCAATGGGATTCCTCACATTTTCTTGAAGTTTTATTTTAAATAAAGTATATAATTTGGGATACAAATAAGAGGAAAGCATAAGCCCAAGCTATCTCCTACATATTAAGAAGTGGCCTGATAAATAACCAGCTCATTCAAACCTCTTTAAGAACTATGCCAATTAAGTGCAAGAATTGTAAAACTAACGCACGATTTGAATTGGAAAAGTCTAAATTCAAATCTGGGAAACAGGGAATGTGTATACAGCATGTAAATCAAGTAATCCTAGCCCTCCAAACCCTTAGAATTAAATCTAATGGCAAGAAGAGTAAGGGAACTTCTATTTAAACTCTTCTCCCCTCCCTTTATATTTTATTTTGCATTTCTTCTTCTGACTTCTTGTTTGAGGCTACTAGATCAGATTTCTTTGATCCATTATTTTTACACGGGATTGTGTCAGAGAGTTCAAGTATGATCAAGATTTTTCCATAAAAAAATATAACTTGTCCCTTGAGTGAAGTGATAGCAAGGTTTGTGGGATCTCTTGGAGGTTTCAGTTTAATTTTCTCTCCTTTTTCTCTAGGTAAATCTTCAAGTAGATAGTATAAACTTAAATGCTTTGAACACATCAAGAGGTAAAAAATCATTCTTGATGTGGCGAATGTTAAATATTTATTTTTCCACTACCTGATTTCTGCCCAAATCTGTTGCCCAATGCTGCACCACGACTTGTAAGTTGTGCGCCCCCAAGCACAATCATCCACAGATTTTTGCCCTTGAAATGCAACTAATGGTTCTATTTTGGATTAAAATTTGATTCTTTCCCTACCAAATTCCAAAAAATTATTAAAAGTCAATTATAAATTATTAAAATTTATTCAAAGCTTTGTTTCATTTATTGAAAATAATTGTGGCTATTTCCCTTCATTTTGATTGATTTTGGTCTTTAGAAAATGGATGACTTGAAGTTTTACAATTCTATAAACATTATAAACCATTTTCATGTGATTTCTCTGTGGCTCAATGTTGTTTTATCAGTCATCGTATCATGCAATCCATGAGTTAATTATAACAAATCTTTTTTTATTTTGTATTTTGATGGGGACATGTGGTCTGGTGTAAGTAATACAATTAGAAAATGTGTTAATGTCACATACAGTGACCCATCATTATATGATGCATTTTATAGATTCGTGAAAGATCCGCCGAGACAATTACTTATGCCTTCACCGATTGAGGAGAAGCAACAACGAAGAGGAAGATATCGATTGCATCTAAAAATCATTTTGGTCAAAAAAGAACACGAGGACCAAGAGTTACTTAATTGTAGTACACTGTTTCATCTCTAACAATCTCTATTAGATTCAAATAACATCCAAACATATTCACCATATTGTAAACAATTTCATGTGATTTCTGTATCAATCCATCATCTCCAATCCCAAAACATATTTAATATATATTTGTATGCATATATATCTACATGTACATATATCTCTATCATCATATTTCTTTCACTGTCATCATGATTTTAATATCTTATCTGTCTCCTGAACAATCATTTCCTCTTTACATCATTTATCATGTCTTGTACATTAGAGTTTAATATTCAGAATATATCTCTCCATCTCTGTCACCATCTCACTTCTTTAGTGACAATTTCAACAGTATTCAATTCATAAACACTGGTTCCTCTCCGTACAACTCTTTCCCATCGCTAACTCTTCCATGAAGTACATGTTTGATATAAATTTTATTTAATAAACTCAAATACTAATAACAAAATTAATCAAAGAACCTATGATGTACATATACTACATTTAGATATTTTTATTATCTTCTTCACCATATTCCGATGATAAGACAATAAATAACAGAGCAAATTATTTTATTGATAATGAGGATAGCTTTAAAGTTAAATGTTTTATGAAAATTTTGAAATTGGAAACCAGTACAAAGCTATTGATTATTAAATATGTAGATCATTTTAAAAATTATTTAATATGCCGATCATTATTGAATATGTCAATCATCCTTAAGTGATATGTTGATTATTGAATATATGAATACAACAAGATTTGAATGAGACATTGGCGCCTTGTATAAAACTAAATTATTTTTCTATGAGATATAACATAAGCAGAGGACTTATGCTACTAACCTATGGGAAACCATATTCATAAAGGAAAAACTGATCTCATATACTAGCATTCCATGTCTAAAATAAATATAATTTTATAAAATTTCATAAAAATCTAGTAATAGAGGAATTACCGTGGCTTTCACAAGCCTAGTGATTTTTAGAATAAATAGACTTTCTAGTAATTGATAAGGATGGTTTTGAAATTAAGAAAGGAAGCTAAAATATATGAATCTACATTTTCCTAGCCGATAGAGATATAATAAGGAAGGGATGGAGAATTGATGATCCAGTTTATAAAAAATTAATCACGGATGTAGTATTTTTGTACTTTAATGAGCTGTAACTTAAACGTGTGAATTGATGGTCTAATTTTTTTATATGCGTAAATGATACCTTCAGGTAATCACAAGCTAACATCCCTAATGCATGATGAAATAATTCCTAAATCACATGACTGATTTGTACAAACAACTAAAAACCATCTAGGGATAGATGAAATGGACCACTAATGATGGTGTAGTTTCATTCCTTGTTTGAGGCTGGGAGTACCATTTCCAACCATCGTGATAAAATCAAGCTTCAAAATAAAAATAGTAAATATTTGATCACAAGTATACATGAGTGTATTCCATTGTATTGGGTAATAAATATCACCACATATGAAAGAGTACACCTTTGGAGCTTGTCATAGGTGGTAGAGAGATGCAGATAATAGTGGAGGTGTTGAACGGAGGGATTGATGACGTGTGCTTTAAAGGGGAAGAACAGAGATCCAATCATTGAACCAGTTGACACATCCTCAAGGGGGAAGCTTTCCCCTTGGGGATTTAGCAAAGTGCCCTGAAACCTAAATATTAAACAAGGTTGATGTGGGGCCATGGTTTGGCGTAAAGGGCAGGATAGCACAAATACAGGTATGGCAGTGCAGCAGATAGTGAGTGGTGGAGTGCTGATGAACCGCAGGCCAATCAAGGATGGTCCAACATAGTGTGATGATAGAGACTATAGAATATGGCTTAGATTGAAAATTTTTAAAAGATGTCAATTTTGCTATAAAAATGTAGTTCTATCTTTTGATATTCAAGTTGCCATCTATCACAGTTTCAATATGGATCTCTACTCTGATGCCAGCATCTGCTTATTTTTAGGTGTTTGTATTCCCATTAGTGGATATTTGTTTTGGGGGTAAGTTTTTCTGACTTTGGACCTAATATTTTCAATCCCACTTTCTATACTTTTGCATTTTCCTTAAGATTATTTACACAATTCTTAAAAGCTAGAAAATTCAAACAAGATCACTAAGATTTATAGTAATATTTTTGCTGATCAGGGTTGTTAGAGGTTTAGCCTCCCATGTACCCCATGTAGACAATCATGATACAAGACGGCATTTAAATTCAATCATATAAAAGCAATAAAAATAAATGCAACATTTTTAAAGGGTTTTCTAGATGGAGTAAACTTAAGTTATATGAACAATATGATATCTGTATCTTGGATGTCGATATCAACATTTGGAATTCTGATACTCACCATCAGCCATACCCATTGAATATCTATCTTGATATCCGATAATGGCTGCAACACCATTATTTATCTGCTTTCCAGTAACATCGTCTAAACCAATATTCCTCAGATATCCCATAGTGAATTTGAAAAGGTTACTATAGCTGAATCCATTAAAATTTGGTAATTTTAAGAATCAGTTTCCCATCAAAAGTACTTCACTTTTTTGCTCTTTGGTATGATCTTTTCTGATCATGAAATGTACAATCTAATAACACCAAAACAAGTTAAATGGTTTTTCTGCAATAGTAACTCTAAAGAAGAATCTTAATAAGAAACTTGTGCCTTAAATAGCAATCACACTCTGTGTAGGAAGGCAGAGGTGTTACCATGGAGATCCAACTTACATATTAAGATGGGAATTTTCATACCTGGAAAGAAAACATCCCCTCTATAAATCGGGATAGCTTAGATTATGAGGGGAAAGCCATTTTAAGACATTTGGCACTTGACTAAGCAGAAGTCATAAGTGTACATCTATTTGAAACCCTGAAGTACAGGGAGAGATGTAGGTGCTAAGGAATATAAGCTTTACAAGCTTTTGTATTCTCCCTCTCCTTCCTAGGGCATGATGCACTAATTCTAGACCTCAAGATCAAGCAATTTGGAGTAGAATCCAATCAGTCGTGGAGTTAATATTTGTCTTAAATAGAAAGGTTCACCTAGTAGCAGCTATTGATGGAGAGAATTTTTTTCTAGATTCCCAAAAGTTGTTCTTTTCATGAGCTTAGCAGTTCTGTAGAAAAGTTGAATTGTAGAGGTGCATTGAAATTTTCTATCCAATACATTATAAGAGTGCATGGTATGTGTTGAAAGAAATGCATCCTTCCCTTTCTCTAGTGGGTCTCATACTATTATCTTCAATTGTACTTGAGCTAATCAAAAAATCCAAAAACAAATCCCCATTAGTTTTTTTCATTATCAAACCTCCAAGTATTAGAATAAGCAGTGTATGCCTGGCTCAAGGTAAGAACTTTATTACCATGCCTTCAAAATCAAGGACGCTATGCATGTGGAAGTTTACAGTGAGTGTTGTGCCCTCTTGCCTTGTATCATCTTGGAATTCATTAAGTGTGTTGTTAGGGTGTATCCTCTTTCCTCGGGTGCTGTGATCACACTGCCAGGAACTTATAAGAAATCTAAATATAGTGCCAGCAGAGACCCAAGGAACAGATGAAACACATTCAGGATATATGACTGGAAGTGGAATCAAAGATGAAGACGATGCCATCCGTAAATCGTATCAGTTAAGAAAAAAGGAGTGAGGAGGTGACTCTTGTGCACAAAAGTGACCATTGTGTATCCACTCCCTGTATGTCGCCCTATGTGATCATGGCAAGGGCACTGGTGGCTGCCATTTGTACAAACAAATTGAACATAAAATTTTGCAAGAAAATAACAAATGATCTTATATCAAACACTTCTATATCCTTTAGAAGCCATAGAGGAATAAAGTTTAAGTCAATTTGCTATGACTCTGATCCTAAACTAGCCAAAACTCTGAAAGTTGACTTGGTCGACTATGTAGAGTCTTTTTTTAAAACTTTCTCTATTATTATGGTTGTCCTTGACTCTTCTAGAACATTCAAGAAGCATATGGATCTTGCTAGACTTATTAGAAAGATGTATACCTTTGTAGAGAAGGGATATTATAGAAGTTTTCATGCAGTGCTATAAAAGGAAGAGCTTGCCTAACATTTGAGGTGCGTTGGAGAGTTGAATCTAGGAGGTTTTGATAAGCTGAAGCTGAAGAAATTTGTTGGAGATCCCCACGTGTGGTTCATCTCATTCTTTGCCCTTTTGTGACCTTGCTCTCATCTGGTCATTGTTCCTTCTATTAATGACCTGTATTGTGAACATTAACCATCCCATTCAACAAGTTTGTTTCTCACCAATCTTATGTTGTGTTTTGTTTAGTCTAATCCCTATACTTTTGGTAGATTTTTGAGCTTTGTTGGATACATATTTTACACTCCTTTAACTCAAGATCTTTAACAAGGACAGTTCTGAATAAGCAGCTCCCTCAACGACGGTCATGTAAGAAACTAGTCATGATAAAATTATAGAAAAGATGGATAGGTATAAAATCATGGGTCCCCCGAAATTTTTAATGACCGTTTGCACATCCAATAGTATGTGCAGTGTCATTCGCAGCTGGGATTTTACAGACCCAAGAATTTGTGGGAATCTATCAGTCGCCAGCCATGTCTCTTTTTCTCTCTTCCTCAATCACCAACACCACAGGAGTTTATAATGAGAAAGAACCCCAGGAGTTTATAATGAGAAAGAACTTATTTGGACCAGAAAAAGACTGATTCAAGCTATTTTGCTACCCAGTACTAAAAGCTTCCTTGAAGGCTTAGAAATAGAGTAGAACGGAACAAAACCTCTTATGGTCTTCGGCTAAATTAATTTAATGTTTAATCTCCTCGCCATTTGGCTCACTCATCCTTTCCGGTAAGCCATCTGACGGGATAGGAACAAAAGAGGCCTGGTAACAAATGACAAAATAGAAGTCCATTTAATCCTGTTCTGTTTACAAGCCTCAGCCATGGTACTGTTTCATTGAAGTCTAACTTGTTTACTCTCAATAATGACCAGTTGACAATTAGTATTGTCCTTATTTAAAATAAAGATGTTGGGCTTGTGAGGTTTGACTTGTTCAACTCCGATGTTCTAAACGCTTTCGAAATGATCTAGAATTTTCTAGAGTCTGCTAGAATCTTCTAGATACTTCTATAACCATCAGGACTCCTCTAGATCCTTCTAAGTGCTTCTAGAATCTTATGGAGTCCTCTATACTATTCTAGGAACTAATGTATCCTTCTAGAAGCTTGTGGGTATTTCTAGATGTTCTAGAAAGTTGTGGAAACTTTTGTATAGAGGGACGTTTCTAAAAGCTTCCAAGGATCTTTCTAACAGGAGCTGTCTACCTCATCTTGTGTGGTGGAATTCTGAGAGAATTCTGGGGGAGTTCTGGAAGAAATTTTTGACAGCATCCTGTGAGCAACCTTGGAGGGTTACAGCTTAGCTAATTGGAGAGTTGGAGAAGAGTTGGGGGCAACATAGCATCTTGCAAAAGGGCTTTTGGGAGGAGGTGATACCAAGTGTGTATCTTCTTGTTGGTTAGTCCCTTTGGTGAACTTGTTCTCTTTTCTCCTTTTGTACTTGCTGTTTTGGACCTCTATTGTGAACACTTATCATCCCACTCAAGAAGGTTATTTTCTCCAAATCAGTGTGTGGGTTTTGTTTACTCTCATCCCTATACACTTTAGTGGATTCTTGAGTTGGTTGGATATATATTTTAGGTTCCATTAAGTTAAGAGATCCTCCGCAGGGCTCTTTAATGGTGACACACTATGCCTGTCAAGAATGTAAGTTAAGACTTTATCTTGGTGCAGTTTGTTTCAACAGAAAGTTGGGAGATAATTAATGAGAAACCAGAAAGCGTTGAAACTTCGATGTGCAAACCTTATCCTAACATAACCATTATGTCAGTAGTATTCGCAGTGGGGTCATGTTGGCCGGCCCGGACACGCCCAACCCTTCAAAATTCATTAATCCTTCTAGTATTTTATTTTATTCAATTAAGCTAATGAAGCCGTTCATTAAAGACATTTATTATGTTGGAGAGATTAGACGAGACGGTGAGGGAGGGAACCCTCAGCAAGATGGAGAGACAGATAAAAGGAGAGATGGGGAGAGAGATAGAGAGGAACGTTGTGTGCGAAGAAAGAACTATTGGCATATATTTTCTCCATTCATTCAAGTTATATGTTTTCATGTGTAACACGAAAAGTAGGATCTAAACATGAAACTATTGGTATATATAGAAAATATTGTATGTGCAGAAGAGGGGACAAGTATTGATTCAGGCTAATATTACATATAAATTTTTAGGTAATTTGTTTTAACTTTCAAACAGACTTGAGAGAGCCTTACGCGTGTTATACCTATACATGAAAATTAGGATGATTAACATTAAGCTATCGGTAAATATAGAACACATCTTCTGCGTAGTAACGGAGCGAGGTTTTGATTGAGGGAAACATGGCATACAAATCTGTAGGTAATTTATTACAACCTTCATCCAGACTTGAGAGGGCATTGCACATATAATACGCATCCTCGTATAAATCATACATTCTTCTGCTGTTCTTTCTCTTTTTTTCATTTTGAAGCAGAACACCCAAAGTTCCGTTACTCCAATGAACGCTCGTGCAAAGATTTGTAGTTTAAAAAACTAGGTCTGTGATAATTGAATGGTTTTGCCATGGTCCTTGTTGAACTGTATCACAAGAAGATTGAACGCCAGACGAGGGGGTCTGTGTATAATATTTATATCCTAGTTATTCGATATCGAATCACAAATCCGTTCTAGAGAACGGGACACAATCACTGAGCGGAAATCATTACTTAAGACTTTTCTGGACGGCCCAGAAGTGAGAACCCTACTTCGGTATCTTGAGAACCAGGAACGGAAATAGGTAACGAGGAATACCCAAAGCTTTTATCTCTTCCCTTCCCTTCAACATGAAGGATGCACTCGTTGTAGAACTCAACATCAACCGCTGTGGAGTAGAATCCAAGAACTCCCATGAGTAAACCTCCAAATACTCCAAGAATCAGCGAGTAAGCTTCCGACTGGCCGATTGGCGCAACCACAATACCAATGAGGAGATATCTCAGGAAGTTTACACGTATCGCCACGCCCTTTCTTCCTTGGATCAGCCCGGAGGCCCTTCCAATGGCGGTCAGCCCATAAGCTCCTTCCTCTGCAGCCGTGATTACAATACCAAGAACTAACAACATATCCAAGTAAATCAACAGAAGATACCCAGATAACATTATAAACGCGGCCAGGATATAAGACCATGCGGAGAAATCAAAGATGAAGACGATGCCGGCATTGAACGCCACCAAGTATAATAAGAAAGAAGCGAGGATGAGAGCCTTGTAAAGAAAAGTGACCATGGTGTTCTTCCACTTTCTCCCTGTTGTGAATAGATGACCCTTCACGTTAAACTCCTCACTCCTTGTAACCATGGCGAGGGCAGTGATGGCCGCTGTCTGGAGAAATGAATTGAACAGGAAAGTGGGCAAGAGAAGAGCGAATAACCATTTATCTAACGTTCTTAGGTCATTAACAAGCCCGAGAAGAAGAGCCTCAAAGAACCCTTTAGAGGACTCAGACGTCCCCATAGCTAGAATAGTACTGAATATGCGGATTATCGCTGGCTTAAGCGCGACGGTGTAAGCGAATAGCTGGAGAAGATTGTTGACAAGGAAGATGAACATGTACAAAATCATGGGTCTCCAGCTCTTTCTTGTGAGCTTTGCCGCATCCGCCAGTATGCGCAGTGCCGTCCTTGGGCGGGACTTTGCAGACCCAGAACCTTTTGGAAAACTCTCAGTCTCCATGCCTATCCTTCTCTATCCTTTACTTCTCTCTTTTTCTGATACTGCCTTGCACTAACCAGCGAAATCCGTGAGCTTTATATTCAGCAAGAACATCGGCCAAGAGGACTAAAGACTAGTCAAAGTCTCCGCCGTTAATCGCTTATTATTCCTGGATAAAGAGTTGGGCCCATGATGGACTACTACTGGGAAAATCGTAGCCGTAAAATGAGATAAGAAGCCAAAATTTTGACTACGGATGGCAGAAATGCCGTGTGTACACGTTAAGCTATTTGTGAAAAAAATTGGACTTCGACCCCACTGAAATTATCAGCCTGAATGCCTGAAGTTTCCTGTGAAGTTATTAGACAGGGACTGGTGAGTTATTCAACATAGTTTCATATTCGACGGCAAGTAATTGTGAAAAAAACGGCCGCAAGGAATGTTAGTTGAAGTTTTTAACTCGATGAGCTCTGTAAATTTTGGTCTAACTTTGATAAAAACTTCGAGGTGCAAATATTCGTATGCCCCGATATCACACGGTCAAATCTCGACCTAGGTCTCTTGCTCGAATTTGGCATGTGCCGGCCTCAATGTTCAGGGCAAAACACTGAGCAGCCTTGATCTCTTGCAGCGGAAGCTTTGTAGATGCTTAAGTTCACATAGAAGGGGTTAGAGGAGATGATGGGGACGCAGCCCTGTCAGGGAATAGGGTCATTGCATTAATATCATAAAAGAGTACATCATCATAGGGATCATTACATGGGGGAAGACGAGGGGTGATATAACGAACGAGATGAGGCGCTTTGCGTCAAGGTAGTGTCGCCACACCGCCTCAAGGCCGCCGCTCCGCACGCGCACGCCCGCTCTACCGCTACACAAGTGCGCCAGGCCAGGCGCCGCGCGCCCATGGGCGTGGCGATCACACACGCCACCCCTGCCTTGATGATCACACACGCCACCAGCACCCGTATCTACACTTGCGCGCAGCCTGCGCGACGCCGCCACATTCAACGCCCCCGAGCTGGGCGCTGTACGCCCAGGACCACCCGCGGGAGCGCTACGCGCCCTTTGTGCTGTCTCGGCGCTCTCAGTGCGCCACATGCCTTAGTCTCCTAGCGGGATGTCTCCCGGCCCCGCGCCCCGCACACGCAATGCGCGCGCTGCCCGAGTGGCCGCTGCGCGGCACCCCACACAACTCCACGCGCTGCAACTATGGCACGCCGCTCGGCTTGCACTTCCCGTACCCGCGTGTAGCGCTCGGCGCTGGCGCGTAGCGTTAGCGCAAGCGCGTGGCACTTGGCGTTGGCGCGCGACACTTGGCGCGCGCACACACACCGATCAGCCCGCGCGCCTACCACGCGCGGACCGTACCTGATCTGTCCCGCCTTGGGCGTGGACGGGCACGTGCACCGTCTGTAGTGTATCACCACATACAGGGGCAATGGCCTGAAAGATCAGGTATTTGGGCATCGCTACCCATAATGTCTCAGTCCTTTAATGTCGTGAGCCAAAAACACGGACACCCCCTCCCAATAAGCACGCAGGCTTCTAGGCAAGGAATGCCGCATAGTTAGGGGCCTAACACCTGAACATAAGCTAACATCACTTCGTGCTCAATAATATTAATGCCAACGATGCCGTTAATTAAAGGTATATAATATGTTGGACTGTATAAGAAAGATGTAGAGAGACAGTAAGAGATATATAGAAAGAAAGTGCGAGAGAAGGAAGATAGGGAGATAGAGTGAGAGAAATTGAGAAATATGATAATGGTTGAAATAAAAACTAATGGAGCGGCTAATTGTTGAGATGGATAGGTGTACAGATAGGCTGACGGGAGAGAGAGACTGAGAAAGCGACGAGTGGACGGAGGTATCGTGATGACAAAAGAGAGATTCACAAATTTTGCGAAAGGAAAGAGAGAGAAGGATCTGGATGGGATGATGGAGAGAAAAATAATAAATGGGAATAAAGAGAGAGGGATAGAGAGACAGAGAGAGAAACAGAGCGAGAGAGATAGACCGAGAAAGAGAGACACAGTGAGAGGCTTAAACAGAGCGAGAGAGAGACATAGACCGAGAGAGAAACAGAGCGAGAAAGACAGACAGAGAGAAAGAGGCATAGACATAGAAAGAGAGATAGATACAAAAAAAAAAGATTGAGAGACAGAAAAAAAGTAAGAAAGAAAGAGAGATACAGAGACAGAGAGGTATAGACAGAGAAGAGAGATAAAGAAAGAGAAAGAGAGACAGAGAGGCATAAACAGATAAAGAGCGATTGAGAGACAAAGAGACAAAGAGGTATAGAGGGATAAAGAGATATAAAGAGACAGAGAAAGAGAGATTCAAAGACAGACAGACAAACACACAGAGAGAGACACAGAGGCATAGATAAAGAAATATAGGCAGAGAGAAAGAGAGCACAGACAGAGAAAGATTAGATAAGTAGATAGATCGATAGATAAGTAGATAGATCGATAGATAGATAGATAGATAGATAGATAGATAGATAGATAGATAGATAGATAGATAGATAGATAGATAGATAGATAGATAGATAGATAGATAGATAGATAGACAGATAGATAGACAGACAGAAAGATAGACAGACAGACAGATAGATAAACAGATAGATAGACAGATAGAAGATAGATAGATAGATAGATAGATAGACAGACAGACAGATAGATAGATAGATAGATAGATAGATAGATACCAAGTCAATGCTAAAAGTCAATGCTAACCCTCATCAAATGCACATCCTTGGATACCAAGTCAATGGACTGAGGAACATATCCTTGCTGTAAACTGCTACAGTTTCTGTGTTGCTGTTTTTGAGAGTCAAATTCTATTACTACTTGGTTAGCGTTGTGTATGCCCCCAAGTCACAAGTCAATTCCTAGCGACGCTATAAGCGTCATAGTCTAAGGTATTCTCATAGAGTACTGTGAAAAGAAAAGTAAATATATAAATACTTTTGCACGACGTCAAAATTTTACTTGAATTATTTCTGAATTCACTTGAACCAAGAGATCTAATACAAATCCTAACCAATATCCAAGTTTTACTTGAGATGCATTTGTGCGTGCCATGGTATTTTTTTTTAGTGCAGGTCAAGTATTCAACAGAATTGATGGAGCACGAGCCTAGAAAAAGGCACTACTCAGCATGATTTGAAAATGCAACATCTGAAGCAAACCGAAATATAGGGAGGAAAACACATGGCATTTTTCTGAAAATGCCTCCACATACAGAGGATGAAACCAAAAGGAAATCACGGTGTGGACTGCTACATGCAAAAATACATCGTGAAATTCAGCCTCTAGCACCACAAGAGGAAGAAAGAATTGCTGTTGTCATCATCGCTAGAGACAATCATACGAGGAGGCTTTGTCAATTCCAATTTTATGTACCTCATCCACCGGATTAATAACACTCATATCACAGGTGGTATCTGCATGGCAAAAAGAAACTTTGTAAAGTCACATTTATATCAATGAAATCTCATTATGTAAAAAAAACAAAAAAGATACATATAATACACAAAGTACGGAGACCGCCATTCAGATTTCAAGCTATGTGGACAAAACATCCACAATTCCTCAATTTGATTAGAAGATCAGGGCAAACACGGTCAACACAACCCCATGACTAATCTTAGCAACAAGCTACAGTCGTTAAAAATAATATTAAAAAGTTGGAACCATAAGGTATTCGGGAACATCCATGAGGAAAAAGAGAAACTCAAGAATCAAATAGACAAATTAGATGGGATAAGACAAATGGTGGCAGAGTCATGTTCCTAAAAAAGGAATTAGAATTGATAGAAGAACAATATGAATTATATTTGAAACAAAAAGGCAATAAAAAGTGGTTACCTTAAGGAGGCAAAAATACAAAATATTTTCATGCTATAGTCAATCAGAGATCCAACAGAGACATTTACTCCAAAATGAGAGAGAAATACAATCATGGTGGAAACATGTCTAATGATGCAGTTACCTTTTATAAGAATTTACTTTCATCCCAACCCACCAGAATGGATCCATCTCTACTAGAAGTTATACCGCATGGAGTGAGTGAAGAAGACAACAAACAATTATGTTGCACTCATACCACAAAAGAAATAGAGGATGCCTTGTACACGATGAATCCTGATGGTGCACCAGGACCCGATGGATTCACTCCTCGTTTTTTCACTCATTGCTGGGAGATTGTGAAACAAGATGTATGCTTAGCCATTCGGCATTTCTTTGAAACGAAGAAAATACCAAAAGCATGGAAAGCTACATTTCTAGTCCTGATACCCAAAACACAACATCCAAAATCCTTTACGGATATGCGACCTATTAGTTTATGTAATGTAATATATAAATTCATTTCAAAAATGCTAAACCATCGGTTAAGCCACCTGCTACCCCGACTCATATCCGAGGAACAATATGGCTTTATTAGAAAGAAAATAATCCATGAAAGTGTGAATCTAGTCCATGAAGTTACCCAGTCATTGAATGCAAAAATCCCTAGACATAACTTAATTCTCAAACTCGACATGGAAAAAGCATATGATCGTATTGAATGGAACTTACTGCTAACCGTATTTACAAAATTTGGTTTTGGTAGGGATTGGATAAATATGATTACTGAGTGTATTGAGTTGAATAACTTCTCAGTGATTGTTGATGGTAACTCATCACCTTTTTTCCAAGCTACCAGGGGCCTACGACAAGGGGACCCAATATCTCCAAGCCTGTTTATCCTTGCAGAGGAAGTTCTAAGTAGAAATATAAGGAAATCAGTTATTGCATCAGAAATTGATTCCTATTACACAAAACATGGTGCTCCCATTGTTTCTCACTGTCTCTTTGTCGATGACACGATCATTTTAATAAATGGAAAAAAACAATCAGTTCACAAATTCATGATTCTGTTAGAAAAATATGAACAGACATCAGGTCAAAAAATCAATAGTAGGAAAAGTGCATTCTATACTTCCAAAAGAATTTCCTTGCATCAAAAGAACCAAATTACCAGGCTCACTTCATTTACTGCTGGAACACTGCCATTTATGTATTTAGGATGCCCCATATTTACTGGGCAAGCAAAATCCATATATTTTGACCATATGTTGACAAACGTTAGGAAAAAACTAGACGGTTGGAAAGGCAAGCTGTTATCTCCAGATAGTAGATTGATCTTCATAAACCATGTTCTAAATAGTTTACCAATCCACACGCTATCCGTATTTGATGTCCCCAAAAAGGTGTTGGATGCTCTCAAAAAACTTGTGGCGAATTTTTTATGGTCTACTAATGGAGGAGATTTGAAACGACATTGGATTTCTTGGAATAAACTATGTTATCCTAAAGATGAGAAAGGGCTAGGGATACGTGCATTAGAGGAAATTATGAAAGTTATAAGAATGAAACGAGCTTGGCTCTTATATGCCAAACCCTCACTCTGGTCCGAATTGCTAAGGGCAAAGTACAGCAATTGGGATGTAGAGATAAGTGCTAGGCGTTGCCCTGCAAGAATCTAGGCACTGAAAGAATCCTGGCTAGAGATGAATGGAACCATGAACTGGAAAGTAGGGAGGGGCAGCATCAATGCCTGGTACATGAACTGGACGAGATTAGGACCTCTGGCCCATATTCCACACATAAGAATAATGGATGAACATTTAAATGTTGAGAGACTACATTCAATAGGCTGGGAACCTTACCTTCAACGAAGTGGAATTCCAGAAACAGTATTGAAGAGTAACAAAGAGATGAATTTAGTTATCTCAAATATGAACGACAAAGCCATTTGGAATCTTACACCAGATGGATAATTTTCATCCCACTCAGCATGGGAGCTCATTCGGGACAAACGGCATATACATTCCACTGCCAAGTTTATTTGGACTGCTAAAGTCCCGTCTCATATCCAATTTTTCATGTGGAACTTGTTATGGAATGTACTACCAATAGATCAGAATATACAGAAAATAGGAATAAACATAGTGTCTAAATGTGAATGTTGTAGTACAGAACCACAGTTGGAATCTACATAACATCATTTTTTCAAGAGTGAATGGGCAGAAAGAACTTGGAATTGGTTTGCACAGAAATGGAATATGCATCCTCGAGTATTCCGAACGTTACCAGAACGGTTAAATGTGTTTACACAGATAGAAATCAGAGAAAGCAAAGCATCTTTGCTAAAAAAATATTCTTTCATGCTCTTACTTTGGGAAATCTGGAAAAAATGAAACAAAAAGAAGTGGGAAGATGGAAATGATGAATACAGGTCAATACTACTAGGTGTCAAACGAGGTTTAAAATGCATGGATAAGATGACAAACCCAAAGAAAATTTCCACAAGAATTGAGATGGAAGGATTGGAAAATTGGAACCTACATCTAGGGAGCGGCACCTACATGGTCACAACAACAATCATACGCAGGAAACCTCCCCCACGATGAATCATCAAACTTAATATAGATGGAGCATCAGAAAGGAATCCAGGAAAAGCTGGGGGCGGAGGTAATGCACGTGATAGCGGTCACTCTGTGGTCTTTACGTTTTCACACTATTATCAGATTGCCTCTAGTAAGGAAGTCAAATGCCAAGCCATGTTAGGTGCACTGGATATTTATGCCAAAAAGGGAATAAATGAGATTGTTGTGGAAATGGATTCAATGGTTCTAGTTCATTTTATTAAAACTAACAATTGCAGGGCCTGTAGGTTAGCCGCATGGTGGTAGAAAATCCAAGCGCATTTCACGAGAATAATCAACATCAACCATGTTTATCACAAAGGTAATATGGTTGCAGATTCTTTGGCTAATCATGCTATTTCGCAGGAAAGCAACTACATATTCTACAGCAATGAGGAACTTCCTATAAAAGCCAAGGGTGCATACCGTACAGACAAGCTCGGGCTACCACAACTCAAACAAACTAAAAAACTGGCGAAATGAATTTAGAGAAGGATAGAAGAATTAGCAACTTAGCATCAAGGGATACATGATCAGAGAGATACCACCCAGCTTAATGAACTACCAGGTGAGATATCTCCTTTTTGAATGTGTTTTAAGTTTTTTAGCCTATTTATAACTCAGGTCATCCATGATATTATTTCCATATATTAGACATCTAAATATCTCTACTCAACATAGCATGTTTGATTCAACATCAAAAATTTTCAAAATCACCATTTATCCTACATTCATCCTATTTCATGTTTATATGACACCATCACGTTAGACAGTCAAAGTTAACTTGTAGCGGAAATAAAATAGGAACTACGGCCTAATGTGGTCATTCTGGAAGGGGCATGTACTCGTCATTCAAGGAAATAGAGCACGTTTTGCACCAAAGATGACTCATGGTGTAAGCTTGTGCCGATGACTGATGTAACCAGAACAAGAGCATATGAACAAGGGAACCAAAATCAGTGATGGAAAATTGGGAGGAGCCAAATGGAATCAAATGGGGGATCATCAACAAAGCATGTCGTAAAAATGTGGAAAGCAAGAAAGACGGTGGTAAATATATCTCCGAGAAGAGGAGCACAACAGTAAGGGCAAGGCGAAGTTAAAAAAATATGAAAAAAAAGAAAAATATATATATAAATATATAGAAGGGGGGAAAGTCCCACAATGCAAAGAAGCGCCATAAAGCTGTTATGAACAAGGAGGAAAAGCACACAAGACAAGAGAGAAGAAAATATTTATATCCTAGATGCCAAGGGTCTTCTCATAGTATCACCAAGATTCCCAATCATCCATCAAAGATCTACGTTAACCTTCTTTAAAGGCGTTTGGTTTTTTGGAACTGAAGTTGGGGGAACAGGAGTACAAAATGAGTTTTTCTTTGGTTCAAATCATGCTCTAAAAACTGGGTGACAAAATACAGGCCTCTACCTCACAGATCACAAGTGAACCATGTATCTACTATGTTTTCCAAAACTTATATTTCTCTTACTCCATAAAATGCTCATGGTATACATTAATGTCATAAACCAGTTTGATTTTACAAAAGGACTTAAAATGGTCTCTATTCACGTCTACTTAAGGTTACCTCTATATTTCACAATTGGTATGTTTGATGCAGATAACTGTATACTGGAAAATGACATAAAGAATGTGACAGGGGCATACGTGCCATCTGGAAATTCCAAGAGATGACAAAGAGATGGAGGAAGAACAAAATCAAAATGAAGAAGTATCCAAAAAGAAAAGATGGGGGCAGAAACGGCGTCAACCGAAGAGAATCTCGGGCAGCTGAGGAAAGGAAAATGATATGACAAATATTGGACAAAACAACACTTGCCAAATCATTGAAGCGATGAACGAGTAAAAAAAATTGCAATGCATCAGAAGAGAAGGGGAAAAGAGAGCAACATGCTCCAGTCAATGTACATCAATATAAGAATTCTCAATGATATTCCGGCCAACAAGGCTATGTAAATCAATGTACTATCATGTTCATATCAATGGAAAGTTGTTTAAAAAAAGATAGAGAATGAAAGCTAGAGGGACAGAGAGGCATAGACAGAGAAAGACAGACAGATAGAAAGAGCGAGACATAGAAAGAGAAAGTTAGAGAGAGACAGACAGAAACAGAGAAAAAGAGTGAGAATGAAAGGGAGGAAGAAAGAGAAATGCAGAGACAAAGTGGGAGAAAGAGAAAGAGAGAGAAAGAGAGAGAGAGTGTGAGAAAGAGAAAGAGAAAGAGAAAGGGAGAGAGCGAGAGGGAGAGAGAAAGAAAGAGGGACAGAGAGAGAGAGAGAGAAGGAGAGATAGAGAAAAGAGAAAGAGAAAGATACAGAGAGGGAAAGAGAACAAGAGAAAGAAAGAGAAATTAGAGGTATATAAAGAGAGAATAAAGACAGAAAGAGAGAGCGAGAGAGAGAATAGGGGCAGAAATAGAGAGCAAGACAGAGACCAGAGAAAGAAAGAGAGAGCAAGAGAGCTAAAGAGTGAAAGAGAGAGAGAGAGAAATAAAGAAAGAAAGGGAAACAGAGATATAGAGACAGAGAGAGAATACAGACAGAAAGAGAGAGCGAGATAGATAAAGCAAAAGAGAGGGAGAAAGAGAGAGTGAAAGAGAGAGAGAGAGAGAGAGGCATAGAAAGAGAGAAAGAGAGGTAATACGGAGAGATAGAGAGAGACGGACAGAGAGATAATAGAAAGAGTTGGAGGGAGATAGAGAGAGAAAGAGAGGTAGAGAGAGAGAAGGGGAGAGAAAGAGAGATAGATAGAGAATGATAGAGTAATTATTAAAGAGAAAAATGGAGGGTAAAGAGAGATGCTGACGGACAAAGTGAGATTGAGATAGATTTTTTGCAAAAGAATATCTGACTTGCACCTATGAAGGTGCAGTACATATTTGTGTGAATCGCATTTATGAGAAGAAGAAAGATCTAGGAGCACCATTCATCGTATTTTCAACGACATTCAAGGATCATGGTTTTAGTACGTAATTCAGAATTGAGAATGTGTAATTTTTAGACTATTCTCCTACATGGCCATGTGACAAATAGCTAGTTATGGTATTTAAACTATATTATCTTAAATGTAAAAAAATGGTAGTTGTTATAGTGAGAGTAAAAAGTTATCTAAAGTCCAATGGGAAGATATCAAAACATATACGACGTTGACTAAAACCCAAACCCATACAGCTATGAGCTTATATAAACCTTTATAACTGAACACCAAAAACCCTCGCAGACTATAAAAAAGGGCCTGATTGACTTGTACAAACGATAATAAAAAGCCGAGCCTAACATTGAAAGACTAATGAAATAATTATTTCTCGTCATGAAGAAGTTAATTTGTCCGACCATACCGGATAAAAATATAGTTCTGTGGATAATTCCTTTTAAGTTTTAACCATTATCCACGGAATGAGATTCCCGAAGCATCCGATGTTAATCCCTACAGAGACTGGAAACCTAAGCCCTAGATACCTACACCTTACATGCGATCAGACTTTCTCATTTGTTTCTATAGCATTTTTATTACATATTTTTAAGTATCAAGCACGTGTATGTTCATTGTAGGATAAGCAATGATGATATTCATCAATTGATGCTGATGTATGTGAGCATAGAACGTTTTAAAGTATACCACTATGCCACATTGAGAAATCTAGAGAGGATTAAAAGTCTGTAAGCTGGAGGTGTTAAAATTTGATTTATTAAGGTGCCTTCATTTATTTAGTATAAAACAATTATTTGATTACAAAATATATCTTTGTAGTTCGGTATTGACAAAATTTTTGTGATACTTCTTAAATATAATGTATTTTGAAATAATATTACCTCTTGAAATATTACGTTTAATCTACAATGGACACATCTTAATGAGAAGCAGTATATATCCAATGAATAAGCTGCATTACCATGCACTTACTATAAATCCTTGGATTGGTAGTATATTTACAAATATTATTCAAACTAACTTAAAAACTTTAAGAATATAGAATTTATCTCTAGGGCGATCAGAAAATATGGCATCTTGGGGCAGATAAAAATATGAGGTGATGTACTTGTAGGTTATATGGAGTTGACCTGGATGAAAAACTGAGAAGGATTTGCAGCAAAAGATATAAAATGTAATCGTAATGGCATCAACAAAAACCATGAAATAAATCACTTGGGCACATATCACATCAGTGATTTCATCGATCCTTGCATGAGTCGTGTAGAGCTGCTCATGTATGTAGTTTCTTCACATATCCATGCAATCCTCGAGATGTCAAATCTCTTCCTGCACCATGATGAGCATCCCAATCATAAAGGAATGACAAAGAGCTATGGGGAAAATCGAGAAGAAGGGGAAGGCCCTTGAAAAATTTTGGACTGGGTCAATTTTATGCATGGCCTTCTCCTATTTATAATTTGTGATATTTTTAATAAAACCCCATCAACATTAAGTATATCTTCAGATGTTCAAAAATCATTGTGTGTGACCCTCTAGGCCCATGTATTAGTGAAATTAATGTCTTCATTGGCTCAATAACCTTCATTAGACCTCCAAATGTGTTAACTATATCATGATATAGGTCTATTAATGTTGGTTTGATTTAACCCAATCGAGAAGTTGAGTCTCTAGCGCGTAGGGTGCCTAGCTACACCTCGTACTCTAGAACAGACAAAGGAGTGTATATTGACTTACTCATGTAACTTGCAAATAATCTGTTACCCTACGACAATATACAATATACAATATGACTAGTTGTCAAACCCTAATCAGTCCTTTGAGTTAGTACTGATGTGTTTGAAAACATCTGAAAATTCTTCTCCCAAATTTCTGTGCATTGGCCAAGGACTTCATCATATCGTCGTCTTTGAGCTGTATCATCTTATGCCGAGGATAAACGATCCCATCTTGAGCACCAAATTATCTTCATGAACTTCTTAATGGTCTCAAACTAAGACTGGTTAGCATCCCATGATTAGGAACTCATAGGTCATAGTCAAACTAAAACCACCCACCCACAAGATATCTTTGGTGTCTCCGGTCTAAGGACCACTTACAGAATGGCAAGGTGAATCAACCTGATTCACTCTTTGGTATAATACCATTCAGGGATTTGTACATATCCGTTCAGTGAACTCTTTTCACTAACGAGCACCCACTATCTATCCGTAACGTCTCCACACTAACGGCTATGGGACCGGTCATGCTCAGCAGAGGAATGAGGCTAGCAAATCCTAATCTTTTAGGATACATCAGTGTCCTTCTCGAGCATCGTTTAAATAGGAATATTTAGAAAACATGTTGACGACTAGTGATCTCCGTATTATGACCCCATCATAATTAATTAGTATCGACAATTTATTCATGGACTTCATTAGAAGCATCACAACTTCACTATAAGAAATACATTTTTCGTAAATAATAATAAATATATTTAATTAATGTACATGGAAGGAAATATTGAATGTATGATTGTCTTGTCGGGCACATATATTTCCATCATGTATCTCGAAGGAAAACATTGAAATATTTCACATTGGATGGTGCATTGGATTTCCATTTATTCAGTATTATTGTAAATAAATAACAAAACTTTTAAGACATTCCATTGATTTTGAATTTCATAAGTTTTAAAATCTTATGATAAAGTTTTAATAGATTGTGTATTGATTTCTTAAGCCCTTGACACATAATTCAAAGAGTATAAATGTACTTTACTAACACTATTTTACGTATCTATGTATAGGAGTCATCCTCACCAAACCTAATGAGAATTAATTTTAATGAAGATATATGTGGCAAGAAATTCGATAACTCATTCATTTTCTCCTTAAATTTTCATATACACTTTATATTCATCAAAGTGCACATATGATGCTAGCGCAGAGTTCAATGAACACAGAATACTAACAACTGAATTATCATGAGATCATAAAATAGTCATCACTCAACTTTAAGAGTGTATTGGATTGTGGATAGATGGCTCTACTTTTACGGTCGTAGATCTGTCCTGCAAGAGGTCTACGAAGATCAATGAGTGGTCCACAGGGAACAAGCCACCCTGTGTATAAGAGGATATATCTCAATGAAGTCATCTAAGTTGTAAAATATTATAGTATTGTTCTCCAGTTATTTCCAAACGCATCAGTACAAACTAGGAGAATACACAAGGGTTTGATAATTAGCTTAGGAGTGTTAAATGGATGAGGGCCTATATGTAGACATTAACCAATGAAAATAAGGTTATATAGGAGAGTCATTATAGTCCAATGTGTATATTATAAACAACAAGTAGTTCAATGGGCAAGAAACTCAACCAATCATTTGGTACATAAACTCGTTATGAATTATTCTCTTTGGTGATATAGATAATTGATTACTTTGGTCACTATACATTATTGGGCTTCTCTAGTTGTTAAAATAGACAGATTCATGGTCCAAGGGGTCACGCACAAGCAGTCTTTCAGATGTGAAAAAATATAGTTAAGTTTTAGGGTTTTTCAAAAAAATAAATTTAGTACAAAAAATATAAGGCCTTCAATGAAATTCATCCGGGCTAGAATTTTTGAGGTATCTTCTTCTTTCACAGCCTACCTTCCCTCAAGTCTTTATGCTATCAGAATAGCATACAATGATGATGGATGGATAATGGGGATCACCATGACAAAGAAGGAAATTTCATGTACTTGGGAATTCAGGGATCCATTTAGAGGCTACTGATAACCCTGAATTGGGCAATCAAATTCAATTATTAATGTCGTTAGAAATTAAGCTTATCTAATAAATTTGTATTATTTACCCTTAATTACAATTCGAAGGTATAAGATGAGATAGGGGTCAAACCACGAGGAGGCACTTTCTTAAGAATTTTAAAATTAAATTTGAAGAATTAAATGATTAGTCCAAGGCTTTCATAGTCAACTGTGAATTAAAAAATGAAAATGAAAATCTTAAGAATGATTTTGAGAGACTATTAGGAAGCCAGAAAACTTTGAATATGATCTTACATGATCAAAGATCATCCTATAGGAAGGATGGTTTAGGATTTCAACAAATTAAAGAAAAACAGATTAAGGACAATACCTTAATTTCAGTTTCACTTGATAAGGTTGATGAATATAAGCGTGACAAGGAGATTTCAAAATCATATGAGTTTAATGAATCTGTGATGCATGTAAAGGGTTAAAAATACTCACATATTATGGATCTTTCTGAAACTCTTAAATTCGTTCATAAGATTATATCTGATCGGTCCAAGCAGAACAAGTCTAAGATTTGTTATGAAATGAATTCTGACGTGTGAGCACACAATTACATGCACGTAGGTCCTTAACTCCACATTTGGTGTATTGCCGAATCCCTGACATTAAAATTTAATTAAAAAATATCATAAAAATGGAGTTTTAGGCTGTGATGATACAAACTATATTTGGACCAAGAAAATACTCGTTTTAGACCGTTCTTTGCAATTGCACGCATTGTGCATGTGCGCACGAGTAAATGCATTCCCTCGGATGCTGCGCCCCCTCATGTGATAGACCCCTCAGAGATTGTTCTTTTAAACCTGAGAACTTACCTCCTTTTTTGTCTCAAAAATCACATTGGGTAAACCATCCAATCACTTGCATTTCATCTGTTCTCATCTCATTTCTGAGTTTCCTCTTTCCACTCCAAGAATTTCACAAATTTCACGTTGAGTTCACAAAAATGGGAATAAAACCCAGGTCTTCCTCCGCAGTTTCTGTTCAAAATATTTGGAAATTAAGCTCAATGTTCGAGTCAAGGGACTCATATTGAAATTGAAGCCCCAATTTTAATAAATACAAAACTCCACTGGTGTCCTCGACTGTCAGAGTTACCTTGAGTACATTTTAAAAACTCAAAACTCCAAGACCCATAACTATAAAACACGGATGCCCTGAGCTCTTAGTGTGGCTGCAAAAACTGCTTTGCTTGCTGACCTTGATGTCCTACCCAGGTAGCCTTAAGATCCTTTTTTTACAGGGTCAGGGTTTTTCAAATTAATTATAAGATTAAATATGAATGGTAATCGGTCATGGTATGTGTAGCGTTGCATCGTTTTTGGCCCAAATCTGCATTGTTGTAATCTATGATAAAATTAAATATTAATTCTTGTAATCTGTAAGTTCTTCCAATTAATCCTTCATATAAAAGGAGGTCTCTACTCTTTAGATAAAAGAAAAAAATCAGGATTTTCTTAGAGGAAAAGTTTTTAAAAAAAATTTGACGTAGAATCCATCATTTTTACTGAACAATTCCAATTTTAAGGGAAGCATCATGGCCATTCGATTCAATAAAAATTTGACGTGTAATGTAAAAATCAACAAAATTTAAATGAAAGAGAGGATAGATAGAGGGGAACCCTCACAGTATCCCTCAGAGGGAATTCTCCTATTTTGAAGTGAATATTCAGCCTGACCTGAACTCTTTAAAGAAAAACCAACAAGCTTGGCAGACTCACGAACAAGTAAACATCAGATTCTTGAAAATAGTTCTGTTTTAAAAATTTACTCTCTAAACATGATGAACGTGAACCCCCCTAATTCCCTCGTGGGGGGAAGACATTTTTTTCTTTTATTCAATAAGAATTCACGCCAAATCCAAGACTAAAAAGAGACAAGATTCCTACTTCCATTGTAACAGACTTTTGCTTTCAAGTCCAAGTCCAGAACCACAACAACTCTTGTTTTTCCTTCTTGTTACCAATTCTTAAACCAAATCACTACAGAGCTCTTCTATATTTTAAAAGGGAAATGGACGCCCTGGGCTGGGTAACCTTGAGGATTGCTTCACTTGTTGTGCTTGCCCTTGGTTAGGTGGCCTCCAGAGTCGAGAGTTGAATCAAAACTGCTACCCTAAGGTAAGATCTCTAAGCTTCAGAATCCAGAAACCTTGACAAGTTAACCAACCAATGCACATACAAATATTTGCAATTTAATGTCAGTAATATCTGAAACTTTCTGTCTAATGGTTTTCAAAATATATGTTTTGGGAAATAGAGCTGATCTTGTGCTTTCCTATTTGGTTAGCTAGAGTTGGAAGTTCTAGAGTCTAGTCAACTCACCCTTCTCTAGTATGCTAGATTCACCATGATGCATGATTAAGCCATTTAAAGTGGGGTTTGGGATATTGATATCCCAAAATGATATTTAGCTATATTATTTTATTTGAATTGTTACTCCAAGATGGATTTTCTTTCGTGAGCTGGATCTAGCATATCCAATCCAAGTAAAAAGAATATGCTTGAACAACAAGCACTTACATTTCATTGGTTATTTTCTCAATTCTGGGTTTCCTCTTTCCACTCCACGAATTTCATAAATCATAAATCGAGTTCACACAAATGAAACTAATACTCAGGTCTTGCTCCTCAGGTGGAACTCCCTTGCTCAAAAAATCCTGAAATTACTTCGATAGGATACACTAGATTGTGGTTTGAAAGGGCTTATTTGAATCTAGAGAAATGAAACTTATTTGAACTGGGACATGAAATGGGATTTTCTTGCAAGAATATCTTGATATTGAAACTGAGAAAGAAACTTAATGATATGGAAATTGAAAATTCCCTAAAAACGAAATATTTTGTATTCATTTAAGAAGATTTAATAACCCAGAAAAACAAGGAAAACTTGTTCACTGAAAGAGTAAGGAAGTCTGGGAAAAGGTTGGTAAATATTTGAATATTTTAGAAGAAAAATATTATGGGCTAAAGGTAGTGATCAGATGAATATATTTTGGAAGATTATTTAAGAAGTTGGTTGAAAACAAGTAGAGTCTAAACTGAATCTAGGCTGAGAAACCTGTACATTGGTTTAGCATTAAGGTTTAGAAAGGATCCCTTAAACATTCACACTGATCATAGACAGAGATAGCTTTCTTGATGAACTTGAGAAATTAATAAGAAATAGTTTGAAGAGGATACAATCTAGAGATTTCGAGACTTTATCATATTAGATTGTTGTGTATGATTTTTGAAAAAGATCTGATGTAGTTATTGTGGGCTTATTGCTTCAAGATAGTGGGCATAGTAAATAAGTATTGAGCCATTTAGAGTATTAATAGGCCTGGTCTGAAATAAAGGGTAACCTTTTGGAAAGGGCTCTGGGAATTGTGAAAAACTGATTAAGATGGTCAAGTGAATATTCAGACGCATTAAATAGTCAATACAAAATCCATTGAGGGGGAAGTTAAAGTTGATGGTTGACTTAAGGATAAAAGGTTAAACATATCAAAAGTGCTTCATATTGATATTATTTATTTTATCCTTCATAATTTACAGAAAGTGCGTAGGGATTCTATACTACATTCATCAAGACTTTACAAAGCTTTCATTTCATCGTAATTCACTAATAAAAATTACAAAATGAAAAAAACACATGACATCAGATCATTATAAATTGAGAAAGTATCACAGTCATGCTTTAAAATCCTATAAATTTGAACAATTTGATAATTTACTAAAAAATCACTTAATTGAATTATTTAAAACATATACACTCCCTACTTTCAAATACTTATTCACATTAAATAAAATTTAATTTTCACTTATATTTATGATTCATGTGATAGTGATTTTATTTATATTTTTAAAATTTATTTATTTATTGATTTATGAGTTATTTGCAATTAAAAATTATGTCAATAAAATACTAATACAATTCGCTATTTTTGAGATTTATTTGGAATCTATATGAAGTCTAGGATAATATATTGCCAATTTATAAAATGATTTTCAGTATTTTTAATAATCCACCTGACAAATAGAAAAAATATAATTAAAAACAGATTATAAGAAAAAGGTTGTGTTGCTTAGTGGCAGGATCAATTACATGTAGTTAATATCAAAAGGTAGGTAGTTGAATCCAGGTTGGTTCAAAATAATCCATTTTATTTTTTTCCTAAATTTGCCGGCATACCGAACACCATGTGGCACCACCACCCATGTGGCCATACTTTGCTCTACCACATAAGCCCTTGAACCTACATGGCATCAATGCATAGCACATGATGCCTACATATCTACATGTCCCGAAGCTTTGTGACCCCACCATGTGGGCGTAGATTCCTATGTAGCGCAATGTCGTGGCCCTAGGCATTGAGGTTGTGGATCCACATGGCTCACTGTGTACATGTGGCACTTCCATGTAGATCATAGCTCTCATATGGCTGTACCACATTACTGTGGGCATCCATGGGCTGTGCTGTTTGAAGTTTTAGTCTGATCAGATTGTTGTGAACTACCATAAGCAGGCCCACCATTAGGAAAACCGGGCTTCACTGAGTCTACTTTAGGCGTGGCCCTTGGTGTTGGACTGCACTGCTGTTGGGACAATGCCATGCCAGCTCAACTCGGAGCAAGTTGGCACATGTTGGCATCAAGGTGACATCAGTCATTGGTGCCAAGTGCCACCAATGGCCATATTCTATCCTCGCTTAAGGCACACCAAACTTTCATGGAAGATAAAAATGAGGTCTGCTTGCATCCTAGAAGGCCTGAAATGGAGCGCTAAAAAATCTGAATAACATTTCCCAAATGTAGAAAAAAATTTCCTTGTACAATCATGACAGAACCTGGCCTGCACATCATTATTGGTTTGTAAGACAATGATTTAGGTGAAAGCAATATGATTCTTGCTGAAAATGACTTGAAACAGAAGATTATTGATACTAAAAGATCCATGATCACAACTTTTGTGCCTATTAGATATATGATTTATTGCTTGCTCAAGACATATTGAGCTGCTCAAGTGTGTAGCTGATAACTTGCAAGTTATCACACAAAATTGATGCATATTACATAAATACATGTGTACTATTTCCCATATTTCTATGTTATCATAATTAAAAGGACATATATAGCTTGCACTATGATTTCATGATGTGTTTATATTTTTTAGCATTTTTCATGACATGTTAACCTTAGTGCATTGAAAGATTAATTTTTTAGGGCATAAAGTTCTTGGCTAGATGCTATTAAAGCATTTAAATTTTTTTTCGAATTTTTCCATATTTTAAATAATTTTTTGACCAGTATGTAGTCAAGAAATATTTTTTAGGGTTAATAGAATATATTTTACAATTTTATTAGGCATTTAATAATGCATTTTAGTGAATTTAAGTAGTTTTCCACGTCAGTCCGCCCAAATTTGGGTGAATGATTGGCTGCACCAATCATTCACCATAGGATAAATATGGCATTGCGATTCGCGATGCCATAATTATCCAATCATTATTTTTTTTAATATATGCGGTGCAGGTGGCTCAAGGGCGATTTTTCTTTGTCTTATTATGCATTAATTGCACACGGCGATTCCTAACAAGTGCACATACTTTAATTCAAGGCAGCACTGACGCATGTTGGCTAAGCACACTCCCAACCATTCAAAAGGTATTCTCTCTCGTTAAACATGCAATAATTGGTTTGTTTTTAGCGTGCGGTGACATTGCGACATGTGCTCCGATAGCAGAGAAAACAAGAAAAGTGCCTGATGAATCAGAAATCGTGATTTTTACCTAGCTGGCACCAGCGGGGAGGAGAGATAAAATCCATCCAAAGGCTGAGATTAAGCGATAGTAAAATTGCAATATTTTGAGTTCTAACCGTCCTATTACACCTAAATTTTGAGGGTAGGTTTGTCTTTTCACCTTCTACAATCCAGATGGCTGGATAATAAAATAGAGGTCAGGAGAAAGGGGGAAATCACCAAGAAAGCCATCCCCAACTAGTTTTGACCACGAAGGAAACATGAGCAGCTTTTGAAGTCGACATTTCTTGGTTCAGGGATTGAAATTGTAAGTTTCTTCTTCAATCTTTGAACACCTTCTTGAATCTTTTCAAAACCCCAAGGCATGGGAGAAATGTACATGCTCTTGTAGGTGAATTAATTGGTGATTATCATTGCATTTTGGTTCTGATTCAAGACCTGAGTTTAAATCATTATTTATTAACTGTTTCTAATCTCCTCTGATATCGTAGATCCATAGATCAAACTTGAATTTCACCTAAAAATATTTTTCTCCAATTTTTTTCAACTTTCTCTCTAGGTTATCTCGCCTACTTTCTCTATCTAGATTTGGAAATTAATTGTTGAAAAATTCAACTCCATATCTATTATACCTAAATCCAAAATTTCACTCAAAATTCAATTGCCTTGCTTCATAATTCCCAATTAAATACGTAAAAATAATAAATCACATTTCATTGCATTAAAGTGTTTCGATATTTTTGACCACAGGTACAAAATAATCTTCTCTGCAATGTTGTGACCGAAAATATAAATACCAATTTAATGAGTCTAAATATCTTTTAGTAACTACAAAACACAATTAGACATAAAAGGGCTCACTAAGTACATTATTAATTCATTCTCAAAATTAATTCACAAAAATTAACTAGAAATGATTAGCAAATTACTTAATTCACTTTCTAGTGAGTGGAAAATGAAAGTAATAGCTATTGAGGAATCCAAAAATTTAAGGACAACATCTTTACGTGAAATTGTTGGATCTCTGAATACTCATGAACTGAATGAAGCAAGAAGAAATGGTGCATCCACTTCTTCCTGTGAAAATAGTTCAGAAGCTCTTAAGGCTGAATCAAATGGGTCAAAAAATGAAAGCCTTAATGAATTATGTAAGAGTTTGGATAATTTGATCAACTTAAAGGGATCAACTCAAGCTCCTAAAGATAATAACTCTTCGTCAGATGAGGAAGAAATATCTATGATATCTAGAAGGATTGCAAGATTAATAAGGAAGAAAAGATTCAATCAAAATAATACTAAAGTTTGCTATGAGTGCAACAGGCCAGGTCATTTCAGAGATGAATGTCCTAAACGAGCACCAAATGAGAAGAGCAAGGGAAACATGCACAAGAATTCAAAGGAGAAGCAGAGAAATAAGAGAGCATTTAAGGCAAGTTGGAGTGAATCAAGTGATGGTAGTTCATCAGAAAGTGAAGAGGAAAAGGCAAACCTATGCATGATGGCAAAGACAAGACAATGTATGATTTCTGTTGATGATGATGCCTTAGATGAATCTAATGAAATTGTTTTAGAATTACTTGAGAAGTACAAGAAGAAAAAAACTAAAGCCAGGAAATATAAGGAAGAAATTCTTCGGTTGAAATCAAAACTGTCTTTGATTAACGATGAGATTGAAAGTTAAAGAAACTTAAATGCTGATAGTTCAAAAATTCTGAATGAAATGAATGAAAAATTAAAATTACTTTCAAATAAGAATGATGAATTAATAAATGAGAATTCATCATTTCATTCAGAAAATTCTTCATTAATGAATAGTCTTTATCCAAACCCTTTAATGCATTCATTAATGCATTAAATTGACCAACTAGGTCATGAATATTTTCTCCTGGCCTTTGTCTGAATGATTCAAAATCATTCATCAAAATGCTCAGCTGAGTATCTCTCACTTGTGATGTCCCTTCAAGGGCAATTTGAATTTTTTCCCATATTTCCTAGGCCGTCTCACAGCTTGAAACCTGATGAAAAATGTTAGTATTCACATCACCGAATACAAGATTTGTAGCTGCTCCATTATGTTCTAATTCCTCTACAGTATATGAATCAAATGGTTTCTTAATTCCCTTCACCATCATACTCCATACTGCATGCTTCTTTCCCATAACATAGGCCTCCATCCTAACTTTCCAAATGGCACAGTTAGTGCCATCTAATTAAGGTGGGAATAAAGTATAATGATCACCTCCCATCTCTATAGGACTTGCTGACTACTAATAGTCAATAATGCAAGTACTAGCTCTAATACCAATTGTTGACTAAGAGGGGGGTGAATTAGTCTACTTTTGTATTTATGTGATCTAATTGTCCTTTTATTATTCCTTGTTTAATATTGTCTCTCAAGCACTCTTCTCACCTTAACACAGTATTTTACCCTACTTGGGGGCACAAAAGTGCCCTTAAAGCAGCCGCGGGAGATCGTCTAGATCTCAAGACAGTCACAGGCTAAAAGGCCCAGTGAAAATCCTATTAAAAACTGCAATTCACTATATACGGGGTGAGCGTCACTCTCGCCTTACAATTACGCTTAAGTCAAGAATAAGGAAGCTAGAGACGTCTCCTCCACAGCACCACATAGCTCCTAACGTCCACCCTCTTCCTGACCTAAGCTAATCTTCTCAGCCTCGGTGACCACCTACTTGCAATAGAACAAAGCCCAATCTTCCCTAGTTGACATTTGGTTAACACACTAACTTCTTAGATTTACCAATTTCAGTCCAAATATATTTCCTAACTAAATCGATCAAAAGACACTAGACTATCAACTTCAAAGTGATAACTCACTTCCAGTCAAGTTCAGGTTGATATTATCTAATGTATTATGGATCAAATACAGAATCTTAATATCCAATTTCAATCAAAACAGAATCATAGAATGAACCATGTTGGAAATTCATATTCAATTCAATAATTCAAGTCAAAGCTAATAAGCTCAGTGTGATCAATTAAAGTCTAATAACAATCTCGATTTACTTCAATTGTCTTAATCGTATTCAATCCATTATTAATGGTCAAAAGTAATTGATAAAGTCAAAATCAAGTCGATTTTACAGATTGATTAAATTTTCTCCACAATGTCATCAAATGAAACTAGATATACTGGATGTGATCAGTTATGATTAAATCAATAAATATGATTACATCAAATATGATCAATTGAAATTGATCCAGAACTAAATGTGATCAATTTAGAATAATGGAAGTGATCGATTTCAATTTACTTAATGAGAGAAAAATAATGTCTGTCGATTCCAGTCAATGTTATGATTGAATCTATTAATCGATTAATCAGAAGTGATCAAGACAAAATTAAGCACACCAGATGAGATGAAATAGTATCAAAACAATGACCAAAACAAATATGATCAATTTTTCAATCAAATTTCTGATTGAAATGAATTACCAAATACAAATAGAATCAGTTGAAGAGTATAGTCACAATCAGATTAATTGAATTGATATGAAATGGTAAAATTCAACTAACAGTTAATGTCAAATCAAATTATGTGTTATGATCAAATTATATGAATGCACTGACTTGATGAAGTTAAGCAAATATGATATGGATAAGATGAATGATTAACAATAGATCGATTATCACAAAGTCGATATAACAAGAATGCATTTCAGAGTAGATAACCGATGATTTAAATCTGGATAATCAGCTCAGTCTTCAAGTTCTTTAATCAAGAATTTTAGAACCAAATTAGGAAAATCAATGTCGACTTTCAACTATTTGGTTTCAAGAATGAAAAATAGAAAAGTCAATTTAGAATTTCAGATTAGTAATCCAAAGGAAATTCAAATACCCAATTCTGAATTACAGATTAAAGAATCAAGAATCGAATTAGGAAATTCAAATACCCAATTCTGAATTACAGATTAAAGAATCAAGAATCGAATTGGAATTGACAATTTCAGATTTCAGATTAGTAAACTCATATTCAAATGTTCAATTGAATTTCAGATTGAATAATCAAGAAATATAAAATGAGTGATCAATAATCTGAATTACTTATATCAGAACTTCAATTCAAGATGCAGATCACAGGTTGAAACAATTATTATATTGACAACAAGATTATCAGAATTGAATCAATTACCCAATATCTCAGGAATGAGGATTTGAGAATATCAATAGCAGTTATCATGAAACTATCTCACCAGTCTTTATGAATGCAGATCCCAAAGAGTGAATGTTGAATCAATCCACCAACAAAGCCCCAATTTCTTGAAGCTTGAAACCCTCAAGCAAGAACAGATCTCAGATCCCAAGGTGAGCATGAAATTTTGGAGAGAGAGTGGGCACCCAAAAAGTGAGCATGTTTTTCAAAAAAGGTGCTGAAAAAGGTATTATATATATAATACTTTCTTTTACATCAAAAAAGTAAAGTAGGAGGAATGGTTAAAGGCCATTCTTTTTAGAACAAACTCGTGAGGTGTTGGGTTCAAAACCCAAAACAACCCTATATATATTTATATATTTAATATTTTTAAAACCAATTTTATATTAATAAAAATATTATTATTTATCAAATCAAATAATAGTACTCTTTTAACTACTTAAGTAACCTGCATCAAGAAGGATTAATTACTCATTAAATTCAAAATCTTGATAAACCATTAAAACTCACCTGATCAAATTTTTATTATCATGAAGATCCAACACAAAAAACATGCATACAGATGTGGAAAGGTAGATATCTATGACCTTGAGGAGGTCACTGATATTTACACGTGCGCATTAAATAAATCCTCCTCCTCAAGGTGGAGGTATAATAGAAGATGTATTGTATCTCAGAATCTGATATATTTTGTGGTTCAGGAAAAAGACGTTGAGCAAAGAGAAGGGGAAAACCTAAAAAATAGGTAAAGAATGTAAATAAAAGAAGCTGTTCAAGTGACCTTCAATGATCCCTTTCATGAAGATCCAATCACCTGAAAATGGGAGGTGCTTGGGGCGTGATCCCCCTTCGACAATCAATAGAGAGGGGAAGAAATTTTAACCCCAATTGAAAGTTATCCGCACTTGGAGGAACAATATCCTGAGGGAGAAGCGAACAGAAATGATGAATTATATTTAGGTAACAATGTATTCCATCTAAACGTGGTCCAAGAAATGGATGGTAATCTATTCAAATTTTTTTCTGGAATTATAGTTTGTGTTCTTTAACTAAGGAAATAATCTCTTAAAATAACCACTCTTAGATCATGAATATTTTCCCATGCTTGGCATTTCGGCATTAAAAAAAATAAGATCAAGAAGGAAAGCAGAAACTTACCACATTAATCCAAAAAATGCAAAAATAGACTTCAAAAATGTTTTTGTGTCCTTTCTGTCCACCTAAGATTAGTGCAAGTTTAAACTGCTTTTCCCTCTCATCCTCATTTTTATAATCCATTCATCTAAGTGGAAATAGGGGTAAAAGACAAAATTACCTTGAAAATCTCAAATTGATCAGATGGTTGAATCTCAAGACAAAATAGCTTAAAATTTGTTAAATCCGATCTGTCTTCTTTCTTTTCATCTTCTGTCTTATTTCTTATCCTCATCTCTCTCCTCCACCTGTAATGAAGACCATTAGAATAATGAGAAAGAAGTCCTTTATTTTCTTATGAAAAAATTGCTTTTTTTTCTCATTCCTCTACCTCCTCCTCCAAATTTTTTGCATTAAATTCAAATGAGTTTAACTGACCTCTCCCTCCTCGATGTGGCCCCGTGACTGTCAAAGTTTTCCAATCATTAAGTTTTTTATAAAACATTTTGATATTCCAATTTCCAATATCAAAATAATGTGGTATGTAATGATTAGGTTAACTTATGATTGACTCCAGTACACTTAATCCTGACCACCATGTGGCAGCATGACACATATTCCAGAATAAGCTAAATACAAGCATTGAAAAATCAAGATAAGTAGATAAATCATTTTTTACATTAGAAAACAATTTATCAGTATATTAATCTCCAGAAAATAGGGGAGATTATGTTGATCCTGATCATGGTGATCCTTATCCACCCAAGGATAGACCCCAAGCCCATGATAGGAATTGTGTTGGTCAAGAAGACACCTATCTGACAAAGGGTCAATAATGATTTTGTGATTCTCATTGCTTAGATTTCGAAATCCGCTGGTAGCAGACCCAAAACAGTGTCAAAATCAATGATCCATACTAGAGAGATGTACAGATTGAAAGGAGTACCTTGACTGGGATTCCAAACTAAACAGTTACTTTAAATGTTATGATATGCTCAAATGGCAAAGGGATAATATGTTGTGATGAGGTTGAGCAGTTAAGCAAAAACATTTTGGGGGAATCTTGAGTCATGACGTTTATGTAACCAGTTGCGAAAACTCTTAAAGATGCTAATGGATAATATGGATTCTGAGTACATAATTATTAATTCTGATGATAATGGATATTTATGAATAGAGTTTACTTTTTAAATTTTATATTTTATATGATTTATGGAAAAATACATCATGTTTACTTTAATATTGAATTAAAAATATACCAATAAAGCTTATATTTGAAATAAAGTGAAAGACTATTCTAGATTTTTGGATCAGTCATTATCACTTTCATTAATCATTCAGACATTTAAGGGTTGCATGATTTATCACAGAAATATTAATTTATCGCAGAATTATTGTTGAGTTATGATACTTTTGATTGACTGCTTGAAAAAAACACTCGTGCAGGGGAAGATGAAAACAAATTCAGGATTTAATTATAAGACATGGATGATCACTTTGCCATGTTTGGAAGTTGTTCCAACCTCAACTTGTGATAGATCGCCTCTTCTTCTTCTCCATATCTTCTTATATATCTAGTAAATATCCTTACCATCAAGTCTCACTAGTAATGTGAGTCCATCATTGGACAGCACATCCTCAATATCTTCACTACCTTAGTTAGATATTTAATGAACTTTTTTCATCATGAAATTTCCATATATCTCAAGGATGGGTTGTCCCATCTTGACCAATCAATCACCTTTGTGTACTTCTTGACTTGTCTGAGCTATGACTTATTTGAATCCATGATTAGGGACTCAGAAGGTGTAGCCACAATATACCCATCCATCCACAATATGTTTTTGGTGTTTCAGTTTAAAAGACAACTTAGATGACCATGATATGAGTAACCCTCTTAATATTTAGGAATAATACAATTTAGGGGTTCATACAAATCAATTCAGTGAACTGTTTCCTCTAGAATAAATTCGAAAGGCCCAGAAACACTTACCTTATAACTAGTGTAAGGGGTCGATCCACAACCAGACAGCCTCAATTTTGGAATATTCCTGAGCTTCAGAATAAACAAAATTACTTCAAATGTAAAACACATAATTTATAGGCTTTTTTTGTAGATTTGGTGAAATCTGACAGAATTTTGAGTATGTATTATTAGAAGAAATACAAGACCACAAAAAATTTTGATGATTTTTCTTGTTAATTTGAGATAAAACAGGGGGTATAGTTTTTGGAATTAATTTCTCAAAAAAGGACTATGATAACTATGATAATTAATTTTGTATGATTTAATATAAGGATGGAATTAGTAGATATTAATGTTCTAGAGTTTATTTTTAGGAATATTTCTATTTTTTCTCCAATTTCTTAATAAATAAATACCCTATTTTACTTTTATAGTAGTCATTGGTGGCTGCTGCTACTTGCGGCTAGGGTTGGGCGGCCCTGTCCAAGCCAGCTCAGGCTCAGTTCATGGAGTCTCACCCACTCCTAGACATAGCCAAAAAATGGTAAATTTTGGCTTATTTTGGTTATGTTTTCAATGGAATTATTTAGACCTTTTCTCTCTCTCTAAAATGCATAGACTTCTCTCTTTAGACTCCCAAACTGTATGTGTAGTTCATCGCTCAATAAAATCACAAAATAATTTTTAAATCCAAGTGTATAATAGATTAATTCCAAATACATGGACAGAACATTAGAGAAATCATTAAAGATAGATAGCAGTTAAAATTTAGGGGAAATTGGTTTCTGAATGAAGTTTGAAATGGATCTTGACATCTAACATAATAATAGATATCAGAAATAGGAGAGATAAATTGAGTACTTTATTGTTCATCTTGAACCGAATGGAGTGCATTTCATTTGATTACTGATTTGAGTCATGGGCTAAATATGGTGGAAGTGATTTGGGCACATGGTGATATCTATTACTGGTAAAAGAAATTTGGATCTATTAAACTATTGGAATCAATCTAAAAAAAGTATATAATTCCATGAATTAATACTTTTAAATTAACTTGATATCAAACAAATCTGAATAAAACTGGAAAATCTATCAAAAGAGCAAAAATATGTAAAAGGGAATTTAATATTTTCATGCAATGAAAACAGACAGATATGTAACGACAAAAATCTGTTTAATTTACTTAACATTTTAATTTATAATACTAATGCTAATTAGAATATTATCATTCATAATGACATTATGTAAGGCTATCCACTGGCACGTATTCTCATAGGTTATACCATCCACGTGTCATGCAGCCCATGTGACATTGGTTGCCACCTTGTGACCAATCCACCTACCTACTGAGGCACCCCTTGGTGGTCAGCCTAACAATCATGGACCTGGATAGATCTGATGCATGACTGGTTGGACTGTCTAGGTGATAGTCACTCAGTGCTGGAAATTTGTAGCTTTTAGGTTAGATTTAGAACCTATCCATGCTGCCTGGTCCTTCCAATGCATGCAGATTAGGAAAAATTCAAATCGAATTAAGTGGAAAGCAACTAAGGTAGTGTGAGTCATCATCGATGGGATAGAAACCTGTACCTATGGCTATGATTGATTCCCTTTTTCATGGTTGACGAAGGTAGTGACACTTGTAATGGCCTCCATTCCTCCCATAACAGGAACCATTATGATCTATTGGTTTATGGCATTTTATGGCATCAAACTAATTTATTTTTTACTCAGTAATATGGATGAACCAGAGAGTGATTTGTCATATCAATCCTGACATGAAAATGGATCTGATACCACTACTAGTTTAGCAGGCAAGATTTATAATTTAAACACAATTGGCGAATTTCAAATTATAACAGGTCATAAAGGATCTCTATAACTATTTAAAAACAAGAATATCAAATCACCTTCCGCATAATCAAAAATGATACTCTTGGGTTCCCTTCAAGAAGTCATCAGCTGCCCCACACATCTCTGGTCTCATGAAAGGTCCACATTTCCTCGCACGTTGAATCTTATTATCTTTTACTATATAAGGGCCACCATTACTCCGGGAGGATATTATCACCATTCTTTCAGACTTGATAAGATTTCACGCCTTTACCTTAAAAGGAGGATGGTTACCCAAAGAAAGATTCGCATGGGCATACTTTTGGAGGTTCCTTACTTATATACTTAATTGAAAGTTTCCATAAACAACTCCTATACCTAAGCATAACCTCTGATGTCAAATAAACCTTATGCTTGTAACCAATCTAGTTTTTTCAAGCACCAGCATAGTTAATGACTCCCTAAACCTGATAAATCTTTATGGATGAGCATAATTCCTTAAATATGTGGAATATTTTTTTATTTATTTGACCTTGGATTAATTTAACCTAATCAATAGATCTAGTCACCAACTAATGAGGCAGCCAGCTACACTGCATGCTCTAAGGGAAACTAGTATTTCATCAACTCTTTCAAAGAAATTCTTGATCACTAGTCACTCCTTAGGTTTAGATCATAGGATGACTTAGGGTATGGTTAAACAAAAAATTTCAGATAAACTTACTCACATTATGAAAAAAAGAGTAATATCCCCATCTTGTAGGAGTTCTACATCTGAAGTAATATATTCATTAAAGTACAATACTTTCTCTGATTTTGGATGATGATATAATCTTTTAATAACTATATAGAATCTAATATTCTTGTTTCATGTCATTTTCAACAAAATGGAATTTATTAAAAATAAAGATCATCATATGTTCTAATAATGTCTCCTCTACTAGGTTAATATACAATTTCGTGGGATTTCAGACGAAGTAGAGATTACTCATATTTTTTCTTCTATTAACAATAACTTGTCAGACATAATTGTTTTTTAATTATAACTTTTTAATAAAATAAAAATATGTATATTAAGCATAATGTGTAGAGTTCCCGTTCAGTCTAATATCTTAGTTGCATCACTTTAGTAATATTCATGTGCAGAGAAGTTCTAAGAAATTAGCATCAAAGCACAAAGAATATGGTATTTATCGGATATTTCTAGATATTCTACAGTATGCCATGGCTGAGTCATGATTAAGACTAATGGCTGCCTCTTTAGTCCTCCCCAGTTCTTTCATATTCATATTCAATGTCCATAAGTTGATTACTACGATTAAGAGCCGAAATACTGGGAGGGGAGGAGGGGAGGGGAGTAAATATCGCCCTCATCAAATTCATATGTAGCAAAGCCTTGTCGGAAATTTTTGCATATAAATAAAAGTTCATCAGGTTATTAGGTTGAATTCTCCCTATTGCATATATTAGGTTGGGCATTTTAACTACCTGAATTCTTCCTCTTCAATAGGTTTTACTGCTCTGGACTTCCTTATGTCAGGGAATACTGTTTTAGATTATTCTAATATTTTCCAACAAAAGCAAAAGGAGACTGCTTCCCCTTGGCATTCAGTATGTTTAATTCACATATAGCACTATTTATTACCTCTTTAGTCTGACCATCCACTCTTCCTTCATACATTTTTTCCTTTAAAGAGCATCCATCAGAGGTTTAATCCAAAGAAGAAAAAACTCTATCTCTCAAGATGTATCATCAGAATGGAATGTCTATAATGTGTCCTGCATTCATCTATAGTAACTTGCTTTGTGTAACCACTATCAAGGTACCAGTATAGAATACTGATCTTTTAGGTGTCACAAAAGTGTTTATCAGACATGCCTATGTGTGATGTTTTTGGAGTTGGTAGGGATAATCCTGAGAATTTGACTTAGAAGTTTGATAACTAGTTAAATACCTGCATGGGCTTTCTAGTGCAATGTATCACAAACAAGAGTAGATCTAAGTTTTTGTCAAGCTGAATCATTGACTTACAGTTTCCAGTGGAAGCTCCACTGATGGATTTAGTGACAGTTTTATTTACTCATTTATCAACATGTTTAGTGACATATTTCTTCCTATTTATGTTTTTTTCTAGTACATTGATACTGTTATAAATACGAAAGAATATGAAGCAGAATACTTGCTCCATAATTTATGTTTATCTTAAATTCGAGAAGTTGTTCTTGATCAAGGTGCATCAAACTCAAGCAATATTCAAGTATGCTTTTTTGATTGAGAATGGCTTAAGATTCAGCGCCTATCAAAGTTAAAATGAAGGCTTCAGGTACAGAGCCAATCTAGATCAAAATACATAAAGGGGAACCTAACCAATGAGAAATTTAATAGGAGACAGACAAAATAAAGTCATAAATCTCACTTATATAATAAAAAAAGGAATACTAAAAGAACAAATGTAAGTAGTCCACTCAATCCATTATTTCATCAGCAAATAAAAAATTCATCATGTACACCAGTTAAAGTAATACTAAAAACAAAAATGAAAGAATCTCAAGCGTGGAAATCAACATTGTAACACCCACTTTCCTGTTTTGATTTTGACAGCTCCATTGTCACAAAACAAGTTCTCTAAACGCTGAATCCTGTACATGTTCTAATTAAAATGAATAAGATTTTTTATTTCATCTATCATATTGCTTCTCCATCCTCCTTTATGTCTTCTTTTACTAGGTATCAAAGCCAACTACCTAACAGCACCAGACTGCCATCAAGATGGTACATTCAAGGCCCAACGTTGGAGGAGGCCCAAAAGCGCCACGGAATGTTGTCCTGGCATGCATGAATACTTCAACAGTACTTCCCTACTGTATGTCAATCAATTAAACTTGTTGTGGGATAATTTCCTGTTATGGAAAATGTAGTTTATTTCATTAATCAAGAGTTGTCCGCTTACAAAAGTTATTGGAGAAGATCCTCCTCTGATATCATTTATTCATGAGAATGGGTATACACAACTAAATCCTGAACATGAAATGTGACATTGTCTAGATCAGCATGTAAGTTGCAACACCAGAATCAGTGCTGCCTTGCATTGTGATATGCAACACTACGAAGGAATCATGGGAAACTATCTCCAAAAAAGTTTCAATCAGGAATAAGTCCAAGATTATGAATTTGTAGAGCAAGCTCCAAATCATTACAAAGAGGATAATGTCAACTAAGGAGGATGTTCAGCAATTGAGATCCATGAATGATAAGGTATGAACCACTGGACAAATGGTAGATGAGTCCACAAGAATGCCTTCACAACCCTTTTGTCCTTTTTTAGTAAAATTACAACACTAATATCTTGGTTATGATCTATTTATTCAGCATATTCCTTGTCCATAGTATCACCTGCTTTGCAAGACCTCTATTTTACAAATGTCCATTATAACACGCATTTTGAATAGGTTAATGAGAGCATATTTACACATTTATTTTCATTAAATTGATTATATATGTATGTTATATCAAACCAAGAATGATTAGATTTTTTTTAGAATGATTTTTGAATCTTTAAATTTTTAAGCTTTTTTAATGGTCTTAATAATGTCATATCCCGAAATAACATATTTTTGGAGTTTGAATATGATTTTTCCTCAATTTTGGCATTATATTTGAAAAGGTATCATTTTTTAAACTCAAAATATATATTTATAACATTTTTTGAATTAATTTTGATTTTCTCTGAATCATTTAATGGCTCTTCGATTTTTCCCGGTCTTCTAAAATCAGACGAGAGACAAAATTGAATGGCTAAGACTGATCCAAATTCAAATCGAGATATCTAATGATCTAGGAGGAGTTTTGGGCTGAAATTTTTAGCTTTATTTGTTCTGTGCCTTTCCATTAATACTGTTAGATCCATAAATAGAGCCTCAGATTTTTTTCAAAAATCTTTGAACTCGCTTCCTCCTAGGGAGCCTGACTGATAGAGAGTGAGGATTTTGAAGTTCCATCAAAGTTCTCTTGGTGTTTTGAGTGATTGGGGAAGATCAATGCAAAAGTGGAGAGGCCCATCTTCATCATGAAAATGGCTGGATCCCAGTGGAACATAGGGATCTAAGGTTAGTATATTGTCTTACATTGGTTACTCTCCTTTACATTCCTTAAGTTTGATCTACATCTTTATTTTCATCATCACATTCTCATCACCCTATTCCATCGTATCACCCTACTGTAACCATCTTTGATCTCAATCTCAATCTTGTCACCTTTGTCTCATATAAAAACCTGAGATCATCTGGTCCATCATCCTCTTCTCCATCTCACAACCACCTATCCATTCTTCCATTACATCCATTAGTTAGATCAGTTCTTCTTCCTCATCATTATATCCCACCATTATCCATCCACATGTACTCACATCCATTCACCGGTTTTGTCATCATATATTGTTATTCATCTTTGACATCCATCATCACTTCACCTCTTCATCCATCTCACTCTCTCATTTCTAGTTGATCTATCCATGTCCTCCTACCTATTCCTCATATTATTAGTCATATCATCCTTATTCAATAATTATTATCACCCTCTCACCACCTCATATTTATCCCATCACAATCTATTATTATATATATATATCACCTATCATCCCTCTTGAATCATCATTTAGAGAATATTTAAACCCTAATATTTTTTCCCTGTGGGGAGTACCCTTCCTCATTGCTGTCTAATCAAGTTATTTTATGGGTAAAGGTTTATAAATTATTATTGATTAAATTAAAATCCAACAATGGCAAAATTTTACCATACTTTGGAGTTCAGCAGTTCTCCACTTGTTGTTGTGATGCTAAAGCTTGAACACTAAATGCCATAGGATTAAATGAGATTTCCATTTTATTCAAGCTAGGTGTCATGTCACTTTAGATTTATCACAAGTTCATTAAATCTAATGTGGTTCAATTTTTAATTGAGAGCCAATTGACTTAAATTCTGAGAATGACCTCTGGGAGATATAAATACAATGGTTTCTTTGTATATTTGTTCCCAAAATGATCCCAGCTCTTCACGTATGGAATTAGGAAGTTAGACATATTAATCTAATGGCAGTAACTTATTGATGTTGTGGAACGACCATTGTAGATCCTGGCTACTTGATCTATTTCAAGAGGGAAAAGTCGTTTTGAAAATTTCTCATGTATTATTTTGCTACCATTGTTTTGCTTGTCTAAGACACCACAACGTCAGAAGCAAAGTACATAATCAAGTTATTTATGGATTTCAATTATGTGGCATCATTCATCAGCAAAAGACAAGGCTGGAGGATCATCCACGATACTTTTCATCAGTTCTGATCCAATAAAAAAGGGGATCATTGAATATTTGCTTGATCGTGAGTACTTATTCTATCATGTTGTTGTTGTGTTTGGGTAAAGTTATGTGTTAAAAGTATTTTTGTTTAAAATTGACTCAGAATATTTCTCATACTCGCGGGTAGTTTGAACCTTTTTCCTACTCAACTCATAAATACCGTATTCGATTTGTCCAATTAAATTATTTGGCAGACGATCAAGAAATGAATCAAATTTCAAACCGTATTTCATAGAGGGGAACGCCACTGACACAAAACCCATTTGGAGGAGCCCCACATGGAAAGTAAAAGTCAAAGCGGTAGCTGTTGCCTCTTCAGAAACTTCTTCGATATACCGTGAAAACGTCTATCTCGTTTAGTCCTCCATAATTTAGCTCATCATTTTGAAGTGACTTAATCCCACAATTCTTATAAATGAATCTCTTCATTAGGGATTAAATAATAGCCAAAACATTCTATAATACTTGTTATTTTCGTTTTAAAAAATACAAAGTAAACATCATCCGGTTCCTGATTTTTCCTCGAATGATTTGCATATGCAACCTCAAATGGTTAGACAGAAATGATAAATCAAATACAAGGAAAACTACAATTGGTAAGAGGAGCATACCACAGATTAGGAGTTCACATGAATGAACCCCAAACATCAGAAAAATCAACGAGGTGGCTGTTGCACCAACAGAAGCTTCATCGATAGAATATCGACGATCAAATACCCTCAAAAAAGAATAAATCTTTCACTCAGACGACAAGAATTTCTGTAAAGACGCGTAGCAGATGAAGTTTTATCTTTAGGAGCAAGATATACTTAACAGTTTGCAGAAAGATTTCATCGCCTTGAAGTCCCACACCGCCTGGTATCAGCTCCTGAAGCTCGCGCAACTTCTTGGAAAACGCTCTACTGCGTAGTAAAGCTCTCTTGGATCGCCCAGCTTTAGTTCTTCTTGTCTTCTTGCTGATTCTACCCTTTGGACCAACGCCATCCATATTGTATCGTTAGAGCAGATGTCTAAGAAAATGCCAGTTTTGAGGACGGAGGAGAAACGAAGAAGTCTTTAATAGGGAAGAGCCCTGGAGAGAGAAAGAAATAGAGTAAGTAATGTAGTGAAAAGAGATAGATATGAGAGAGACATTTGATAACAAGACCCCGGGCAAAACAGTATAACATGGAGAAGACTCCTGGAGAGAGAAAGAAATAGAGTAAGCAATGTAGTGAAAAGAGATAGATATGAGAGAGACATTTGATAACAAGACCCTGGGCAAAACAGTATAACATGGAGAAGACTCCTGGAGAGAGAAAGAAAGACCGCAATTACTGTTATCAAAAGATATAGACATTAGATAAGGAAGAGTCTAGGCAGAAAGGAAGTAGTATAACGTGGAGAAACTGCTGGAGAGAGGGAAAGAAAGATAGTAATAATTGTTGTAAAAAGAGATTGACATGAGAGAGACATTTAATGGCAGGAGCCTGGGCAGAAAGGAAGCAGTATAACATGGAGAAGACTCCTGGAGAGAGTTAAAGAAAATAATCATTTTTATGAAAAGAGATAGATATGAGAGACAGTTGATGGAAGGGCCTGGTCAGAAACGAAACGGTATTAATTATGGGAGAGAAATGGTCACTGTAACCATTGTCATGAAAGGCAATAGATGTGAGAGAAAGAAAGAGACTTGAGGATAAGGTCATTGACCGAGTTATGAGCAAAACAGTTGCCTATTTGCCAATTCAATTTTCCTTATTTAGGCATTTAATTTTACCGATATCTACGCCCACAGATATGATTCAAGGTCGTAGAACAGTATTTACAGTATATATGAGTATTTTTAAGTTGTATTTTATTGCCTCAAAAGGCTCCTCAAAATAAAAAGTAGATGTTGTTTTCAAAAAATTATGGCTTAACTGATACTCGTGAAAATTTTGAAGTTTTAACAGTCGCTGCTCCGCTGAAATAGATTATTGTAGATTGGTTACTAGCGAGACCTCAACGTTCTCTAATGTTATTGCACTGCGGAACTCGTTTTCCTACACGAATTCTCATAGAAAATACAATTTCAATGTTTTCAGAGACCGATAAATGGGTTGTTGCTATTATTGTTAATATTATTATCATTTTACGGGACTCGGTGATTCACATTTAGCTTAACTTTATCGATCGACTAACATTGATATTAATAATAATATAATCACAAATATCAAGCGGGAATTATTATTATTCAGAATCGCCGTTATACTACAGTGCGTTGCAATTTTCTCAGCCCGTTCATACAAATCACCTGAAAAACCTTTCAAAATAAAACTATATTCCATGATACAACAATTTATTGCGTTGTAATGATGTGTAGAGAAACTCGAGCCTGTGATCTGCACTTTGAATTACTGACATCTAATTAAAATCTAATCTGATGGATGACATGGGACGAGAATAAGAAATCCACTTGCAGAATAGTTATTTCTACGCCAGGCTGTGCAAACGAAAAGACTAGTCCAAGTCAGATAGAATACAGAAAATAGACAAATCATTGCTTATCTTTGGGATAATATATTAGGGAACGCCTAAAATCAAAACTCTTGTCTACATTCTCTTGGCATATAGGCAAGTTAAACGCTGACTTTGTCGCTATCATTGAGAGCACGCCGAAGATCATTATATCAGTCATAAATGCAGTCCATCGCCTCACATGACTAAACTGTTCACTCCATACTTAATTCTGATATTTATATAATCATACTCACGTACGACAGATCCGTATCTCCTGCCTCCATCGACCCATTAATATTACATATTTCCTGAATTTTCTCATTCTGTCCTTTGCCTAATCTAATACCTTATCCCAAAAAATTAACTATACCTTGTCTGCCACCCAGCCCAGCAAATTTTAATAGCAAAGAGCTCATCATGTGGGATCCTGGCCCCAAAGAACGATAGGTCTCTCGTTTTGCCAACGTCTCCATCCAGTTTAAAATGTATAAAATACAATTCCTTTCACGGTATCCAAAATACTAATACACTTCAAAAGTCATAAACATCAAACAAAAAATACCGAATTAGATAGACTGATAAATAGATACATAGATAGATATATCAATAGACAGACAGATAGATAGATAGATAGAAAGATAGATTGATAGATAGATAGATAGATAGATAGATAGATAGATAGATAGATAGATTAATAGAGCTAAGAGTGCTTTCTATATTGCTGAAAAAACTCCGTTAGTTCGAAAAAAAAAAATGCAAAAATTACAAACTTTTATGTGGGCACACTTCCTTTTTTGTACTTGGGTTGCCCTCTATTCATAGGACAAACCAAAGCTATTTATTTTGATCATCTTTTGGAGAAAATTCACAAGAAACTGGACGGATGGCAAGGTAAACTTTTATCTCCAGGTGGGAAAGTTATTTTTAATCAATCATGTATTGAACAGCATTCCCATTCATACATTAGCTATTCTTGACGCCCCAAGAAAATTATAGATTCTATACACAAAATCATGGCAAATTTTCTATGGTCTAACAATGATGGCAACAAAAAACATCATTGGACATCGTGGAAAAATGTTTGCTACCCTCTAGATGAGAGTGGGCTAGGAATTAGAACCCTAGCAGAAACCATAGAAATTCTTCGAATGAAAAGGGCGTGGTCTTTTAATACGAAAGATACCTTATGGGCATCATTGATTAGAGAAAAGTTTGGAAAACTGGACTCAATGATATCTACTCGATACGTACCAAAACGTATTCAGAACCTCATAGAAAGCTGGGAGGAAATGAATGACGTCATTTAGTGGTCTATTGGCGAAGTAGAAGTTTTGGTGTGGAAAAAAAATTGGACAGGACTTGGATGTCTAGGAAATTTTCCAAACATCCAGATTCGGGATCAAAATATAAGGGTTAAGGATTTGATAAATCATCAATGGGATCAATACCTTCGGCAAGACGGAGTTGAGGACACCATAATATCACAAATTAAGCAGGAAAATATACGTATTTCTAATCATCCTGACCAACCCATTTGGACATTGACTACCCATGGAAATTTCACAACTAAATCTGCATGGGAATATTTTAGGGCCAAACAACCCAAAATTCACATTTTTGCTGCTGTTTGGAAGATGAGAATTCCCACAAAAATACAATTTTTCATGTGGCGTTTACTAAAAAATATTTTACCACTAGACAGGAATGTAAAAGCTATTGGAATACAAATTGCTTCTAAATGTGTATGCTGTCTTAAAAGTCCACATATGGAAGACATGGAACACTTATTCTTTCATGGTGAATGTGCGATAGCGGTATGGAGTGGTTCCTAGCAAAATGGGATATACCTCACAGGTACAATTTATCATTTACGCAATTGTTAGAATCCTTCCTGAAGACAAAGACCAAGGAAAGCAAAGCATATTGTTTAAAAAAAATTTCATTTGTGTTCATGCTATGGGAAATATGGAAATATCAAAATAAAAGAAAATGGGAAGGTATGACTGTCAATGACCAAACTATTATTCATGCAGTAACCAATATGATGAGACTGGCTGAACATACTATCAACCCTACCAAAATAACATCTCCCATTGATTGGAGAGGACTATGCAATTGGAATTTTACATTCGGGCATACATTGTATATTTACATGACTCAAATTATTCGTTGGGTATCACCCCCATCTTCAAAATTCAAATTGAATATAGATGGTACTTCTAAAGGTAATCCAGGATTATCATCAGGAGGGGGCATACTTAGAGATCAAAGGGGAAATTTAATTTTTGCATTTTCAAATTTATATGAACTAGGAACCAACATGGTAGCCGAATGTAGGTCCCTATTGGATGGACTTGAGTTATGTGAACAATTTGGCTTTCGTGACATTTGGGTGGAATCAGATTCAAAAGTAATGTGTGATATGATCAATTCACAGAAATGCAATATATGGAAACTGAAAAATTGGTGGAATAAAATCCTAACACATATGCATCGAATTAAACATATCTCACATATTTTCCGCGAAGGTAATTCTGTTGCTGATGCTCTTGCTAACCATGCTTTAGTTCAGAAAGAACAACAAGTTTTTTGCAGGGAAGCGGACTTGCCGACAATGGTTCGTGGGAAATTAAGGACAGATCGTCTAGGGATGCCCTATCTTAAAATTCAGAAGCACATACAGTAAGCGCAAGGGAAGACATGAAGATAGAAAGTGCAATCGTTGAACACTACAAATTTGAAGTACATGCCAGCAAGATCATTCCTAAACACCATGTTGAGATAAGCTGAGTCCGGAAGCAAGCGAATCAGGTGCACACTTTCCTTAATCGAATCACCTTACATACAGTATCTGCATGATGTTAATTCCTAATATGTAGTATTGCATCATAATTTGAAAACACACGCATTCCAGTAATATTGCATATGCATCATGACATTCTAATGCATCCATGATCATAATTCTGAATTTAAACTATCCATACATACACAAGAAAGTATCCTTATTATCCTTGATGAGCTAATATTCCATAGAAGATAAGGGAGAACATTGGACTCTTTCATGACCATTATGGAAATAACTGCCCTAGTTTTCAGCATGATACACCAGGTCCTGTATTGTCAGCTACTTATAGTGTAAGCTTGTATCCCTAGAGTCTTTGATCAATGCAGCTGGAGGCGACCGGAGGAACCAATACATCAAATGGGGAGAAATGAAGAATTCATGCTATAGAACAGAGTTCAATAACCTAGAAGCAATGGCATCAAAAGAGATGCATGAAAAGCACAAAACACCAAAAATCTAGAAGCGGTGACATCAAAAGAAATGCAGGAAAAGCCCAAAACACCAAAAATTCAGAAGCGATGGCATTAAAAGAAATGCATGAAAAGCCCCGACAGCAAAAAAACAAAAAATTTATAGCCAACAAGAAGCTGAGGCACAAGATACTATTGATCATACCTGAGGGCAGCATATCAAAGCCGCCCAAGAGCTAAGCAATACAGTTCTGCTATCATCATATTCCAATTCACTCCCCAGGCGATTGATGCTAACTCTCATCCAATTCAGCTGTCTTTGGAACTGGCTTTGGGGAAACAGGAGTATACTATGTGCAGCTAATTGGTAACGTATATGTTGTGTCCTGGAAGCATAGGTTTCAGTCATGACCCCTGTGGTTATGATTGTGTCCAGCTATCCCCTGAAAATAATAAGGAATATGAAAATCACAAGGATAGTAAGGTCATTTAAACACTAGAATCAAATAAAGAGCTAAGAAAGTTTTTCATGGAAAAATTTTTTTCCCATATAAACTTTATTCCAAACTCTCTATTGCAAGATCAACATATACATCTTTACAATTACATAATCATCTTTTTGGTGTAAATGACAGATACACAGGATTACGCCATGGGGGGAACATGGATCCCAACAGAGCTGCAAGCGCAAAAGCAACAAGATACTAAAAATAGCAAAGGGGATAACGAGAAGAAGTATCGCACTATGGACAGCAGGGTCAATGTATCAAGCACTCGCTACCTTCCATACACTTCATGATAAGAAAGATACCACCAAGCAAAGAAGCTACACCCAGAAGATAAACTCCCCGCAACAAGTGCTTACAAGGAGGCATTGAAGAAGAAATACAAAAAGCATGAACAAAGCCAATGCAAATTCCCATCAACGAGAATGATAAAGCATGCACATGGTTCAAATTTCAAAATTTACTGATCACAGAAATATTCTATCAATCATGTATGATCGTAGGGCATCTTCAACAATGTATCCTCACATTTATATCAATGAAGAATTATAAATAAATAAATAAAAGGAAAATAGATAGATAGATAGATAGATAGATAGATAGACAAATAGACAGATAGACAGACAGACAGACAGATAAAAAGACAGACAGACAGACAAACAGATATACAGCCAGACAGATATACAGACAGACAGAAAGATAGATAGATAGAAAGATAGATAGATAGATAGATAAAAAGACAAACAGACAGACAAACAGATATACAGACAGACAGATATACAGACAGACAGAAAGATAGATAGATAGAAAGATAGATAGATAAATAAAAAGACAGACAGACAGACAGACAGATATACAGACAGACAGATATACAGACAGACAGAAAGAAAGAAAGAAAGATAGATAGATAGATAGATAGATAGATAGATATATAGATAGATAGATAGATAGATAGATAGATAGATAGATAGATAGATAGATAGATAGACAGACAGATAGATAGACAGATAGATAGACAGATAGACAGACAGATAGACAGACAGATAGATAGACAGATAGATAGATAGATAGATAGATAGATAGATAGATAGATAGATAGATAGATAGATAGATAGATAGATAGACAGATAGATAGATAGATAGATAGATAGACAGATAGATAGACAGATAGATAGATAGATAGATAGATAGATAGACAGATAGACAGACAGATAGACAGACAGATAGACAGACAGATAGACAGACAGATAGACAGACAGATAGACAGACAGATAGACAGACAGATAGATAGACAGATAGATAGACAGACAGATAGACAGACAGATAGATAGACAGATAGATAGACAGATAGATAGACAGATAGGCAGATAGATAGATAGACAGACAGATAGATAGATAGATAGATAGATAGATAGATAGATAGATAGATAGATAGATATATAGATAGATAGATAGATAGATAGATAGATAGATAGATAGATAGTGAGAGAGAGAGAGAGACTACAAACGCTAGACTGGGAATCCTACTTCAAATATGTGTAACTCGAGCGACATATTTGAAGAGATTCAAAGATATATGTATACTTATATCTAATACCCAAGTCATTCTGATAACTCTAATCGCATCGGGAAATTATGCACGTGGGAATGTCAATTTTGGGATCATTATTTCTATCTTATATTTATTTTCATATGGATTTTAATCCTATGCTCGAGTTATAGTACATGGTTATATCAACAATTTTTATGGCAATATGTGCATAAATAAAAGTTCATTTACTCTCATGCAAAATGAGTGTTTAAAGTATTAATGGGCTCATTGCTTTCCATTTTGTTGGATTATATTTTTAGGAGAAGAAATAAAAGATAAAGATTTTTTTTGATTTTAGAACCCAAGCACTTGCAGCACTAGCAGCAGTCAAGCTGGCCACATGCATGCTAGTATTGAGGCACTCAATCCCCCCTAAAGCCAGCGAGCACCGCTGCACCTTAGAGCTGCAACATTGCATAGATAGAGACCCATATAAGGTCTACACAGAGGCCCGTGCATGCTCATGATAGGGAAGGTTTATATATTTCATACCAGAACATCAGAGAGAATCTGTATAGTGTTACATATTTTAGAACACTCCTATGTGGGATTAATAACTATGTTTTAAGTTTCAGAATGGCACGGGCTGGGCCGAGAATTTTCAGATGGATCGCTGCCCAATGGCCGTGATATGAACAAAATTTAGAAAGAAAAAATAACCAATCTTCAAGCCCAGTCAGCCCGAAGCTTGTGTCATATCTGGCCATTTTTAAGTGAATGGACATGCTCTAAGTCATCCAATATCTTTAAAAAAATATTGGATGGTGGGATCTGTCTCATAATATTTAATCTTATTTCTTTCTTTTCAGGCATCTCGACTGGCTGCACTTGATAACAAGGAGAAAGGGACCCCTAAAGGGACAAATCACAAGGTCAAAGGCCGAGCGAGAGGAGAAGGGTGACAATTATTTGACAGTCCAGGCTGCTCAAGATGGCTGCTGAGAGAGAGGGTGAGACTCAAATCTGCACCAGCTAAACGAGCAAGAACACGCCAACTTTGGGGGCAGCGTTTGGAGCCCAAATCAGAGCAGATCCGGTACCTCACCTTGCTTGATCTGGTTGAGATTCAATAGCAAAACACATAGGTAGACTCAATTTAATTCAATCACCAATCAAGTCTGATTTTTTCGAGATTCAGTATCGTGATTTCAGTAAGGCATTTCATCAAAAACCTAGAGTGCATTTGAGGATAATCACCTGTTTATCTTAGTTCCTTACTGATTTTACATTATAAAAAGTATTTTAAAAATACCTATTAAATTTATTTCTGTCTTTTGGCCTCATTGAGGCATTCTGTCAAACACATGCAAGGTGTCAATATACACACCAGTTTTTTGGTGATTTTCTTCTATTAAAAATACTAAATTGTTTTCTTAATATACTCTCTTATAAAGATCATACAATCTGCCTAGGGTACTCATAAGTGTAAAAATCCTAAAATATCAACAAAAATTCATCTATTAATCCTCTTAATTTCTCCCTATCTGTCTATCTAGTCAATTAGACTATCTTAAATATTCTCCCCATCTACCGACTTAACTCTCTTATAAAATAGATAATGCCTATATGTCTACCTATATATTTTATTCTTAAAATATATAAATAACCTTTGATATTATCTCTCACATATCTTGTTCTCTTATCCATTTAATATTTTCTCCACTTACTAACTACTTATCACTTACTATATTTACTATCTTTATTAATATTATTACTTCTCTACTATAACTCAATTATTAAACTCACATCTAAAGGTCAGTCCTTGTGGAGACGATCTTGCTCCTACTACGCATTTGGATGAATTTTCAATTTTCATTAAATTAAATTAAAATCACAATTCAATTTACAAACGTAATTTGCCTCCATCACACAGCCATTTGGAGTCCTACCAAAGATGGATATTTTTCATCCCATTCAACATGGGAGGTCCTTCAAGAGTCCTCACTCATATTCAATTTTTCATTTGGAATTTATTAGTGAATATACTACCAATGGATCAGAGTATCTGGGAAATAGGAATACAAATAGCGTCAAAATGTGAGTGTTGTACCAAAGATTCTTAGTGGGAATCCAAGTAACATCCTTTTTCAAGAATGAATTTTTAGAAAGCACTTGGAATTTGTTTTCGCAGAAATGTAAAATGTGTCCTTGTGTATGACATTCGTTATGTTCTCACTCAGCTAAATAGTAGTGAAAGCGAAGTACCCTTGCTGAACAAAATATTACTTCATGTTCTTACTTTAGGAAATCTGGAAGAAATATAACAAAAAGAAATGGGAAGATGAAAACAGTGAATACTGGTTCAATACTACAAGGAGTCAACTCAGTTGAAGATGTGTGGATCATATGATAAACCCAAAGAAAATATACACAAAAGAGGAGATGAAAGGATTAGAAAATTGGAACCAAGGACGGGGAGTGGAGCCTATATGATCACAACAACATTCATCCAGTGGATACCTCCACTAGATGGTGCATCCTATTATCAGACTGCATCCAAGGGGAATCCAGGAAAAGCCAGGGTCGGATGTATTTCATGGATAAAAGTCATTATATGCTCTTTGCTTTTCATACTATTATCAGACTGCCTAGAGTATGGAAGCCAAATGTCAAGACTTGTTGGATGGACTGGATATTTGTGTGGAAAGGGGAATTAATAAGATCCTTGTGGAAAGGCATTCGACGGCTCTAGTTCATTTTATTTAAACTAGTAACTATAGGGCCTGGCCGCTAGCCACATGGTGGGGAAAAAATCCAAGTTCATCTCATGAGAATAGTGAACATCATCCAAGCTTATCGAGAAGGTAATATGGTTTCTGATTTTTAGCTAATCATGTTATTTTTCATGAAAGAAATTCTATATTTTGAAAGATTGAACAGCTTCCCCCAACACCTTAAGGAGCATACCATACAAACAAGCTCGACCTACCACAACTCAAACACTCCAAAAAAGTGGCTTCATGATTCAAAAGACAAAATAAAGGGAATAAGCATATTAGTGTCAAGGAGAGTAGGCATATTAGTGTCAACTCAAACTGTGCAATAGAGGTTGAAGAATGGCAAAAAACACAAAACAGGAAGCTTTTGGTTTTGCATGACAAACAAGCTACCACCCAATACAACAGGAAGACTCAAAACAGACCAAATCTTAAGGGCTTTTTTCTCTTCTTCTATGTACTATTGCTCAAAATGGACTGCCTCACATCAATATGATGAGGAGAATGAAGCCAAATGTAAGCTAATCATAGCCAAATATAACTTCAAGACAGTCAAATATCAGCAATAGTACATAGAAGAAGAAAACAACAACAGTAAAAGTCATGCCAGGTCAAATCTATCATTTTACCTAACACTATAAGGGCATTTTTATCATATCTATCTATATATTTTTTATCCATTCTCATTTTACATCCATATTTTAAACATCAAAAATAAAGACCTGCATCTTAGCATCATTTTATTCTACATCATGGTTTTCAAAATTTACCCCATACAAAATCCAATGAGTCAGTTTGATGAACCAAAAACAAAGCATGAAGTTATAGATATTTTTAAAGCCATTTTGGTATCCTTTTATTGGTATTGTCCCCATTTTTATTTGGATCCCCATTTCATACATTATAAGGAGCATTGGGTAAACATAGCACTTTTTAATATAATGTGTAGCATAATTTACCAACCCACTAACACCCATTGAAAATATGCTCAAAATATTACTACATTTAATGATTTTAGTCCTCCTCCCTCAAGTATGTTAGCTTATATTTTTCTGGGAAATAATAGGAAAAAATGTGGTTTAATGAGCAATAGAGGGAGATGCACCAAGCACACGTCAATGCTCTAGCCAGCCATAGGCGGGTGAGCAAATGGGCGCCCGCAACCAGCAAGCAACTGACGCCCAAGTAGCATGGCCCACATAGAGGCCCACACATAGGCCCATGCACGTGCGCGAGAAGGAAGTGTTTATTATTTTATCCAATGACAATCGAACAAGATTCATATAGCATTACTTATTTTAGAATGTTCTGATATGGGATTGATGATGATATTTTAAGTTTCAGAATGGCACAGGTCGGTTGAGGATTTTAGAGATAGATCGCAGACCAACAGGCCGCGATATGAAGAAAATTAGAAAGAAAGTATGGATGGGCTTCGAGGCAAACCAGCCCGAAGCCCATGTCATAACGGGTGGAATTAATTACAAGTATATAATCTGGACTGTTCAATCTTCTTAAAGAAGGTTGGAGGGCAAGATATAAAACATGTAATTGCACTTTTATTTCTTTCTTTTCTAGCCAATGATTCGATGTGGAGAAGGATGAGGATAGAGGGACCCCTCAATGAACGAATCACAAGGGTGAATGCTGATAGGGCAGGCTAACGAGGACACTGGCATGGAAATAAGGGGGTACACCATTAACAAATGGGTCCACAGTTGTGATTTAATCACAGTCATGGAACCCCTTCGAGGGAGATCGAGCGGCCGAGGGGTAGACTTGTCCTCCTCCACCCTCCGCCACCATTCTCCTCGGTCGTCTAGTGGAGGCTGGCAACAAGGATACCACAAACCAATCCAACAGCCCCTAAAGAATTATTGGATCAAATCTAACCCATGGGAGGGTTGAGAGAACTTCTCTCGACCCTTTAAAAGGTGATTTTGAAGGCCCCAACACCTATCTTTGTTGTAGAGAGGCAGAGTGCTGGCAGAGGTCCCTTTTGGAGCTTGAACTGCCCATCAAGTTTGTGACAGCTCTGCCATTGCACAGACAACTTTTGAAGGCTTTTGAGAAGGGCTAGGAAGAGAGAAATCTGCACCAGCAAGGAAGAGAAGAAAGGGGGAAGGCACATTGAAGCAAGGGTTGGCAATCGGCATCTGCACCCCCATTCTTGTGATTTAGGGTGGATTTGGTAAGTTTGTTAGTTCAATATGAATAAGAATCTATCATTAAATGTATTAAAAATGTTCAGTTTCAGTTTGATTTGATGAAAATTCTGATTTCATCTTGTTTCTAATTCGCGGCCTTTTTGAGGCATTCTGTCTAACACGTGCAACGTGTTCAACAGAAACACCAGATTTTTTTTGATTTTCTTCCAAACAAATAAAAAATATTTCTTAACCATATTTGCCAAACTATTTCCATCAAAGGTAATCATAAATATAAAAATCCTAAAATACCAACTAAAATTAATTTACTAATCCACTTAATTCTTCTTCTTAATTTATCTCCATCCATCTATCTAGTTAACTAAATATTTTAAACAACATCTTCAAAAGTAGATGATCTCTTTACTTCTACCCGTCTTTATTGATCTTAAATCTGAGCATACATATATATAAATGTATATTTTTTCCTATCCATTAATGCATATCTTAACATATAATTCCATCTTTCCCTTATTATAATTATTACTTCTTACTGTTTATTATTCTTCCTTTCTCTAAACCAAATACTTATTACATCTTATTGACATAAAATCTTATTCACTAACTAATTAAATCTTAATATCCATTGTTATTATTCTTTATAACTCCTATCTAAGATACAACTTACTATTAATTAAATAAATAAGCCTCCTATCTTCTATTACTATTATTTCATTTTCTATCTATCTCACAAATATTCTATTCTTCTTCACTATCTACATTAACATCACTCTTAGTTATAGTACCATTAACTCATTTCGAACATCCTACTTTGTTACTATCTTTAATACCTATAAAAAGATAAAAATAATATCTTTTATTATTTATCTCTTCCTCTAGTTCTCTCTCACACCATGTATCCTTACTATTAAGTATTATCTTAATTATTTTATCCATTAGATACTACCTTCCAACTACCAATTACTTAGCTTCTATTGTTACACCATCTTCCCTATTATTATCACTTCTACTACTCAACTAAAACTAATTACCTTAACTACTAATATTATCATACAAAATCCTCTATCATCCAAACTCAATTATTAAATTCGCCTCTAAAGGCCAGTCCCTGTGGAGACGATCTCTCTCCTACTATACATCTGAGTGAGTTTTCTATTTTAACAAAAAAATTTGATTAAGGCAACTTAGAAATACAAAATTTTAATTAAATACATAATTTGCCATCATCACACTCTGAGATAAGTTTTAGATGGAGTTGAGAGAAAGCCTAGGGTCTCCCATATTCACTTTGGAAATGTCAAGTACTCATTGCTTAAGAAAATAGAGCATGGTGTAAGCTTGTGTCACCGGCCGCTGTGATCAGAGAAATGGTCAACAAACGATGAAGTAAAAATCAGAAACAAAAAACTGGGAGTAGCACCACTGATTTGAATGGGGGAAACATAAACAAGGCATGGTATGCAACTGAAGTAAGCATCTACCAATCATGCTCTATCAATTGATTGATAAAATAAAATACAGGCTTCTAACCGAGAGACAATAGGTGATCCATGTCGGGTTCTTTGCCTTAGTTCAACCATGGAAAATATGGTTTCCATGATGCAAAAACGTGAATCTATTATCCATCATTCTATAAAAGCATACATCATATATGCCTTATGGGGAACTTGTTCCACCCTTGACATTATCTCATTGAGATCGTTTTAAAGCCATTAATGATGGAGGACCATCTGAAGATCAAGCCCAAGCTCGTCAACACCTGCGTCGCAAAACCCGAGCTGACATGAAGAACTCAAATTTCTGATATCAGGTTTGATGTCAGCTTCCTAGTATTTTTTTATTTCTTGCATGTGTCAGTTCTTTGACTTTATCGAGCCCCCCTCCCCGGTGTACAGGCCTAGCGTGTTTATGTTTTCTGTGTGTGCGTTGTTTTGTCTTGACCATTAGGGGAGAATCCTTGTTTGGACGCTTCCCCTAAAGTTGGCCCATTAGGGCAACCACATCCACCCCATTATATAAGGGGGGTGATCGCATGTTTTCAGACAGGAATTTTCAGGTTGAAAAAATTAAACTTCTACGTTTTCTTCTTGTTGTTCTTTTCTCTTTCCCTCTCCAGCTACGGAGTTGTAGCTTGTCTCCTTCTAGTCCGATTGAGAGGAGGGTTGTGCCAAGCATCATCTCCACCACCGTTGCATAGCAATCAGAGGAGGAGTCACCTTCTCCATGTCGTGGCCGCTCCCTCCACGTTAACCGTGGTCGATCGTTGTATGTGGTAGTTTATGTCGTTAGAGGGTCGAAGTTGCACCAATGTTATGATATCGACTCCCGCAAAAGACCAAATGGCCAGTTGTAGCCTGCAGTTTGTATCCTTATCATTGAAACCCCTTCACCCTTCATCGGCGATCTCCTATTCAGTTACTCGTTGACGACGCTAGTTACACCCTGGGACCACAACCACCTCCCGATCATGCTAATGCGATTGCCGATGCTAAACCAGGTCAATCAATGGAGTCGATGTCCATGTCCTCGTTTGGCCCTCTCCTCCGGCAAAAGTAATTGCTATTGTGAGGGCTTGTGATGTGTCTCGTGACTGTCGTCCACGCATGTTGCTGAAGACAGTGTTCTTTACACTGCCAATAGCCATCCCTCTTGCTGTAGACTACCACACTGGAGTTGAGCTCGCTCCCTTGACGGTTACCCCCTTGGTTCGTCTGGAACCACCCACCCTTCCAAGTCGCAATTGCCCCGCTAGTTGTTGACTGTCGTCCCTAGAGTCGAGTTTGCTACCTCGATGGCTACCTCTCAGCTCGACTATCTGGACCACTCCCAATCACAGGTCATGCCACTTTTCCCCTATTTTAGCATTTCTTACGTCCGTCAGTGTTGTTATCATTTGTTCCACTGCCAAGAGTTTTCGTATCTTAGGACTAGCCACCGACATTACAGTTAGGGATTTTCTTCCTTTTGGTGTCGGATTTGCATCGTTCTTGGCGACGGTCGGGACACTCGTAGACAATGTTTGTCCCTCATTTCGTCGGCCTTGGATCTTCACTTCTTCTTCTCCAACTCTCCTCAAAGACGCTCTCCTTGGTTGAGTAGAGACGAGATCATGGTGGAGAAAGGGAGGGCTCTCAATTCTGGCTGGCCTGGGTACTTTAAATGAGTGCCCCTTTCCTATTCACCAGCGTCCCTATGATCTTATGTTCTTCAAAAAAATACCATTAAGTAAAATATATTCAACAACGTGCCTATGATCTTATGTGTATGACCCTCTAGACCCATGTACCATTATATTTAATAACTTTAGTGGCCCAATAATGATTATTGGCTAACCTTATTAATTAAATATATCAACATATAGATTAATTAACTAATGATCAATTTAACCCAATCAATAGGTTGACTTTCCAGCCCGTGGGGTGGTAAGCTACACCTCATGCTCTAGACGATACCGAGTAGTGTTTGAACTCTCTCATGGAACATTTACCATCATCGGTTACCATATATGTGTAATCCAACATCCACGCGAGACTCTTAAGCAACTTAGGGTATGGTTGATTGTCAAACCCTAATCTGTCATTCGATAAGTTTTGATGTGTAAAAAAGATTATTGGAGAACGCCTACTCCAATATCATCACCACCTTGGACAGGAATTTGCTACATTGTCTTTCTTGAGTCATTCTCCTCTTACATCAAGGGTGAATGATCCTATCTTGACCACTTAATCATCTCCGTGAGCTTCTTACTACATCCGAGATATGACTTGTTGGAATCCCATGATTAGAGGCTCATAAGTTGTAGTCAAAATGTAGTCGTCCACTCACAATAGGTCATTGGTATCTCAAGTCAGTGGATCACTCATACAACTGTAACAAGAATCAACCTTACTGACATTTAGGTATAATACCATTCAGGGATTCATATTGATCAATTTTACTGAACTATTTCTCCAAAGAGCACCCACTATCTATCCTTAGTGTCACCACACTAATAGCCATAGGATCAGCTATACTTATGTATAAGTAGGATCAGCTAGTACTATTCTATCCGAATAGTTCAAATGTGTATCTCTGAATTATGATCTCATCATAATGCATTATGTCATTGCACATATTTCTTGGACTTCATTATAAACATCACAATGGAATAATAATGAATGTAATATTTTGTTCAATGAACTTAAATAAACATGGCGGTATGATTTGGCTTGACGACCATACAATAACCATCAATCCATTCATCTCTCCTTTTAATAATTCTCATCACTAAAATTCCATAATATGCGCTATTGTATGTAATATGAAATCATACTACCTTAGTGATATTTCAAGATTCATTAATGATTTTTTTTTTACAATATCATGCATTCATCCCTCAACCAAAAGCTGAAGAGCTATAACAGTTTACTCAACACTATACAATTTTTCATCTTTCCACTTAACATGTAGGCACCTCTCCTGCAGGTATCTTTCTCCACGTGATGGAGACAACAAGCAAAAGGAAGTGATAAGAAGTCGATCCTTCACTATACATAAGGCAACAGTCTAGAGAGGCAAAAAAAACCTGGGAAGGAGAGTATTGGATGAAAAGAAGCAAGCATAAACATTGAATGTTTCCTCACCAATGAAGGAAAACATTTTCCTATAAAAGGAACACTCAGAATGAAGGAGTTTTGTCCAAGTCATCCTCAGTACATCCGCAATAGGGATCACAAAAACCAACAATAAAAGGATAGTTTGGTGAAGAAGGTCTAACATTATCACATGAATCCATCATACGTCAGACATATGGAGGAAAGCTTCTCTCAAAGCAGAAAATCCAATTAGAAAGAGCATTGGCCAAGATCATCAGCCTTCAACACAACGAAGATCATCAGACATCACCAGACATCACCTTTCTACATCACAATATTCGACATAACAAGATTTATCCTCTCTATGGTTGTTGTCCATAGGGCACTTCAACCAATGTATCATTATTTCCATATCCATGAAGATTATTTATTGAACAAAAAATAAGATAGAGAGAGAGAGAAAGATGGATAGAGAAAGAGAGAGGCAAATAAATAGGAAGCTAGAAAAAGAGAGAGAAATAGAGACAAACACACATGCAGACAAACAAAGAGAAATAGAAATAGAAATAGAAATAGAAATAGAGAGACACACATACAAAGGCACAGAAAAAGATAGATGGAGAGAGAGGGAGGAGAGAGAGAGATTCAGAGACAAACATAGACAAAGACAATAGGGGAGAGAGAGAGAGACAGCGAGAGAGAGGGAGGGAGATGGAGAGATAGGGACACAAACAAAGACAAACAAAGAGAGAGAAAGGGACAAAGACAGAGTGACAATCAAATGCAGACAAAGGGAGAGGGAGACAAAGAGACAGAGATAGAGACACATACAGAGACAAAGATAGACAAAGAGAGAGAGGGGGAGAGAGACACATAGACACATACACAGACATAGATAGAGAGAGAGAGGTAGAGAGACAGAGCCAGAGACAGACAAAGACAGATGGGAGAGAGAGAGAGAGAGGTAGAGAGACAGAGCCTCAGATATATATATAGAGAGAGAGAGAGAGAGATAGAGAGATAGAGCCTCAGATATAGAGAGAGAGAGAGGAGATTGTACTCATAATGTTTAAAGGAGCTTCCTCTGCAAAGAACAAGATACATGGTCGGCTTTTGGGCTGGCCTCCTTTTCTATAAACCAGCAGAAGATTAGAAAGGCCCAACTATTGGATTCGCAGAAAATAATATCAACCAGCGAGTTTAATTAAAAATATTCACAAACATCCCATCTGTAAATACTAAAAAAACTGGCGGGCAGACTTGATATCATAGTTCCGGATCATCTGGGACGTGAACGATGGACGAGACGGGACAAAGATCGTCCCGTCCGACATCCGTAATCAGTGCAGGAACGCGGACGGGACGGTTTTTTAGTCAGACTCGGACGAAAAAACCGTCCCGTCTGGAGGTCTCGGGACGAATTTCCCTCCCGATCTTCGTCCAACCTCGCGGACGGGACGAATTTTTCGTCCTGGGACGAAAAAACCGTCTCGTCCGCGTCTATGCACTATACTTGATATTGGGCCATCTCCTTGGCCCATTAACAAGTCGCCTTGTTCCTTCCCGAGGAAGCTTTCTCCCATAACTATAAATACTCTTTTTCTCTCGATCTGTTCTTTGTTGCTTTCTGCGAATTGGCCCCATGGGAGGTTCCCAGAGTCGCGAAGGAGAGAGGATTTCGGATTCAGAAGAGGAGGAAGAGGAAGTAGACGAGGTAGAATCGTCTACCGGCAACGGTTCTTCTGGCGATTCCAGCAAAATTTCTGCCATCGACGACACCGAAAAGCGCCTTCGATCTCTCTCCCTCAAGTATTCACAAGCTTCTCCATCATCTCAGGTAGATCACACCGCCTAGGTTTGATGATTTTTTCTGAATTGCAGTGGAAAAACCCGTAGTTTTACTATGAATTGACTTGATTGATGTTTTGTCCTTTTTTCTAAATTTGGTTTTTAAAAGTACCCTAATCTGACTATGATAAAATCGCATTCTTCGCTCCTGAATCTGAATCTAAATTTGTCTTCGTTGCGTTCTTCTACTGATAAATTTTCGCCTCAATTTGAAGGTGGCCAAGCTCTACATTCACGTCGGGGGAAGCGCTCCTGATGCCAGATGGATGGTCTCCGAAAAGATCGTATCTTTCTCTTTTCGCAAGTCGTCTCTCACTAGAAGGAGCGAATCAGACGATGAGGAGGGTTCTGCTTCATGGTTCTTGAAGGTTGGATCAAAGATTTGGGTGAGGGTGGACCAAGGAATGAAACTCAAGGATTTTCCTGAACAACTTCGCGTTGATTTTGTGGCTTCCGGGGTTTGGGCTCTCAAATTTCCCAATTTGGAAACCTACCAAGATTTCTACAACGAGTATCAGAATTGCTTGTTTGAAAATATCCATGGGTTAGAGGCTAATGAAGAGAACAAGCTGAAGATCTACGGGAAGGATTTCATGGGATGGGTAAAGCCTGAATTAGCCGACGAAACGATTTGGGCAGATGCAGAGGAGAAGTTTGAGAAGAGTCCTTTTTTGCATTCCCCAATTAGGCCAAATCTTTTGAAGGAATTTGAGGAGGTCGCCGATGATGAAGGAATTCAAAGCCTTGCCTTGGGTGCTCTGGAGAACAGTTTCTTGGTGAGTGATTCAGGCATCCAAGTGGTCAAAAACTTCAGCCATGGTATCCACGGGAAGGGAATGACAGTGAAGCTCTCTGATGGCAGAAGAGGTCCTTCAAATTATGATTCTTCCACCCAAAGAAAGGCTCTTTTGATGAAGGCTGAGACCAACATGTTGGTGATGAATTCATCGCCGGAGGGGAAGGCTCGTTCGGGCGGCCTTCATCAAGTTGATATTGAGACAGGGAAATCCATCGGACGGTGGAGATTTGAGAAAGATGGAACAGGCATATGGATGAAGGACTTGGCCAATGATACAAAGGATGCCCAGCTAGACCCATCTCAGTCTACTTTCCTTGGGCTTGATGATAATACTCTCTGCAGATGGGACATGCGAGTGAGAAGTGGCATGGTTCAGACAATTGGAAAGTCTAATGATTCCCCTGTATTAGAGTGGAGTCAGGGGCATCAATTTTCTAGGGGAACAGATTTCCAGTGCTTTGCTACGACCGGAGATGGATCCATAGTCGTCGGATCTCTTGATGGCAGGATCAGGCTTTACTCAAAGTCTTCAATGAGGACGGCGAAGACAGCGTTTCCGGGTTTGGGTTCCCCAATCACTCATATAGATGTTACTTTTGATGGGAGATGGATACTGGGGACGACGGATACATATCTCGTGCTTATTTCCACTGTCTTTAGAGATAAAGATGGAAAAGAGAAGACTGGTTTCAGTGGGCGTATGGGCAACAGAATTGCTGCTCCACGGCTGCTGAAGTTAAGTCCTCTTGATTCACAACTGGCCGGGGAAAATAGCAAGTTCAAAGGCGGCCATTTCTCATGGGTTAGTAGAATCTATGACTGTGTTTTTATCTCCCACGCCCTCTCTTAAATAATGTCAATTGCTCAAAGTATTTTATCATCAGTTATTCATGAAGACCTTTGGAATATCTGTAGGAACTGTTCTTTTTCTCTGCTTTGTCTGGCTGAAATCCCCTTTCTGGGACGTCATGCTTGATAATTCTCATTGCCAAAGAAAACTCTGTGATCGCTTGGATTTTAATCAGATCGATTAGAGGGGAAGATCAAATTGATCTTTATCTGGCAGATCCAATCGATCATGATCAGGGTCGATGGATCAATCAAATCTTTCAATTCTATCTCGGACCCATCAGATTTTGTATCAGATAAATAGGATCTAAAGATCAAACTTATCTCGATCCAGCCGATCTGATTGATTGATCAAAAGTTACAATCCAATTGGATTTCCAACCTCTGTTGGCCATAGCTTCTGGAAAACTTCTTCCTTTTGTCACCATTCTCAAACTTGTTACAGCCTTTCACTAGCTCATATTTTGGTCTGAATACATTTTTATTGCCTGAAATAAGCACGCTGAGTTCTCAATCTGGATTTTTTCCTTGACTTTTGTTTTGATGCAGGTGACTGAGGGGGGTAAGCAAGAGAGGCACCTGGTGGCCACGGCTGGCAAGTTCAGCGTGGTGTGGAACTTCGCGCAGGTGAAGGACGGGCAACACGGGTGCTACCGGCTACAGAAAGGCCTGAAGAGCTGTTATTGTTATAAGATAGTCCCCCGGGATGAGTCCATCGTCGACAGCCGTTTCATGCATGAGAAATTTGCCACTGGAGTTGACTCTCAGGAGGCCCCGCTAGTCGTCGCCACGCCTTTGAAGGTCAGCTCTTTCACCTTCCCTTCCTCCTGAAAGTGTTCATATGATAGGTAAAAGAATATGTAAATATTTGCTTGTGAATATGCGTAAAAAATATTTTTTTCCACGTAATAGGAAATTTGATGTTTCATGTTGTAACAGTTGAATGTGTCAATGGGAATAAAAAATTTGCCAGAATTTTCGTAAATAGTCATATTACTCGTCAGATGTTTATTGACAGTTCATGAAAAAGTGAGTAAATGATGTTCTTCCCTTCGAGAGGAATCCTTGCAAAAGGAGATGAGATGTTATAAAGTTATGGCCCAACTATCCATAAAAAAATATTTGATATCATTTAAATTTGGGGCTTTGAATCATACATTCGCGAAACCAAGATACTTTATGGATATTTAGGAAGAATTATTTTAGATCTTCGCTATTGTTCTGCCTTACTTTATTATCAAATACGAGCCATTGAAAGGAAAATTCTCTGAATACGTGAGAAAGACTTATGTCCAAACTAAGCTCGTTCACCATTTCCTGTCCTAAGTGTTTTTATAAGCTGTGATCTTGCATCAAAGTTGGGATGAGGGGATAAGAAAATATATATTTCTCACAATATAAATTCCAAGTTGATTTTCCTTGTATCCTTTCATAGCAGCATAGATAACAGATTGAATCTGTAATCAGGTCACCCTTAGTCATATTATGGAAATCTAAATTACTAATGATGATAGAACATGAACTGTGCAAGAAATTTTCTGAAAAAGAAATACGTTTATAAATTTACTTGTTGATTTTCTACAAAGTAAAATGATACTAAAAATTATTATTTATTTATGCAGTAGGAAACTATGGTATGATAATATCACGGGAGCATCATCACATTTTAAGAAACTTAATCTATGTATGTCGTGTCTCGTCATCGGTTCAGCATAATAAACATGACATTTTCAAGAGAAAATGCAAAATAAAAGGAATGGTGCTTTGAATAAATTTCACTCATTGTCAATAACTCTTGTCTCACTGCAAATCTAACACTCTCTCATGGAAAGAGTTCAAATGGGAACCAATGAGGTAAACTGTATGTTAAATGACCAAATAATAATTCAGTTAGCTCATAAAAAGAAGCTAACTGAAGTATCATTTAACTTGTGGATAGAGAGAGAAAAGAGAGTGACCAAGATCTATTTATAAAAATTAAGTGGGCCATTTAGATGTTTGTTGGGATCTTTTAAAATTAATTTACCTTATTAAGTTTCTAAAAATAATTCATTTTTATCAGCGTTGATGAGGTCATTTCACTGGTCAAATGAAATTATATCAACCTAACATTTATCCACATAAAAATGACATACTAAGAGAAAGAGACAGAGTGGTGAGAGCAATGATAATATGTAGTTTAAACTTATGGAGCTCCAATGAATCCAATGAGATATTAAATTTATCAAAAAATGGGGGACGTAATATTTAAAGGTTAAACACCGACATAAATTAGTTTTTTGTTTAATTTGTATTTCAGGGTAAATTACCCAGATTCCGCCATTTATTTATTCATCATTTATTATAACTGAGGGTAAAATGGACTCAACCATTTATTTATTTCATTTTAACTGAGGGTAAAATGATGGTCAACTGTAGGAATATGGCTATACTTTCTCAAGATATCTTATCACTACTAAATGAATTAGTTTGGAATAAATGCAATTACCTGGAACCTAGTATCTTCGTGATTATAATGATGACTTTTGATATCATGGGTAAAACTTGGAGTTTGAACATGAAACTTCCAAGGCATGAAGAATATTATGCACTACACCAGCAATCATAGAATTACATCCAACAAAAAAGTTCCAAAACTGAAATGGTGGATGTGTCCATATGTAATATTCTATTATGTGTAAATTATTTCAGTACTTGTGGAAAAAAGAAACTGTTGAGAACAAAATGTTGAAAGAAATAATTTGTAGTTTTCACAGATCTTTGATGAGAATCTTTTGAGACAAATTTGAGATTAACTTAGTTTATTTACCCAATCTTATTAGGTTTATATATATATATATATATCATAAATTATCTCATTGAAAATGCATACTTTCGATATTGAATATTACTCACCTATGTACAAACAAGCAAAATGGACTAAAAATTTACAATGAGTCAAATTCAAGAAATTTATTTTTGTTTTTTAGTTTTTTAAATGGACATGTTAATAAAGGGTTGTCAATCCAATAATAAATATTCAGTTTATGAATATTAAATCCAATGTTTACAAATGTTTAGCCTCTGTCTTACATATGTAAATAAGTACCAAATGCCTAAATCGATAGTACCTAGTAAGCATCGAATCAAAATCCAACTGGAATAAAATTCCAATAGAGTGAAAATATCTAATTTGGGGCAAGAGTAAAAGAAATATTTCTCCCCCAAATGGAACCCTTAGAATGATCTCGAATCCCATTCAAAATACTAATTTATTAAATTTTTTAATATGTATTTGTTGTATTCCAGTTCTTTAAGCATGTGTTCAACATTCCTATTTGAAGGATACTCGACGAGGACATCAAAAATAATCCAGATAAAATAGTACTATTCAGTCTCACTCATATGACAAATATGGCTGATATTTTGGCTATTAGTGTGGAGACACTGAGGATATATGGTGGGTACTCTAGTAAAAAGAGTTCACTGAATTAATCTTTATGAATACTAAATTAGAGTTATACCTAAAAATCATTGCGGTTGATTCATGTCACTATTTTCTAAGTGGTCCTTAGACTTAAGACACTTAAGATGTGCTGTGGATGGGAGTTTGTAATTTAAACTATGAGCTACGAGTTCCTTTTCAAGGGAATCCAATCAGTCATACCTCGAGCAAAGAAATAAGTTCATGAAAATGGTTGGGTAGTGAACATGGGAAGACAATGCAATGAAGTCCTTGGACGAGGTAGTGGAATATTGGAGTTCTTGAATGATTAACCAATGCATTAATACTAGCATGGACGGCTGATTAGGGTTTGATGGTTAATAATACCGTAAACTGAACTAGGAGCTCAAGCAGATGAGTAACCACATGTACATGATAGTCTAATGACAATTAAGTTTCATGGGATATTCATCATATTATTTTTTATATTGTCGAGCAAGAGGTGTAGCTTATCATCCCAATTACTAGATATTTCAATCTATAAATTGGTTAAATTGATCTAAGATGAGTTAATTTATTTGAAATTAACACATAATCATTTTAGTGATAAAATAAAGTTATATTGGGCAACATGACTTAGTAACTATAATTATACATAAGCTAAGGAGGTCACACGCAAATGGTATTCTAAATGTCAAAGGTATACTCAAAGTTTAAGAGTTTAAGGGAATTCCATCGTGTAAAATTTAGAGAATTCCTTGAAAAAAAATCACCCATGCCATAGGTGCTCATTCCTCTTCTCTCTTCTCCCCTTGGTCCCTTCCACTCCCAACCAAAATGGCATAACAATTATAAAGGATAGATAGCAGGGATCATCAATATAAAGGAGGAGATTCAACAAGCTAGGGGTCGCATGAATAAATCTTGAGGATGGAGACATGAAAATATCAGCATGTCTCTCTTGAGGAATTAGTAAACCACTGGTCTGATCCACACAAAGATGTTTTAATCATCAGTTTTAAAAGTTTTGTTATGATTCCATTATAAGTATTCTGCCAAAATAAAATTTTATGTTTCACCGCAATCACGACCATGAAACCCAACAATACCTTACTGACCTATAGTATTCATAGTTCTATAAGGATAGTGAGTTTTATAGAAACGAGTACATATCGCTATTAATGAACTGATATAATATGTATATAATTTCTTAGTTAAACCTTCATATATTAATGTAATATACTCACTAACTAGTTAGCTTTTCATTTACTACTTGAGAGCCTTTGAATGCATATTTCAGACGACGAGAAAAATCTCCAAATAAATGATTTAAGTTGTTGCATCTTATTATCAGCAAAATCATTTGAAATTTTAGTTCTACAACTTTTTACATATATCATTTTTTTACTTTGGTAATAATTTTATCTGTTTTGACAACTCGAGCTTACTGTGACTACTCTTTGATTTCATGTCTATTTTGGATATTTAAAATCTGTTTTTCCCAAAACCTGATCATAAAACTGATGATATCACATTATATCATCATGAAAATTTTCCTTTGTGATTTGGAAATCAAAGGTATTAATATATTAGATATGGATGACACAAAGACTAGGACTCGATGAAGTTAGCTCCATTTGGATCTGTCACTACTATCTTCTCTTGAGATCCCTAGTCTCACTATGCCCTAACTATAATCTAGACCATGAACAAAAGTAAAGATGGATAATAAGATTAAATGGTCATTGGCATTGGACACCAAGGCTTTCAAATTAGTGTTAATTATCCTCTTCTTAACTCGCCAATTGTAAAAGCTTACCATAAAATCTCTCTTAAAATTTAGCATCGTAATATGTTATCTGATAAACAATTAATGGAATGACACGAATTTAAGCAATTTATTGTTGTTAAATTGTATTTTCTATTGTCAAAATCTAAACAATGCAAATCAATGATACTTCAAATGCTATCTCAATCTTCAACTTAAAAAAAAACAAAATATCTAAAGCATTTCAACGTGACATCATTGTCATTATGATTTTTTAATTTGGTTTATTTCACTAGCTCACAAACACTACCTTTATAATCTGACTCAATTTTATATTATCAAACTAGTAAATTAGGTATATAAACTCAAGTTATCTCTGTCATCCTTTGTCAAAATGTCTATCTGTAATTATTTCTCATTGATGATAATTCAATCTACATCAATTTATCATGGTCCAATTTTTTATTTCCTTAAATCTTAATCACACATCATATGAAAAATATTAATCTTTATCCAATTTCAATGGAAGACCTATCAGTTTAAATATAAAGTGAATATTTGTTAAATCCAAAATTTTCTTGAATACTTTTCAATTCAGTACATTATCACAAAACAGGTCAGTCTAGAATTTCAGTTCAATATAAAACAGTTTTTCCTATCTTTCAGTTGTATATTATTTCTCTCTTATAACTCAATATATTCATGGTAAATATTAAATTCTCTTTGACTTTTGTCCAAATTTGTTTTCTGTCTACTATTGACTTAGGTATGATTCAATTCCACCCGAAGTTTAATTTACCAATAAAAAACACCGGTAATAGCAATATATAATTTTTTTCAGATTAGCTAGTAAAGTCAAAAACTTTATCAAAATCACAAGGATGGAACAGATTATTTAAGCTCAAGCTGCATTACCATTTTGATTGTTTCGTTATTATCCGTCAACTTAGAATATAAATTATGGATCATTTGCATTCACACGAAGGTAATCGCCAAATAATTATTCTAAAAATAACTGAAACCTATTGATATCACCTTATTAAGAAAAGTTTGAGAGATAAATCATTTGGAGTGATTAATATTCTAAGAGTAACTAAAAAAATGTAGGGTTTATATGAAAGCTGGATAGATAAACCATTTGTTAGTTTAGGTATGTACATTTTAATTTCTCAAAAAGTGATGTGCGAAGTGTCCCCTTATTTATAGCAGCAAATGACTTTTGACTATTAAACTTGGAATCAGGTTTCATCTTTTCAATATATTTTCTTTTTATAATTACCACTTTGAGCTTATGCTTTTAACCAGGGCGTATTGACAAATTTTTTTTTAGTCTTTTATTCATGAGGATAAATGCTAAAACATTTGACATCACATGGTATTTTTATTTATCAAATTTTTACAATTTACCTTTATTAAAATTATGAAATCAAATAAATAACTTATCATGTCAACACTTTTGAATGCAAAAATATAAAATAATTTTTTTTTGAATTTTTATTAAAAAATATGGCCTTCCTTGGATAATTCTCAAGATTCAACAGACACGCATATTACATAGTCATTTCAATAACTAAGTGTCATGCGTAAGTATATTTGATCTTGGTGAGCAATAAACACATGAATAATCATATAAATTGTAATAGATAATAAAGAGTAAAATATAGTTGAAAAATGTACCAATAGCCATTCACTAGTTGAGCTATCACAATCCACCCATCCAAAAACTGGGTAAAAAGTGCACATATCATTTCTGACCAGAATTAGATAGAATTTCATGGTAAAACCTGGGATAAAATATTTTAAAATGTGCCAAAAGTTTTTAAATATCAACCTGATCATCAAGATAACATTATCAGCAACAAGATATTAACCTGAACATCGGGGATTTGGAATAATATGAAATTGTGGACTGATTTCAAATGGTTTTCATCAGGCATACCGCAATTTTTCAGGTACTAACTATACTATTGATAGTACTTTTATGTAATGCCTCAAACAGTTTGGGGATAATATTCCCTCTCTCAACCCATTTTCTAGAATGTCACAAGAAAAAGCATGTAGTAGATGCAGACATTTTGTTCTTGCCAAAATTTCCAAGCGTATGCATTTTACCTATATTTCCCAATGGTTCAACTAGTTCACAAAATTTTAAACAATTCAAAAAATGTTGAAAATTTCCAATAATTCCTCAACTTTCAATACTTCCCAGTAATTTCACTACTTTTAAAATCTTCCAATGGTTCCACTAGTTTAAAATTTTTATAATAATTCATTATTTAAAAAAAATTCCAATAACTCCACTAGTTTCCATTATTTCCAAAAATTCCTATAATTTCACTTTTATCCATAAGTTCATAGAATATTTTCCAAAATATCCAATAAGTTTGGTATTACCAAAATCCTATATTTCCATAAGTTCCAAAAATATTTTCCAAAATTTCCAAGAATTCCAACATCTTCCATAAGTTCCAATTGTATTTTCCAAAATTTCCAAGATCTCCACTATTTTCCACGACTTCCAATAATATTTTCCAAAATTTCCTATACTTCCACAATTTTCCAAAATCCTAGAATTCCACTATTTTTCCATAAGTTCCAATAATATTTTCCAAAATATCCAATAATTCCAACATTTTCCAAAAGTTCCAATTATAATTTCCAAAATTTCCAAGATCTCCACTATTTTCCATGACTTCCAATAATATTTTTCAAAATTTCCAATAATTCCACAATTTTCCAAAATCCTAGAATTCCACTATTTTTCCATAGGTTCCAATAATATTTTCCAAAGTCTCCAAAATTTCCAAGAATTCCACTATTTTCCACAACTTCTAATAATATTTTCCAAAAGTTCCAAGAATTTCACTATTTTCCACAACTTAGAATAATATTTTCCAAAAGTTCCAATAATTCCACTATTTTCCACGACTTCTAATAATATTTTCCAAATTTTCCAGTAATTCCAACATTTCCCAAAATTTCCAATGTCAGCCTGAATGGGCCAGAACACTGGAAACAAGTATCTAGAAATGGGCCGGTTTACAGCCAATTAAGGGTAGGTATGAGAGAAGGGAGGGGGGGAGACTCTTTTTAGTAAGTAGTCTTCGAAGATATTTATCTCTGCCGTTGATTAAATTAAACACTCGCCGGCGGGGGGGTTTGCTTAGGGTTTCCATTGGCCGCGATCTTGCGAAAGGTAGATCGAAGAATCGTTTGTCCTTCTTCTTGTTCGCATTGTTGTATTCTTTCACGGTTGTAAGTTTTCTTATCCTATATTGTTTTTCGTGAATGAATCGACCTTTTTTTTGCTTTTTTTGGGTATTTTTCCATTTTTTTTTTGCATCGTTCTAGGATTCTAAGTTTGGATCGATAGGCTATTTGGCTCGTGTACTGAGTTTTTTGCTGCGTATAATCAGGAATATGGTAACATAGCTGTATTGATTGAGTTTCGTGAATGTGGTGAATTCGTTGTCTCTGTCAGTGAATCTCAAGTATGATTTGTTAACGGTGGTCGTGTTATACAGATATGGCTCGTGTATACGTCGGAAATCTGGACTCTAGGGTTACTGAAAGGGAGCTTGAAGACGAGTTTCGTGCCTACGGCGTTTTGAGAAGGTATGGTGTTTTACAGAGCATTCTGTTGGGGGCTTTGCCTTCCTGTAGGCTTCGCATTTTCGGACTTTTCTGGCTGAAACTATTGTTTTTACTGTTCTTTTTTCTGTTTTTGTTTACTGATACGAACTATAAACATATGATAATTCGGTGTAATATCATTCGATTCGACCCATGCGTTCTGATCCAGCTTATCTGATTTCTCTCTTCTTTCAGATGACTCCGATTTGCTTTGTCGAGCTTTGCCACCTGGTTTCGTTAATTGATAGCTTGATTTTTGAATTTACCTAATGATAGGGTTCTCAATTGATCAGTGTCTAATGGCGTTATTCGATTACTGTTTCAATATATTAATCTAATTTTTTATTCGTTTTCTCAACTATTTTTTTATTATTTCCGATGCATCTCTCTCTATTTAATGCTATTTACACACTATTGTAAGCAAGCAGCCGCCACTGTGATTTGATTTTCAATGGAAATCTGGCAGGCGCAGTATATGTATCATTAGTCTTGCCATCCCCTTCTTTAAGTTCAGTATTAGTATCGTTCGATACAATAACGTACAATGGCGGATTCATAGTATAAATCCATCTCATATATAATTGCCCAATGATGTTATTTGTTAAACCAAATCTTTTTAATTGGAGAATATTTAAGTTTTACCCTATGCTTCTTGCAAATTCAACGCTGAATGCTTTTAATCTCCTGAATTGTCCTCTCATTTTCTTATGACTGGTGAGAATTATCTAGTTGTCTAGTTCGGCATTTTTTATTCGTGTTCTTAAGGCTCGAGATAAGCTATTTACATTACAGCTGATAAACTTACTTTTTTCAGTGTATGGGTAGCTCGTAAACCTCCAGGCTATGCTTTTGTTGACTTTGATGACAGAAGAGATGCTCTTGATGCTATCCGTGAGCTTGATGGTATGCCTTTTAGCTCGTATACTTCATATAGAAGACAGGGTAGTTGTCAGCTATTCTTTTTATTCTGAATATTTTGACATATGATTTATTAATATGATATTTCGCCGCTGTAGTATTATTATTGTGTAGGCAAGTATTAATTTCCTGTAATATGCTTCTCTAAATATTTGCTCTTCTTCCAATGTACTTCTGACGCAATCTTCTCAAAGGTAAAAATGGATGGAGGGTTGAGATGTCTCATGGGGGACGTAGCCATACTCGTGAGCGACATGGGGGGTCTGATATGAAGTGTTATGAGTGTGGCGAGCCAGGGCATTTTGCCAGAGAGTGCCGGCTTCGCATTGGCTCCAGAGGGATGGGAAGTGGAAGACGCCGGAGTCCTAGCCCCCGGCGTCGAAGAAGCCCAAGCTATGGCCGAAGGTATAGGAAATCAGTATTTTGAGTTATTTTCATCTCAATTCTTTTTAATTTAGGTAAGCCCAATTCTTTTTGATATATTTTCATATCTTGTATTTACCTTACCTCACTCGACACATTTAACACTAGTGTTTGGTACGTCCCACTGATCCTGACGCACGAGGTTGTCACTTGTTGACGATGTCATTAACTTCAACATGTGTCAATCTCTTCACCATGAACCCTCCATACCAAAAATTTCTATCAACATCATACAAGCCACGGCATTCACCGCACCATTGATATTGATGAGTTCAATGATATGCTAACTATAATTTTACTAACTTGTTAATGGATGTTGACGCACGGTGTTAGACATCGGCGTACCAAGTCAATATCACCTTGATGGTGAATTCGTCAATTTCATTGTCATGGTCAACCAGGCTTTAAATTCATCAGCATCAATGTAATGAGTGTGAGTTACATTGGCTTGATGGGCGACAAAAAAAATCCGTTTCCAATTATGGTTTATCCAACATATTGCTGTCTTCTCTGACTTGGAACAGTGTGTACCGATAGTATGGTATTGATTTGTTGCTATTTTACCACGAATGATTAACTAAAAATATATGTTTAGTTGATTTAGTTCATCTCTAGTGTCTTATTTGATCTCCATTGAAGATATATAAGTTTACTTGACTTAATTGGTCTCCATTGACTTCTACCTTTTTTTTTGGTTCTCTTTTTCCGTTTAGGAGCTACAGTCCACGAGACCGAACGCCTCGCCGCCGCAGCATCTCACCCCGCCGTCGGAGAAGCATCTCACCCCGCAGACGCAGTATCTCACCCCGCCGCCGCAGCATCTCACCCCGCCGCCGCAGCATCTCACCTCGTCGTCGTAGCATCTCACCCCGCCGCCGAAGCATCTCTCCCCGCCGTCGCAGTGTATCACCCCACCGCCGCAGCGTCTCTCCTCGTCATCGCAGTATCTCTCCCCGCCGTCGCAGTGTCTCGCCCCGTCACCTCAGTGTCTCCCCTCCCCGCCGGAGTGTTTCCCCTTCCCGCCGCAGTGCCTCCCCTCATCGTCGCAGTGTCTCCCCTCCGCCTCGCAGCGTCTCCCCTCACCGTCGTAGCATCTCCCCTCGCGATCAAAGCATGTCACCTCACCGTCATTCTGTTTCCCCTCGCGACCGCAGCATGTCTCCTCAGCATCGCGACATCTCCCCTCGTGACCAAAGCATGTCTCCTCGTAACAAGAGCGTCTCGCCAAGACGTCATAGTGTCTCACCTGCAAACCACAAGCCTTCCCCTCGTCCCGAAAGCGGTTCCCCACCCAATGACAATGCATCTCCTCGCCGCAGTGCCTCTCCCAAAGACCGAAGCTTCTCCCCGGACCGCCGCTCTCGCAGCCCCTCTCCGAGGCGGCCTAGCGCCTCACCCGATCGCCAAAGCTACGATGACGACAGGTCAAGATCTCCATCATACAAGCGCGAAAATGATGAATCACCTTATGCTAATGGGTAAGCATCTGGTTCCCAAATCTATGACTTGATTGAAGTAAGGTTTTTTGTTGAGATTTGCTCATAGATTCTTCTTTGCAGCAACTCTGACAGGGAATAGCGCAGTCGCGGGACTGTCTTCATCTGCATCCATCCCATCATCTGCTGCGGCCAGGCTTCAGACTATGGTTTACTTTCCTTCCCACCGATCTTTGTTTCGTTGCGTATGACTGTCTTTTTCTTCGAGAGCCGTAGCCGAGTAGCTCTGATTAAGACCCTAGTTGGCTGAAACTGAGACCTGTGATCTCTCTTCTTCATGTTTGTTGATGAGGTCGTCGCCCCCACTTAAAAAGTCTGCTCCTCCCTCCTGGCCTCGTTCTTCGTCCGTCGTAGGAGGGACTCTCTGGCAGTGCGGGGCCTCGCCAGACCGACCGTTAAGAACCGGTCGGCGGCAAGGCAGCTCCGAACGCGCCGCAGGTAAACGTGATCTGCCATGTAACCAGGTTCCTTAGCTTCTTACTTGAACAGCTACAGGACCGTGGAATTCGCGGACGGTTCTCTCCTCAGCCCTGTGACGGCTCTCGCAATTCTTTGTGGGTCTCCTTCAGCAAATATCTCTGGAACCTCTCGTCTCCGTCCTGTGATGGCCCTCCCCAGCACGAGTAAGACTCTCCACAACCGTCTGATCTTTGGATGAGGGAGTAATTCGTGACTTACAGAAAGGTAGTTAGGTCTAATAGAATAACACATTAGAAACTCTCTCTCCCTCTACTTGATTTCCTGGTCTTATGGCCCTTTAGGATGAAAGAAGATTGTTAGCTAGTAGAGTAAGGTTGGTAAATTGTGGGCCTCTTGGTATGCTATGATCAGAAGGATATATACATTAGAAAGTTCTCTAAAACCGTCACTAGCAAACTCTATTTTTTTCTCTTTTTCTCTCTTTCTGATCTTATGGCCCCTGAGAATGAAGGAAAGGATTTGATATGGAATGGAGAAGATGGGTAAAAGTTTCAGAATCAACATGTGAGGTGGCATTGAATCTCAAGATTAGCCGTTTTACTTAATTAGTGGGGTCATATTTTAGCAGCAGTTTTGTCAGATAAGTGAGCGTTTCAGGCTTCCTATCATTGGTATTCATGAAGTAATTCTAGTCAGATGACTTTCGTTTAAAGGTTTGACCTCCCTTAATGTCAGTATTAATGAATGATTATGCAAGTGAGATGAAGAAATATGGCATGGTTGAGTTTACCTGTGCCAGGTGGATGTCAATATTGACCTGCTCGGGAGTCATTAGATTTTATGTTTGAAGAGTGGAAGAATAACCCAAAATAAAGTGGTGTTGTTTCTTATATCATTTTTAAAGACAATTTTTGTTATAATCTTCCACCTTATTAACACGTTGTCCTTCTATGAAATGAGCATAAGGAAGAGATTCAGGGGTAGTTACATATGTTTAATATCCATCAGAATATTGCGGTTGATGATTCTTTAGAATATAAAATGACCTAATGTCCGATTATAGTGAAATAATTTAAAAAGCACTGATGTTTTGAATGACTTTCCATATGTTAACTTCTTTTGCGGTTTTCATTTGGCTCGTTGAGAATTGAGATAAAGCGGGGAATTAAAAAAGAGCATTACTGTCCCGATTCTTTGTTAACTTGGTTGGAACATGTAAACATTATCTCAGACTTCTGTATGCGGATGCATAATTTGAAATTAATATCCTCAGTTTAAATGGGGCTTAACTAGAAAAAAATTAATTTCATCTTGTAGGCAGGAACTAGGGTAGCAATTAAAAGAAGCAAAATCATAGAGGCCCATAATAATAATTAATTTATTATGCTCTGCTCATGTCCCCGTTGTAGCACATGTTATCCATATTGAAAAAAATTAATTTCATCTTGTAGGCAGGAACTAGGGTAGCAATTAAAAGAAGCAAAATCATAGAGGCCCATAATAATAATTAATTTATTATTTATTTTACAGTTCCTTTTTGGAGATATCACCAATAACAAGAAGGTATATTTAACATCCAATGACAAACGTGCCACATAAGTTTATTCATGCACAAATTATCAGTGTCCTACATCCCTGCACAGGTAATATCTAGTACGAGAGAAATAAATTATTAGCTTATAACTGTTAAGATAAAGCTGAAAATGAGGGACCTAGCTACCAACTCTCTAATAAGGCTAAACGTGATACAGTATAAGGAATAGGATAGAGAATGAATGATACAACTATTTATGATGGTTCTTGATTGAAAACATGTTAAAGTAGGGATATTATATTGATTTTATATGATTTTGAGCCTTTAAGAAATTATGATATCATGTTATTAGCACTATATAAATCATATTATTTACTTTCTTTTAATTTATGTTTTCATAAAAATATTTTATATGATATTTATTGTAATTATGTAATTGATAACGACAAATATTCAATATTATAAAGCATACCATTTTATCATTATGAAATCGTCATGCATTTATCCCAAATGCACACATGAATGTACTTTATTCACTTCATGACTAGCCCTACTTGAAGCATATCTCTATAGTTTGTAAATGAATAGTTAATATAGAATCTATCTGATAATTATAGCACCATATTAAAGCCAAATTTGCTCAGAGATATATCTGGTTATCTTATATCCATTAGTATGGAATCACTCAAGATGGATGCTGGTTGCTCTTTAGTGAATGAGTTTACTGAATTAATCTGTACAAATCTCTGAATCATATTATACCTAAATATCAATCAGACTAATTCATGTAATAGTTGTCTAAGGTTGATTTGCAGTCGTCTTGTGGATGGTCTGTTGAGTTTAGACTATGACCTACCGGTTCCTAATCATGGGATCCCAATTGGCTTTAGCTCAGATGCAGCAAGAAGTTCATGAAGGTGGTTGAGTGGTCTAAAGAGGATTATCCACCCTTGGTATAAGAGGAGGCATCTAATTGAACATGATCCAATGAATTCCTTGACACCCATGGCCGACAACTCAACCTAATGATTGGGTTAAATAGATCCTAGACTAACGAAGCCATATGTTGATGTTTTAAAGGTTTTTGGGATATTACAGTTATTAACTAAGCTGATGCATTGGGCCCATAGGGGCATACACAATCTTACTGTCGACATCAGAAGATATGATTACAGCTTAGGGGTTTCTATGAAAAATTCTTTTTGACTATAATAAGAGAGATCCCTAAAATCGCTGATTCTAGAGGTCTTCAGGTGCTCATCCTTCTCCCTTTACTCTTTGGCCTCCCGCGCCTCCTGTAGTGATTGGATGATACAATGATGATGATAAATCAATAATGGGGCTCATAAAGATAAAGATAAAGATAAAGATGAGGAGTTTTGATAAGCCAGTGATTGTGTAGAGATGTCTGGAGGACAGAAATTTGAACAACTCAACACAACTCACATGAGTAACAATGAAATCTCATATTCAACTTTTGCAAAAGTGATTCAACAATCAACATTTTAATTGTTTTAAAGGTTTGTTTTGATTTCATTTTTTCTTCTATGAATGAATCATATATGCATCATGTCATTCATGGCCTTCAACGGAGAAGTTGATTCATGTCATGGATGAGGGTTCGTTAAACCTGAAACACCGAGGACATCTTTTGGACGATCATTTTTTTACTATGACCTACGAGCCCCTAATCATAGGATTCTGACAATCTTAGCCCGATACAACTATAACTCCCTGACGGGGATCGTGTGGTTAGTTTGGGATAATCCACCAAGGCTATAAGAAGGGATTAAATCAGATAGAACGCTGTAATGAAATCAGTGACTAAGGTACAAAAAAATTTAAATAATAGAGTTTTTTGATGATTTCCCAATGCATAAGTCTCAACTAGGATGACCATTAGGGTTTCAAAGTTGAAAATTCCCTATCCATTATCATGTGGATGATGGATTATGCATGAAAAGTAAATGATGAGAATAGGTTCTATGATAGAACTCATGAAACATTTTTTACATGTGGAATCACTTGGCGTAGCTTGGTGCCTCATATCTTGGCAACTCGACTTATCATGGTTGCAATATTATTTATTCAGATTGTTTCCATGCATTGGCCGCAATCAATCCATGGTACTATAGTTGGCTGCCCAAATTATTGCAAAAAGTACCATTATGACATTTGGATTCATGATGTCATTATTGGCCCATCATTTTTCAAATATCTTTTTAATGCACATGAACACCATTGGCATCATAATAAAAATTACTGATTTAATTTGGTTTAAATGTGATGTAAAGCAAGGACACATGGAAACACTAAAGCTATGGTGATTCAAATCTCAAATGCACTGAGAATTTCCAAATAATGAAAATGAGGATGAAACTGACTATTAGGCACAAATTTTGACAAATATGATGACACACATATGATTCTCATTAATCAACACAAATTTAAAGCATCAAATGCTGAAATTTGTGTTAGAATATTCAGAAAATATAAGGATTCTGCTGACAAACTAGTCATCTGGCATGTGGATTTATGGTGGAGAGAGAAATATCAATGGCTCGTAATCATTTAAATTCAAAATGACATATCTAATGATTCAGGAGTTTGGGGCTAATATTTTCAGGGGAACTTTGTATCTCTATTTATTTCTCTTCTGTTTTTCTATAACCTTATATTTATAAACATACACATGTATATATGTAAAAATCTTGTTGGAATTGCTCCTAAAGTGTTAGGCGAGTGAAAGAGGATTGGATGAGCTTTCTTGAGCAATCAAACCATCTTAATCTTAGATTATTGTACGGTTCTAGATTGAAACCATTTCACTTACATTATCACCTTCTTCTTAACAACCTTAGTTTATATGCATCTGTCTCATCCATTCAAACCCATTTATCTATCTCATCCATGTGTGATCCACCTCATCCCATTATCTATGATTTATCTAGTGTGCCCCATTTTGTCTTTATTTCTCTAATTACTTTCTGATCTCTCCATCATTCCCATACTCTGTATACCTCATTCCTCAATTTTGATGATATAAAGATATGAGATGGAGATTAAGTATAATAACATAAGAACCACGAAAATACTTTTACAAAATTGAAATATTATTTTAGTTTATAATTGAAAAATTAAAGTCATTTTCAGTGCAAGGTAAAGTGAAAACGCAAACATACTATTTGGAAAAAACTTTGCAAGTAATTTATCTCATCAAGTAAATAATTTATTTAAAGTAGATTAGTCCTGTAAATTGTAGTATTGTCATGTTGAAATGTTAAAGTAAGTTTCATATTAATTTTCTATTACATTTTCAGTTAGAAAATATATAAATGGCATAACAATTTTAGTGGATTGGTATGATGGTTCTTGACAAATAACTGTCTGGAACAATTTGCAGTCTCTCAAGATCTAAAGATAATAATAAAATAACTCAATTACTCCTATAAAATACGATTAGAAAATCCCATTTGAAGTAGAAAAGTAGAAAATTCAAAATTTTATTATAAATAAAAATAGCCAGTTTGATAAACCCCCACATTGAGAATTTATGATTTTTGGTAGACTTGAGATATTTATTTTGGATGACCCTGCTTTTCAAAAATTATCATTCATAAACAATCGTCCTCTTATATCATCAAAATTGAACAAAAATCCATTAAAATCTGATTGAGGCATGATGGTTTAATTCATTCTTAATATTTTTTTATTGAAATTAAATTAATAGTTAAAAAATGTGCTATATTATAAATCAAAGTTCATTGTATTATGAAGATTATCACTGACTAAACTAATTCTCTACTATATAAATTATTACCATATTCGCGACTTTATATGATTCATTGTATTAGAGATATATTTATCAATATTTGATTAATAACATCTTCACCCGTGTTTGTCTTCTTTTAAGCAAACAAAAATAGGATCAATAAGATAAAAATAAACTCACCAGATTAATCCAAGAAATGCTAGAATATTGACTTCAAAATCTATGTTGTCCTTCCTGGCCAACTAGGGTCGGCCAAGTATGAAGTGCCATTTCCATCAAATCAGCCTCATTTTTAAATCCTGCTGTAGGGATGGATTTTTGTGCATATAATCTATATGAGCTGGAAACAGCTGGAGGAAAGAGAAGGAAAATCTATTGGTTGATGAGTCCATTTTTAATGCTTGATATCTTGAGGCCCAATCGTTGGATCAACCTGGCATTTTCAGGATATTCTAATCCACATAAATCTGGACATCCACGTGTCCCATGCTTTTAAAAAATAAGGAATACAAATTTTTTAATGACAATATGGAATATGCCTTTTAAATAGTTGGAAACCAACCTCGTGATCAGGTTTGCATTCTATGCCAGGGAGCATTTAAACCAAAAATGTCAATTTTTTTTAATCACACCACATCATTAACTTTCTGTGTGCTTGTTGCACAAAAATGGTTTAATTTTTTTCCCTTGTCCCACGTAGGCCTCTTTGCCTTTCGAACTAATTACCAGGTGGTTTACTCAGTTTCTCTCCACCATGTGCCCCTAAGAGGCTTAAAAAGGTGATTAGCTCATCATTTGTCATTTTGACCTCACATATCGCATGGTCAAACCAAAATTCTGCACAATTATTACACTGCCAAAATAATGTAAAATCATTCATTGATGCATTTCATAATAACATGTAAGCACAAGAAAGAAATATATTAAATATTTTAATTAAGGAAAAATATTAATTCGGCCGTCAAAAATCAATACCTCTACAAACCATTAGTTGGAAAAGTTGAGAAAATACGGTTAAATATCTAGAAAAATTATTAAATTCATTTAATAATTACAAATATAATTAATAAATTAAAAAAATCGTTTCAGCACGAATGTAATGTCATAAATATCAGTTAAAGTACCAAAGTAACGGAAAATCCATAAAATCACAAAAAATGCTATTTTAATCAATATTAAATTAGATAGGCTGAAAATATAGGCATTTTCATGCAGATATTTCGGATTATGCATGATATTTCTACGATAATTTTTGCAAGCTATCATTTTATCCCATGCCTGTTTTCCCAATCTGCTGGTCTATTGGCCCACTCTAAAATTTTCTCACCCGTCAGTATGCTTACACATTCAGATAGCTCCTTTTGCAACCCAAAAAACTTGATACACAGATCCCATAAGACCAAATTTCAAGAATTAAATATAAACAACTGTTTTATTGATGTCAGAAAAATAAACCTACTTTCTTAATAAAATTGATGTCAGAAAAATCTAAAAATTCTCTATTTATAAAATTGAATCTAATGAGGGGAAACTAAATAATAATTTTTGGGCTTTATTTAATGGTGTATTCACTCATTAAATAATATAAAATATGGAATAATATTTTATGCATGAATACTGCAAATATGTCTAAAATAAATAATAAGATGCTTTGTTTCAATCACTTAGATGCATCAAAACATGATAAATAACACAAGTACATGTTATATATCATATTGTAATTCAACAGAAAAATTAGGATTAGAGTGTTTAGGTATTTTATCAATAAACTCTAAGTGTGTGTATGGTGTTAACTTAGACTATGGTTTTATACGTAATATTTATTTACATTGAAATAAAGGGAAAGTTGTTGAACTTGAGTTTTATTAGTGTGTTAGTTTAGGTGGCCAAGGAATAACCTAAGGGAGGGGGGTTAATTAGCTTAGGATTTTTCCTCCTAAGAAATGAGGTAGGGGAAATGGGAGACACAGTTATTTTTATAAGACAGCTTAGGCTAATCATTAATGCTGTTCGGGGGTATCCCTCCCAAGGTGATGATGTGCCCTAACCAAGTTTGTGTTAATGCTCACCAAGAAAATCACTTGGAAATATGGCTGAACAAGGATACCAAGGAAAAAAAAAAGTTGATGAAGCTTTGTCGTCCTCAACCCTCAAAGGCTTCCACAGGATGACGTTGCTTAGTCTACTTCAACTTGGCCCCCAAAGCCTTCTTCTTATGTCCCCCAAAGCCTTAACCTGAGTGATCACAAAGATCTAGTAATAACAGTATATTTCTGAACAATGTATTCTCCTCAACAACACTTAGTATTCAAGACGAGGACCAATTTTAAGTATTTCAACAAGAATACTTTTATGTCAAAATTTTATTAATTCAGAGATAAATATTCATAAATATAACTATGACTTCCCTTCAGTAATACCTCCTTTTTGTGGTCTTTATTTCTTTAGTCCTCTTCTCCAAGTTTTTCTTTGGATGAAATTCTTGATTCGTGTTTGACCATTGATGTTTAAAACTCAAATGTCTTTTTCAATCCTGTACCAAAAGCAATGATTCTAACTGGAACGGTTTTGTATCAGAATTTCTCACAACGGTTATCTCTCACAAAGTGTTCAAAAATAAATCAGATTTAACATCCTTAGTTTCAATCCTCCGTGTCCAACTTTAAAAACCTGTAACTCTTTCCAAACTCAACCAAATGATGCGATTTAAATTTCGTTGGTTTTTTATGCATGTTACATATGTTTAAAAAAATCTCAAAATAAGTATAAAAAATATGTTAAAAATTATAAACTTATCACAGGGTCGAGGATGTGCGAAGTTTGGATCCCATTCTTATTTTCTTTGAATCTTGAAATACCCTGCTCCAAAAACCACGATTCCAAGTTCTATAGACTTGGTTTGATGTTAGAAAAAAGATCTCTTCAAAGAATGCTAAAAAAATTCTCAAAAATTGCTCCAGGAATTGAGAGATCTCTCTAGCTTTTGGACTGCGATTTTCAAAGGGTAAGGAGAAGGGGGTTGGAAATTAGGTCTCAAAACTGTATATATGGACTTAGAAATCTGAAAGGGCATAATGGTAATATGTAAAAGTCCAACGGTTATATGAATTGATTATGATTCAGCAATATAAAATAATAATCATTTTAATTTTAATTTGTTATATTTAGAATTTTGCCATCAGTTCAAAACAACTTTCAAGAGTTAAGAGCAAAAAACTAGCCGATATGCCAATGATTTGATTTTTCAAAATGATCTTAAACTTTTAGGCATGTTTAAAACATCATTTAAATAAATATATCACCATTGGATAATAATATCTTAATGTAATTAATTTTCATTAAATCATCAGTAAATTCAGCCTTAAATACTCAAAGGTAATAAATAGGATTTTGGATAAGTTATTCAACAAATCAAATGAAGAGAAATTCACACAAACACTTGAACAGTGTTAAAAACTATGTTTTAACTTGATGTCATTAAAATAAAAGTCCTAAATACATGATTTGACTTGTTTATCGTATGGTCAAACTAAGCAGCCTTTTAATATATCTAAGGCTCCTATTTTATCTTCACATACAATCAGTCAACTACTTGACTGAGGGCCTATTGTGCTTTGATCACAGTTCATATTGAGCCATGTATCAATTTGAACATTCATCAAAACACACATTAAAGCATTGTGCTAAAAATCCCCTTAAAGCTTAATCTTCACATATGTTGATAAGAAAGTGGTTAAATAAACTCATGATCAAGAAATCTGCATGGAAAATGCTATGTGGTTGGAGGAGAGAAGATAGAGGAAGATATATCGGAAAGATAGGTACAAGAAGAGGTTGTGGGTGAAGGAAGGACTTAAGAGCAAATAACATGGGAGAATGGAAGATCCCACAATTGATTTGATTCCTCTTTAGTAGCTATTGTGATCATTGGTCCATGCAGTATTTTGTTTGGGTTTCTTTCTATTAAATACATTGGCATTTAACTTAGTGCAAATCCAAACAAAGAAGATATCACAAGTGATAATAGATAAAAATATCAGTTTGTGCCTGATTTTACATGCATTGTGACAATGTATGCATCATGTTGGAGATTACAAACTCACTATATTTTTATGCATTGTGGCAATGTATGCATCATGTAGGAGATTACCAACTCACTATATTTTTATGCATTGTGGTAATGTATGCACCATGTTGGATATTAAAAACTCACTATATTTTTTATGCATTGTAGAAATATATGAAGCATGTTGGAGATTACAAACTCACTATATTTTTTATGCATTGTGGCAATGTATGCACCATGTTGGAGATTACAAACTCACTATATTTTTAATGCATTGTGGCAATGTATACATCATGTTGGAGATTACAAACTCACTATATTTTGGATGTATTAGGGATAGTAAATATGGCACCAATGTGTAGTAGAATATGACACCGATGTTTTTAACCCATTAAACTTATATAGTGTGTATGCATTCCAAAATTAGTAAACTCCTTACTAGTGTAAAGTAGATCATGAGAATCTGATTTATTTGAGGTGGATTATTCTTAATATTTTAAATTAATATTATAATATGCAAACAAACATTAGGAGAATCGATGAGCTCCAAGTCCACTAGATAAACTTCATGATGGTCCCTGAAATCAATTCATATAGAAATCAATTCATGTCATAGTTAAACAACTTTTGCGTCATTCATAAATTTCTACTAATGGTTTAAGTTGTAGGTATGATAACATGTGCATCTATCATTTTTATGTCTTTTATCATCATTTTATGCATGCAAGTGATTCGAGTAGACCATTTTATCACTTGTTTCATATTTATTTAAATTATTCATTAATAAATATAGTTTTATTATTTAATACTATTGTAATAGAAATACATATAATATATTCTGCAAAAATTAATCGTCAATGTTTTAGAAATTTCCCTTAGTCATCATGATTTTCATGGATTGTTTTAGAAGTTTTGATATTTCTTTGATAAATATGATATTTACTAAATTATTAATTTAAATTGAAAAATATATTTTTATTTATTCAGGATTTTTTGGCATATTGTGTTGACGCCAGGCTGGTAGGGCAGCTTAGTGGTTCACAGATTGCATTAGCTATATAGTGGGTTATTGGGTCCAAATCTCAAATGGGCTCGCCGATGCAGATGATGGGTTGACTATTTTGTAGCTATGTCAATTTAGATTAAACGAAAATCCTAGGTAGGCGGTGAAGATTAGGGCTTAGTGCATTTTAGCAAAATGCCTAAAAATGTGTTTTGATGAATCTTTAAAGTGGATTATGCGAGGGCAACCTTAAATAAATGGGTAATTTAATTTTTTCAGACATGTTTGTGCATATCAATACCATAATTTTTTATGCATTGAAGATAACTTAATTCATATGGTTCAAACTATGAAACTCACACATGCATTGGATGACTACCTTAGGGCATACAACGACATGAGATCTTTCTTCAATTAAAATTTGAAACATATTTTATGAATTATCCGAAATTATTTATATATAATAAAGATCTTAGATTCAGGAAGCAATAATTGATACTTAGATGGAAGAATCAAGATTTAAAAGAAAATCAAATGGTAATTTTCAATATTAGCTATTGATGATTGTAAAATATCCGAAGAGAGAAAAATGCCTAATCGTGCCTAAAATTGAGGACTGACTGTTTCACTTGACCAGACATGCCAGTGACAATACAAAAGGGAAGAAGAGGGAGGGAAGAACATGCTTTATCTATGAGCAAATGAACCACAAAAAACCCAATCACAGTTGCTCATTATTTTCCATGCCATTCTTACATTTCTTGGAGTTGGTTGGTTCCCAAACTATAGACAGATTGGTGCATAATGAGTGGAGATTTAGTTGGTAATGAATGGCCAATAAAAGCCAAAACTGTTTTCATTCACTCATATTTTTTAGCCAAGTATGAATTCTAAAAAAATGACCTCTTTGGGAAAAATTTGATTGGAGAAGAGCCTTTCTCCTTGGTCCATAGAAACTCCATGACTCCTAATAAACATCCAGTTTCATTTACTTAGTTTCTGTCTGTATAAGCCTATAGATATTCAAAAATAAAGTGCTCTATTTCAATGAAGTCTATGGGGAATCCATAAAAAATGTAAATTATTCTTTAGTTCGTGGTAAGTAGACAAGATACTTCAAAAACCTTAACCTAGACCTGAAGTTTGGTCCAGTCTTGGTCTCGGTCCAGTCCGGTTTTGGTCTGGTCCGGTCTAGTCCTGTCTGGTCCTGTCTCAGTCGGTCATGTTGACTAGTCAATGTCAAGTTGACTTGTTCATCTCACTGCATATAATTAGATTCATCTAAATGCCGAATCGAGTGCTGGAGTTGTGTTCTATAATGAAATAGTTAAAGAGGGAGATAGAAAGAGTGAGAGGAATATAATTAGACAGTGAAAGATTTTGAGAATGAGAGAGGGAGAGTTCGAGAGTAAGAGAGGGAGATAATTATAGATGGAGAGGGAGAGGAAGATAATGAGAGAGTGAGAGAGGAAAATAGGGAGAGAATAAGAGTAATAAAAGGAGGGAGTGGGAGAAAGCAAGAGCGAAAATCAGAGAGTGAGACTGAGATAGTGCAAGACGGACTGAATGCGAGAGGGCGAGAGGAAGAGAGTGAGACAGTGAGAGGGCACGATAGAGAGAGAGTGCGAGAGGGAGAGAGTGAGAGAAGGAGAGAGGGAGAGAGGGAGAGAGTCAGACAATGAGAGAGTGAAAGGGCGAGATTTAGGGCGAAAGAGGGAGAGAGTCAGACAATGAGAGAGTGAGAGGACAAGATTAAGGGTGAAAGAGAGAGGGAGAGAGTCAGACAGTGAGAGAGAGAGAGGCCGAGATTAAGGCCGAAAGCGAGAGGGAGAGAGTCAGACAATGAGAGAGTGAGAGGCCGAGATTGAGGGCGAAAGAGAGAGGGAGAGAGTCAGACAATGAGAGAGTGAGAGGCCGAGATTGAGGGCAAAAGAGAGAGTTCTAGAGTGCGAGGGAGAGATGGATAGAGGGAGAGACTGAGAGAGGAAGGAAGTACGATAGGGAGAGAGGGAGCGGGAGAAGAAGAGACTGCGGCAGGGAGAGAGGGAGCAGGCAAGAGGAAGAGAGTGAGAGCGAAAGGGAGGGTGAGAGAGAGAGCGAGAGAGGGGGGGAGTGAGAGTGGAAGAGAGGGTGTGAGAGAGAACGAGAGGGCATGAGAGAGAGAAAAATGAGGAGAGTGAGAGCGAGAGATAGGGTGAGAGAGAGGGAGAGAGGGCAAGAGAATAAGGGAGAGAGGGAGAGGGGGTGGAAGAGAGAGGGACAGAACAAGATGGAGAAAGGGAGAGAGTGAGAGGGGAGAGAAGACAACATTCTTTCTGGCCGCAGCATGTAGCGCAAACTCCTAGCAGCGGATTAAACAATTGAAGAGTTATCAGCAATGTTAGCTCTACTTAGAGGACTTGGACCCGGCCACACTGCATTCATCTCTGGCCTCAACTCAAAACTGGACAAACTCAGCTTCGATGATTTTGTCACCCAGCTATGCTCTCATGATGCCGTCATATGATTTCAACAGTGCATTGTCCCACTTCTTCCACTTCCATCTGCATTTCCATCGACTGCACATCATGCCAATTTCCAGCACCCAACCGCTACAGAAATACCAAATCGGGTATCAAAGGCTGGCACCCACCTGCTACGCCCATATGCCAACTTTGCAGCCAACTTGGCCATCAAATGGCCACCTGTCCTGAATGAATCAACAAGCAGTTTGTTGGGTGGCAACCAACTCCCAACTCTAGACAACCGCCTTAGGCATATATTGCGGTGCTCAATTCTAGTACAACCTCGGCCATGGAATGGTATCCTAACAGTGGTGCCACACACCATGTTGCCCCAGACTTCACACAAGTTGCCCATCACTCTCCCTACCACGGCCAGGATCAACTACAAGTAGACAACGGCGCATGCATACCCATTCACTCCACGGGTACTGTTACTATACCCACCCCCTCTCACCCTCTATTACTCAAACAAATTCTTCATGTCCCCTCCATTACAAAGAATTTACTTTCTGTTCACAAATTCACGTCTGATAACAATGTTTACTTTGAGCTCCATGCTGACACTTGCTTGGTGAAGGACAAGATCACTCACCAATTACTCCTCTCGTGCAAACCTAAAGATGTCATGTATCATCTCAAGATCTCCCCCACTCTGCAAGCCCTCATCATTGAGAAGGCAACGATTCAAGTCTGGCATGCTTGCCTTGGTCACCCGCAGTTTCAAATTCATCGCCATATACTAAACAAACACGGCCTCCGACCACTCATCTCTCAACCCAAAAAGTTTGTGATGCTTGCCATAGTTCTAAATCTCATCAGCCACCTTACTCCCGCTCTCTCAATGTCTCCCCTCGACCTCTATCTCTCATCCACTCCAATATATGGGGACCCTCTCCCGTTATCTCACATTCCAGTTTTTGATATTACGTCATTTTTGTTGATGATCATAGCAAACATACATGGCTCTATCTTCTCAAGAACAAGCATGAGGCTCTTCCAGCCTTTATTGATTTTCAACGCCACCTCGAGAGACAATTAAACCACAAAATCCATGCCTTACAGTCTGATCGGGGTGGAGAATACCAAGACCTCCATCTGTACCTTCTGTCGCAAGGTATTATTCAACGTCTCTCATGCCCCCCACACGCCTCAACTAAACGGAACAGCACAACGCAAGCATCGATGTCTAGTTGAGACAGCTCTCACCCTCCCCACCAAGCTTCCATGCCAATGCTGTATTGGGATGAGACAGTTACTACAAAGAAGATCAAACATGGTATCAGATCCAGCGGTCACCAAGGCAGAAGGAACGATCGTTGCAGCATCATCGTCAGACGCTTCATGTTCAATGAGAAGCAATGTCACCGCTGGACAAGTCCTGGTGAACATCCCGCAAGGAGCTACTGTCTTAGTCAAACTCAATGATGAAAATTACCAGACGTGGAAGACTTCGATTCTTCCTATTCTCCAAGGGTATGAAATGTTTACATTTGTTCAAAATGACCCACCTCCTCTCTCTATTCAAGATCCACAGGGAAACCTACTTGAGAACCCGGGGTATCGACAATGGTGGTTAAATGACCAAAAGGTCTTGGGATTTCTCCATTCAACCCTTTCAAAGTCTGTAATTTCATGCATCAGTCAATCCAAAACAACCAAAGAAGCATGGAACTTGCTCGAAGGGACCTTCTCCAGCAGAAACAAAGCCAGGGTGATGGAGCTTCATCGGAAATTTCACACTATGGCAAAAGGTACCATTTCTGTTGAAGAATATGTATGATATTTTAGATTTGTTACTGAAACACTAGAAGCTGCTGGAGCTAAGGTTGATGAAGATACAATAAACTACACTTTCCTTAGAGGTTTAGGGACTGAATATAGTCAGTTTGTTATGTGTGTGAATGCTAATCTTGGGCACATGAAATTTGAGGAAATAGTGACCAATCTCAACTCCCAAGAAATCTATCTAGCATATCAGCAAGGTGCTAGTTCTAGTACATTTTCCCCTATGGTTAACCAAGTGCAGAATTCAACGTTGAACAATACGCCAAGGAGGGAAAACTACCAAGCGAGAGGCTATCACTGAGGACGAGGAAGAGGGAGGACCAACAGATTTCAGCCAAGGTCTCAAATATGCACCTAATTTGGTTACAAGGCTTGAGAATGTCATGAATTCACTAGCACAACAAAATTGGGGGCAACCGAGACAAAGTTTTCAGACCAATCCATAGGCATACATGGTCAACACTCCATGAGAAGGCACATGGTTCCCTGATAGTGGGGCAACACACCATGTTACAGCAAATTCAAACATGATCTCCTCTACCACAAACTTTCAAGGAAATGAACATCTGCTTATGGGTAATGCTACAGGTTTGAAGATTCTATCCATTGGTTGTTCTAAGATTTCCACTCGTGATAAAAATTTATTTCTCAAAGATATATTACAGGTACCTGAAATTAAAAAGAATTTATTATCTGTTCATAAACTAACTTAAAATAATGATGTTTTTATCGAATTTCACCCGTTTTATTGTCTTGTGAAGGACAAGAAAGCAAACAAAATACTACGCAGGGGAACAATTAAGGATGGGCTCTACTGTTTAGAGTCAATTTTTGGAAACCCGGCAGCATTCATTGGAGAAAAAGCATCGCAGACGTCTGGGATTTCCGACTTGGGCATCCTCATTTTCGAGTTTTGAATCTCGTCTTAAAGAAATTTGGACTCCCGTGTCAGAATTTTCAAAACAATTTATCTGTGATTCCTGCTGGATTTCAAAATTGCATAAACTTGGATTTTCTGAAACTCATCGTAGATCCAATAAACCTCTTGAAATAATGCATTCAGACTTATGGGGTCCATCGCCTACTGTGTCTAATTTTGGTTTTTCTTATTAGGTAATATTTGTCGAAGATTTTAGTAAATACGCTTGATTATATCTGTGAAAACGTAAAAATGTAGTACAAGATAAATTTATTATCTGTTCATAAACTAACTTAAAATAATGATGTTTTTATCGAATTTCACCCGTTTTATTGTCTTGCGAAGGACAAGAAAGCAAACAAAATACTACGCAGGGGAACAATTAAGGATGGGCTCTACTGTTTAGAGTCAATTTTTGGAAACCCGGCAGCATTCATTGGAGAAAAAGCATCGCAGACGTCTGGGATTTCCGACTTGGGCATCCTCATTTTCGAGTTTTGAATCTCGTCTTAAAGAAATTTGGACTCCCGTTTTCAGAATTTTCAAAACAATTTATCTGTGATTCCTGCTGGATTTCAAAATTGCATAAACTTGGATTTTCTGAAACTCATCGTAGATCCAATAAACCTCTTGAAATAATGCATTCACACTTATGGGGTCCATCGCCTACTGTGTCTAATTTTGGTTTTTCTTATTAGGTAATATTTGTCGAAGATTTTAGTAAATACGCTTGATTATATCTGTGAAAACGTAAAAATGTAGTACAAGATAAATTTATTATCTGTTCATAAACTAACTTAAAATAATGATGTTTTTATCGAATTTCACCCGTTTTATTGTCTTGCGAAGGACAAGAAAGCAAACAAAATACTACGCAGGGGAACAATTAAGGATGGGCTCTACTGTTTAGAGTCAATTTTTGGAAACCCGGCAGCATTCATTGGAGAAAAAGCATCGCAGACGTCTGGGATTTCCGACTTGGGCATCCTCATTTTCGAGTTTTGAAGCTCGTCTTGAAGAAATTTTGACTCCCGTGTCAGAATTTTCAAAACAATTTATATGTGATTCCTGCTGGATTTCAAAATTGCATAAACTTGGATTTTCTGAAACTCATCGTAGATCCAATAAACCTCTTGAAATAATGCATTCACACTTATGGGGTCCATCGCCTCTGTGTCTAATTTTGGTTTTTCTTATTAGGTAATATTTGTCGAAGATTTTAGTAAATACGCTTGATTATATCTGTGAAAACGTAAAAATGTAGTACAAGATAAATTTATTATCTGTTCATAAACTAACTTAAAATAATGATGTTTTTATCGAATTTCACCCGTTTTATTGTCTTGCGAAGGACAAGAAAGCAAACAAAATACTACAGGGGAACAATTAAGGATGGGCTCTACTGTTTAGAGTCAATTTTTGGAAACCCGGCAGCATTCATTGGAGAAAAAGCATCGCAGACGTCTGGGATTTCCGACTTGGGCATCCTCATTTTCGAGTTTTGAATCTCGTCTTAAAGAAATTTGGACTCCCGTTTTCAGAATTTTCAAAACAATTTATCTGTGATTCCTGCTGGATTTCAAAATTGCATAAACTTGGATTTTCTGAAACTCATCGTAGATCCAATAAACCTCTTGAAATAATGCATTCACACTTATGGGGTCCATCGCCTACTGTGTCTAATTTTGGTTTTTCTTATTAGGTAATATTTGTCGAAGATTTTAGTAAATACGCTTGATTATATCTGTGAAAACGTAAAAATGTAGTACAAGATAAATTTATTATCTGTTCATAAACTAACTTAAAATAATGATGTTTTTATCGAATTTCACCCGTTTTATTGTCTTGTGAAGGACAAGAAAGGAAACACAATACTACGCAGGGGAACAATTAAGGATGGGCTCTACTGTTTAGAGTCAATTTTTGGAAACCCGGCAGCATTCATTGGAGAAAAAGCATCGCAGACGTCTGGGATTTCCGACTTGGGCATCCTCATTTTCGAGTTTTGAATCTCGTCTTAAAGAAATTTGGACTCCCGTTTTCAGAATTTTCAAAACAATTTATCTGTGATTCCTGCTGGATTTCAAAATTGCATAAACTTGGATTTTCTGAAACTCATCGTAGATCCAATAAACCTCTTGAAATAATACATTCAGACTTATGGGGTCCATCGCCTATTGTGTCTAATTTAGGTTTTTCTTATTATGTAATATTTGTCGAAGATTTTAGTAAATACGCTTGATTATATCTGTGAAAACATAAAAATGAAGTACACGATATATTCATTGAACTTGAAAGGAGGGTAGAAAATCAATTTTCTACCAAAATTAAATATTTTCAGTCCGATTGGGGAGGTGAGTATTAGTCTCTCAACTCAATCTTGAAAACACAAGGAGTTGTTCATCGGGTATCATGTCTTCATACCCCTGAAAAAAATGGAACAGCAGAAAGAAAGCATAAGCATATAGTTGAAACTGCTTTGTCTTTATTAAATCATGCATCTTTGCCTAAAAATTTCTGGGATGAAGCAGTATAAACAGCTACATATCTTGTAAATAGACTGCCTACTCCAGGTTTAGAAAGCAACTCTCCATTCAAAATTTTACACAATAGTAAACTGGATTACTCCTTTTTAAGAACATTTGGATATCTTTGTTACCCCTATTTGAGATCATATGCACAACATAAACTGGATGCAAGATCAGAACGATGTGTCTTCATGGGGTACAGCTCGATGCGTATTGGATACAGATGTCTCTCTCTACGATCAGGAAAAATCTTTATTTCAAGGCATGTCGTATCTGATGAACATATATTTCCATTTGCTTCTAATATTTCAGAGGGAAAAGATTCAGGAATACTTGGATCTCCCCAAGTGAAGTATCCAATATTCCAAACATTGATAAACCAAGTATATTATTACCAACATCTGAAAAGACTATTGGTAATAATATATATAATTCTTCAGTATCTCAATCTACAGTAGAAGATAATTTCGATGCTTTAATGTCAAATAATAGTGAAGAAAATTTTACATCAGATACTGATAATACTCCTGTTTTAGATGTTTCAAATACAAACGATGAAACATCTAAATTTGATAAGTCGATTTTAGATATATCTTGTACATTTGAGCAAACACCTGAACCAAGAATTCTGATCAAAATAAAAACTCTAAAGGATGTTTATTCCAGAGATGATCATAAAAATACTCATCTCTCCTTTTCTGCTATAAAAGCATCCTATTCCACAATGTTTACTTGCAAGTGTTAGTAACATAACCAAATACTTATAATGATGCGTCAAAGGATAACAATTGGGTGTTAGCAATGAAAAATGAATATGATGCTCTAATACAAAACAAAACTTGGGTTCTATTGCCCAGGAATCAAAATTTTCATGTTATAGGATGTAAATGGGTTTATAAACTAAAACATAAGCCCGATGGTACAATTGACAAATACAAAGCTAGACTTGTAGCTAAAGGTTTTAAACAACAAGAAGGATTTGATTTTAATGAAACGTTTAGTCCGGTGATTAAATACACTAAAATTCGATTACTACTCTTTATTTCTATAAGCAAAGGTCAGAAAATACATCAACTTGATGTATCAAATGCATTTCTACATGGAGAACTTGAAGAAACCGTTTATATAGAGCAACCTCCAGGTTTCAAATATATATCTCACCCTGATTTTATTTGCTTACTCAAGAAATCAATTTATGGTTTAACACAGTCTCCTACAACATGGTTTCATAAATTGTCAACATCATTACAAACACTTGGTTTTGTTGGTTCTAAAATTGATACCTCTTTATTTTTTCGTACTAAAAGTGTTCCAATTTTTATTTTAATATATGTTGATGATATTCTCATAATTTCTCTGGAAGCCAAAGAAATTCAATATGTTGTCTCAAAATTGCATGAAAATTTTGCTATTCGTGATTTAGGACCTGCTAAACACTTTCTAGGAATTGAATTACTACCTCATCGAGATGGTTTTCTATTAGTTCAATCGAGATTTATTTTGTCAATTCTTAAAAGATCAGAAATGGAACATTCCAAACCATTATTGACTCCCACTGCACTTTCTTCTTCAACAATTAAAAATGGAAATATAGTTGATTCTTCTTTAGAAACATTGTACAGGTAGATAGTAGGTGCTCTTCAATATTTAACACTAACTCACTCTGATATAGCATTTGCAGTGAATAAAGCCAGCCAGAAGATGCATACCCCAAACACAGAAGATTGGAATGCACTTAAACATTTACTTTGATATCTCAAAGGCAGTCTATTACATGGATCACTGTTTTATAAAAGCTCCAATACTAACATTATTGCATTTAGTGACTCTGACTGGGCAGGTGATAAAGAAGAAAGAAGATCGACTAGAGCATATTTGATTTTTATTGAGAAAAATTTGGTGTCTTGGAGCTCAAAGAAACAATCAACTATAATAAGATCGAGTACAGAAGCTGAATATAAGGCTCTGGCAAATGCTACAGCAGAAATTATATGGATTAAGTCTTTGCTAAAAGAGTTGAAAATTTTGGATGAAAGCATTCCAACATTGTGGTGATAATCTGGGTGCAACTTACCTTGCTGCAAATCCAATTTTTCATGCAAGGATGAAGCACATAGAGATTGACTACCACTTTGTATGTGAACAAGTTAGAGGAGGAGCTCTCAAAATACAATTCGTTAACAATGACAGTCAATTGGCCGATTGCCTAACTAAGTCTCTTCCGAAATCAAGATTCTTTTTTCTCATGAACAAGCTCAACGTCGCCTGCGCCACCGATGAACTTGTGGGGGGGTATTGAGGAGTTTTACTCGCCTTCGCCGAGTATCAAGCAGTCGTCTCTGCCGAGTATCCGTCGAGTCATCGCTGTGGAGTCAGCTAACTCAGTGTCTCAAGCAATGGTCTCAAGACCACGGAGTCATAGCTGTGGAAGTCAACTTGGCGATCCTTTGATAGGGACATAAAAAGATTAGTTAGTAAAACCAAATAAATAATATACTCGTTAGAGGTTAGAAAATAGGATTCAATATAGGTTTAAACATAGAGTAGGGTTCAATATAGATAGGATCAAACTTTAGATGGTCAGGATTAAATCATAAGGAGTTATAACGGTCAGGATTAAGTCTCCGTTATACACGATGGGACCATAACACCAATCAACGGCTGTGATCGGTGCACCTGATCTGTTATAACGGACAAGATTAGTTATAAGTTTTTGTTATAAAAGACGAGTACAAAGCACCGATCAACGGCTGTGATTGGTGCACTCGATCTGTTATAACGATCAGGATTAAAACAACTTTTTAAATCTGTATATCTGTTGTAAACTGTTACAACGGATATATGTGCATTCGACAACTACCTATACTTATAAATATTCAACCAATGTTACACACAAGACTTGCAGGTTAATACAACGATCTTGATCTATCTCTGTGTCTCTTCTTTTTTATCTCTCTCTTCTATCTCTTCTCTCTTCTTTTCAAGTTCTACATTCTTTCCCTTTGCCATTTATTATGGTGATCAAAGAAGATCAAACAGTTACCACTGCCATGTACCTCATCAATGGTCTATCGACACCTCTTCTCCACAATCGATCACCGTTCGAGCTCCTCTTCAAGCAAGAACCAAATTAACTCTTCTTAGCTCCTTTGGTTGCCTTTGCTACCCCCACACTCATCCATACAATCATCACAAGCTACAATTGCGAGCTGAATGAAGCATCTTCATCGGCTACAACCCACTTAATCATGGTTATCGCTGCCTCTCACTGATCTCAAGCAAGCTTATCATCACCAGGGATGCTATCTTCCATGAGACAGTCTTTCCTCTTTCCAACCCTCCATTCCATCTCCACCTATGACGTCTGCAACCCAAGATACCTGTGCCACTATGGTTTTCCCCACTCCTACTCCCTCACATTCTCCTCCACCATCATCTAAACCTACACCACCACCTTCACCTAATCCATCGTCCCCTCTCTCTCCACCTACCTCGCCTCCTACTTCAACTCCCTCTATGCTTCTATCACCTACTCTCTATCAAACCATGGATATCACCCCCGAAAAACCCAAAACTCGTTCTCTGCTGACATCTACAGCTCCACTAAGCAACCTCCCTCCACCTCATCTCTCTACCTTCTACCCCAATGCCTCTCTGCCTCCCTTTCCTCCTCAGCTGAACCAACTTCCTATTCCTCTACTGCTAAGCACCTAAATTTCAGTGACATAGACGGGACGGTTTTTTCATCCCAGGATGAAAAAATTGTCCTGTCCGTGAGGTCGGATGAATAAAAGGATGAAAATTTGTCCTGGGATGAACAAATGGGACAATTTTTTTGTCCTTGGAGGAAAAACCATCCCGTCCTAAGGCCTTGGGCGATGGATGATAAGAGAAGGAAGAAAATTTTGGTATCTCTTTTTTCTCTTTTTCTCTCTCTCATCTCTCTCTTCTCTCTCTATTTATCTCTTTAATTTAAGAAATATGGGACAATAACAACTTGAATGTAAGGAAATCAAGTGGGGGGGGTCTTATAATTTAAGGAACACAATTTTTTATTTACAATTGCATGACGATTGTGTAAAGATAGATGCAACAATATGCTTTGGGTAATCACCATCGCCAACCTCTTATAAGATGCAGAAATCCAGCTGGCGAATGACACATATATAGACATATATATATATGTAAGTTTTAATCCCTATCTCTTTATTATCATATTTTTTAGAGTTCAGGTCACAAAATGCTAAATGTAAGCAAGCATTGATTGGAGACAAGCAGGTGAGGGGCAAGCCTTTAATCATTCATAACTATCTTCAAGTTGGGGTTGAAATTTTTAGTAAAATTCTCTGTAGTTGCCAAGAAGTTTCCAGCTTCAACTATATTAGAGTACCATAAACCACATATATACCCTTTAAAAAATAAATCCCATGGATGTCGCCTATGTGATCTATAGAAGAAACCATGTCGTTAACTGTATAATCCATCAATCTAAGCGAGAGAACAAGAATAAAATGATATAATAATATTGGCTATTACACTAGAAGTAGTTAAGTAAATTAATGGTGGTTTGGCGTGATGTCAGAATGACCATTATTTTATACAGCAAAAGTATGTCTGCAGTATAGAGATATCATTCATATCTTTTTGTACCATTCTGTTATGACACAATGTATTCCATTTATTTTTTTATAAGTTCAGTCACACTTTTGTTTTGTTCTGAAGCTTCACTAAAGATACCTGATCAATCACCCCATTCTTTTGCACTGCCGTTAACCATAAGTTAAAATCTGCATATGGAACTTTAACACATTGAAATCACACAACACACGCTGTATTGGATATATAGATCTTTAACCCATTTTGCTCATACTTTATTCAAACATCATCATGATATTATTCCTACTCTAGATTGCACTCTTGAAAACTGAAAGTTTCCAGATATCTGCATATCAAAGAGTGTAGATCTCTTAAAAAATCAAACACATAGTTCTATTAGAGCAATAAATCCCATTCCAGGCGACTCGTTCCCTGCTCAATCAGGCATCCCATTCCACACTGTGTTGTGAGAACCCGAGTTGGCACTATAGAACCCAACTCTTGTACTACTCCATCCAAAGATAAATACTAGATGTGGCCATATTGACACAGTATGAGTTTGTAATGGTCAACGACACAAAGACTTTTGTTTTACAAAACCCCAATTTTCATGTTATAAGATGCAATTGGACTCCAAGTATAAAAACACTCGAATAGATAATAAATAAAAAGCCATGTTAGTGGCCAAAAGGTTCGAACAAATGAAAATTATTTGCTGTCAGTAAGACCTTCAGTCCAACCAGGGTCTTACTGTACGAAGTAGGCAGACAATAAAAAAGACAAGGTCCAACTTTGATTCTTATTTGAAGAGAAGTTATATAGTATTGATTTAAGGAGCATTTATCTATTTTTGAAAAATAAACATATAAAAAGTAAGTTCAGTCAAACAAGGAAGAGGATCAGATAGAATTAAGCCAAAACACTTTCCAGAATTAGGAGGAATCTTGAACAGAATGAGTAAAACATGTGGGATATCATATTGGTTAAGATGAGCCCAGAGTTGATTCAATTCACAGTCTAAGGATCTGATGTTTGGGTAGAAGTTTAAGCAAGCGGGCTTGAACTTTAATCGGAATCTGTTGGTGAAGGTAAAGTGAGAGATACAGTCTTGCATTGAGATTAAACAAGGAGTGTATTAGGTTTATGCATCGAGTTCTTATCAATAGTGAAAAAATTTGAACTCATATTGGATGCTAAAGAGACATCCCATATCGAGGTATCAGTACATATTGAAAAATGACATAATTAAGTCTAGTTTCAAAACACAAAATAGATGGAGTTTGGAAATGTATTCTGTCTAATGATATTGTGAAATACGACTGATTCAGTGGAAGGAATCTACTCATAAACGTGGATGGGGTAAAAATGATTGAAAAACTGCTTATGTGTTTGTAGCATAGAGTCGATTAATTTGACATCATCATTTAATCGTAAGTTCAAGCACTTCTAGTATCACAAATCTTCTGCCTAATTTAAATTCAGAATTTTCCACCATCAGAGTATGACGAGATAAGAGAGTGAGAGATGGTTGGAAGAATATATAGCGAGAGTGAGAGAAGAGGGAAATCCTCTAAGATACATGATAAGACTACTACATGTAATTCTCAAATTCTAATTGTATTTCTACAAAAAATCATCAAAAAAAAGAAAGCATGATAAATAGTAATTTCTTGTTCTGGAAATGGAACTAGTAGTTTGAAGAGAAGTTTGACATTGCCTTTGATGTGTCTGAAGTTGTCTGTTACATCCCATGGAGTGCCTTCCATGTGTTCCCCTCTGTTATTCTATTAGATAGAGTAGACAAAACTATTAGTAGGAAGCATAATTACGCAAAAGTATGAAAGTGACTGACATAACTCATCGACACATGAACTCTCATCATCATTGTAGTCATCAAAGTCTGAGGAGCACTGGTCTAGATGACGGAACCATGCTAGTAACATCATCAGCGTCTGAACGGTCTCTGCATCTAGGCGTGATTTTTGATATGTGATGATACCTCGGCAGAAGGAGAAAAGTCTTTCCACCGGTGTGCTTGTCCCTGCTCCAAGTCACATTCAGTTGCATTCGAATCTGATGTATAGTCCAGAAGACTGCCAAGATAAGAGTAAACATTTTCAGGGCATGACGGTTCCACTACCTCCAGTTTTGAAAATGGATCCAATGTTGTCACAATAGTAAAGGTCTGATTGTGCTAAAGTAAGATTACGTATTGCATCAGCTTAATTTGCACAACACTGCACACATCCCTTTGCTCTAATTCCAAAGCTGCCCCTGAATTCTGCATAGCCTCCTCACGGTGAATTGTAAGGTCACCGAACAATGATGTTACTTCTGTGATCGGTAATTTCTTCAACAAACAGAAAAAGTCAGAACCGTCACACAGTGGCCTGAGGATGTCCACATATTCATCAAGAATCTCCCTGACTTTTTGAGAAATGTCATAGTCCTTAGTTGATGTCTATGGGGACCTTAGAGCCATATTATCGAGCACTTCTCTCTAGGAAAGAGCACGCTCTACCATTATGAGAGTGGAGTTCCAATGTGTTAGGCAGTCAACCTTTATTTTGTTTGAATTTGGGAGTTCAAACATTTTGCAGAGGTTGTCATATTTCTCCATTCGTCGCGCAGAACCCTGAATAGCATTGATGGTGCCTCTCACTCAAGCAATAGCTGCTCCTAAAGGTGCAAGTTTGGCCAATGTACTATCATCCATGGGTGACTCGAATGTTTCATCGGTGTCTACCATTGTGTCCGTATAAAAATCTCATACGCGTAGTGTATGACTTGATAATATGCAAATAAGAGCTAAAAGAGTGCTACTTTCATCGTGTTTGTTGGCTTTTAACGTTTAAAAGCATTAATTTCTAATGCATATTATCATGATTTTATGTTAAAACAAGACTTTTCTTAATTTTCCACAAAACAATACTTTTGACAAATAATTAGGTAAATTAACACAGTTTTAAACGTTTTAAAATCGAGTTAAATGCTTTTTAATTGACCTCTTTCTATATATACAAATAAATTAACATTAAAACATATGTTAGACATTAATAAAGCATTTTTTATGCATTAATAAATGGTTTTTACAATTTCTTTCAGTTGTTTTTAAATCAAAATCTTTTTTAACGAAACGGGTCTTTATTGGGCCGGTTTGAGCTCTAATTGGGTGTTAAGTGCGCAGGAAATACACCAAGAAATGCTTAGGCCAATCAGGAGCGAGGAAAGCATCTTCAGTGCGTGACACGTACGTACACAACATCGTGTGTGTCGCACACAACGCGTGGCGATCATGGACCAATCCCGTGCGATTTAACTCGCTGCATGCGACGCAGCGAGTTAAACCCGTACGAAGCTCGTATGGACCAATAGGATTTCAGATCTAAATATTACCCTCAAGCTTCATCCATGCAAATCACACGTATGCAGCACCGTGCAGACAAAGCTCAACGTGATGCAGTGCCATGTGGTCCAATCGTTGAGCCCCATTTCACCTGCGTAGAAAGCAAAGATGTGTTAGTAACAGAATCGGAAGAACTTGTTCTTCTGATTCTGCGGCGATAAACTGGGAAAAACCGGAAATTAGGGGGCATTCTTGATCGTTAAGCGAGAGGAGAGGTCGCCTAGCTCCCTCTCTACTCAAGAACATCCTGAAGCAAACTGGAGCCCAGAGGAGAAGAAGAAGAAGAAGAACAAGAAGAAGAAGAAGAAGAAGAAGGAGAAGCAGAAAAAGAAGAAGAGAAGAAGAAGAAGAAGAAGAAGAAAAAGAAGAGAAGAAGAAGAAAAAGAAGAAGAGAAGAAGAAGAAGAAGAAGAAGAAGAAGAAGAAAAGAAGAAAGGAGGAGAAGAAGGAGGAGGAGAAGAAGAAGAAGAAGAAGAAGAAGAAGAGAAAAAGAAGAAGAAGAAGAGAAGAAGAAGAAGAAGAAGAAGAGAAGAAGAAGAGAAGAAAAAGAAGAAGAAGAAGAAGAAGAAGAGAAAAATAAGAAGAAGAGGAGAAGAAGAAGAATAAGAAGAGAAGAAGAAGAAGAAGGAGAAGAAGAAGAAGAAGAAGAAGAAGAAGAAGAAGAAGAAGAGGAAGAGGAAGAAGAAGAAGAAGAAGAAGAAGAAGAAGAAGAGAAGAAGATGAGAAGAAGAAGAAGAAGAAGAAGAAGAAGAAGAAGAAGAAGAAGAAGAAGAAGAAGAAGAAGAAGAAGAAGAAGAAGAAGAAGAAGAAGAAGAAGAAGAAGAAGAAGAGAAGAAGAAGAAGAAGAAGAAGAAGAAGAAGAAGAAGAAGAAGAAGAAGAAGAAGAAGAAGAAGAGAAGACGAAGAAGAGAAGAAGAGAAGAAGAGAAGAAGAGAAGAAGAGAAGAAGAGAAGAAGAGAAGAAGAAGAAGAAGAAGAAGAAGAAGAAGAAGAAGAAGAAGAAGAAGAAGAAGAAGAAGAAGAAGAAGAGAAGAAGAGGAGGAGGAGTTCAAGCAAATTTCCCAAAAAAAGTTGCTTTCATGTATTTTTTTCAGAGTTGTCAAAGACATTATTTTTGGAGATTGTTTGCGAAATATTGGCCTGTTAAGCTTCTGTATGTTTCGCAACAGCCATTAGATTAACAAACAGCAATTGCAGATTTAACGAGAAGAAGAGGGATGAAAGAAAGAAGATTTGATGATCGTGGTTGTTCTATTCCTTCAGTTGTTGCATTTTGATCTTTTGTATTTGCCATGTTTTTTTTCCAGAATTTACAAGGACATTATTTTTGTAGATTGTTTGCCAAAGATTTGGCTGTTGATTACAGGGCACCAGTTAAGGCTCTGATTAGAAGAAGAGGGATCAAAGAAAGAAGATTTGATGATCGTGGCTGTTCTCTTTCTCTCCAATTGTAGAATTTTGAATTCCATTGTTTTTCTTTTTTTCCGAATTTTGGAAGATCAGTTATTTTGGATACTGTTTTACAAAGTATTTGGGCGTTGAGCAACTGTCTTAAAAAACTTTTGCATTAGCCAGTAGATTCCAGAACAGCAATTACGATTATGACAAGAAGAAGAGGGATGAAAAATAAAAATATTTGATGATGATGGCTGTTCTATTCTCCCCGGTTGTACAATTTTGAATTTTTTTAGTTTTCTTGTATTTTCTCAGAATTTCTAAGATGAATTCGTTCTGGAGAGTGCTGCCAAAATATTTGGCTTTTTGGAGATTGCGTTCGCAATGGCCAGAAGATTTCAGAACAGCAATTACTATTCTGGCAAGTAGAAGAGGGATCAATGAAAGAATATTTGGTGTGGCTTTAAAAAAAAACAACGACAATGTGCAATTTGGTGCGGTGTGCAGTGCGCTTTTGCGCACAAAAACGCACCGCACACCGCACAGCCCAATTTGTGCGTGTGAAAATTCGCACACTCGGTGCAAATTTTTGCACCGCACCGCACGACCATGTCTATTCCACAGTTTCAAGAGATGTTAAAGTGTATGATCCTACTTATTGAGCTTTTGTATCGAAATTTAAAACCACTTTTCCAAAGTAGCATACTGATGACTATGAAGTTCCATAGGTGTGAAATAGAAATATGGATTTGAGATGGATATGAAGTTCACTAAGGTATTTGAGGAATTTTATCCAGGAAAAAAATATGGATTACAAACCCATATTAATTAAAAACATCAAACTAACTTTCTTCATATCCATTCACACCATTCAGGGGCTTAACTATCGTGCATTTATATATGTATCATAATTTATCATAGTGAACTTCCTTATGTAAAAACAATTATGTTGGCCACCCAAGGCTGTTGGTTTGCGATAATATTAAACATGATTTAAAATGTAAGATACCAAGTCAATAGCAAGTACATCAACATATCATTTTCACTGTTGAATGTGGTTCGATATACCAAAATGGCAATGTAATTTCCATAAATTTGAGCTGTTTGGATCTTGTTTGTACATAAACGATGAGATTACAAAAGTAACATGGTCTATTAGAAGTCATGAAATCATGAAAAACCAACAGATTAGAAAAAAAAACCTAGTAAACGTACCTCGACCATCTTCGATGCATCTGATGAGAACGAGAGCAGTGGCTGTCGAAAGAGCGAACTCCAATGATGAGAACAGGAGATGCACAGAACGGGGGCCGATGTCAATGCACAAGAGGGAGTGGAGGGGGAGGGGCAGAGAGGCAGAGAGGTATTCACTTATCATGATCTTTGCCCTACCCATCACTTCCTCGGTCTCGAGCTCACACCGCATAAGTCTGGAATGCATTTCTCGCAGTCCTGATACCTTCTTTCCATTCTTAAGAAGCACCGCATGGAAGGATGCAAATCACTTGCCACTACCTGTTCTTTTTCTGACACAACCACAATGGATCACCACCTGGGGATGCATCCACCCTTCAAATAATCATTGGTGCGCTGCAATTTCTCACACTCACACGACTAGACTTTGTCGAGCGTAGGGATTCTTGTGGTAGACGGATTGTCATCCGACTTGGACACCGAACACTCCAGGGCTGTTAGACGCCCCTCACTTAGTAGACGTCTAGTAGGTCCAGCGGGTCATTGGGAGTTTGATCTTAGGATCACTCCTCTCTCGTTGATCGGTACGGCCGACGTCGCTATCCGTCAAGTCCTTATCTGCTCATTCGTATTTTCTCATCATTCGGCTTACATCCCTTACATTCGCATCATAACCCTGTGACGTGAAACGCGCCGATCGATCCCGGCCGTCGTCGTTTCACATCATATTGGTATCAGAGCCGGTCGTGTTAGCTCTCGCTTAACACGGTCGGTCAGATATTTTTTAGAAAATTTATTGAAATTGTGCACGTCATATTTTGAAATTCATCTGCATAGTGCACGTCATTTCATTGCCTCTCATCCATCACGTGCATACCCTTAGAATACTTCTAGGTTGTGGATGGTTGATCATAGGATGGTTCATACGCGAGCCCAGTGTCGGGATGCCGACTATGTCGAACGGGACGATGATCGTGACCACGATCTCATCTTAGGGGATCCTCCTCTAGAGGATCCTATAGGCGAACAACCACCGCACGAACCGGTGGATCCCGAGGAGGTGCATCTACCTCCACCACCAGCTAGGGAACCCACTACTCGGGTCCCGAGGTCTCCAGCTGAACCGGCACACGCGGCGCCTCGAGCTTCCGAAGACCGGAGATCTTCCACCGCCGTCCCTACGCGTAGGGCACCGGTCGACGAAGCCTATGACGAGCCCTCGGCTCGAGATGTTTCCCGACGACCGAGAAAGGCACCTATGCAGGATTACCCTGCTACTGAGTTCCAACCTCGCGACCCTAAGGTTCTACCTCCTCGATACCCACGAACTGACGAATGGGAGCACGACTGTGGTGACCGCCGATGGTCCCCACCCCGAGAGTATCACCGCGACGATCGACGAGGGTCCCCGCCATGGGATTACGGCCGCGAAGGCAGACGGAGGTCTCCGCCACAGGAGAATGGACCGGCACCCCGCTACTATAATGACCGTACCTATCGTCCGGATAGGAACTACTATCACAACGAGCTTAGGGGCTCGCGGCATCACGATTATCCGGAGGATGGGGTGCTCAACCCCAACCGCATCCCGGTGCGTGACGCCCCCCACTATTCTTCACGACCGGGTAGCCCCCAGCTGCCGCCGGTAGCACGTCGGCTGGATGTCATCACTTATGGTGACTGTTCCGCGTACCCTCCCCATGACAGCTGCCCCCGTCCCCGCACCGGATCCCTACGAGGAGGCCCCACCACCGCCCCGAGCACCATCGAGACATGCGCCGGACTACGATCGCGCACCCCGCCAGGGTCATTACCCTGACGATGATCGGCGGTACCCGAGACACCCCGATCACCCTCCCCACCAGGAAGATGCTTATCCACCACGGCATAGGTCTCCCCCGAGACAGCCTTATCGTGACGATTACCCGGAGGAGCGACCCTACTATCATCTGGCACCTTGTCACGAAGACTACTACGAGGAACACCCTGATTATGATCATCATCGAGGTGCACCTCGCCGCCATCCTGCTCGTCGTCACGACGATGAACACGAATGACGGCGAGAGGCACACCGTGCCATGATCCAAAAGAGTGTCCGATTGGAGGTACCGATCTTCGAAGGGTCCCGTAACCCTAAGGACTACACAGATTGGGAGTCGGACCTGGAAAGTTATTTCCAGTGGTACCGTATGGACGACAACCTCTGCGTCGAATACGCCGAAGCACGGCTTGGTGGGCAAGCCAAGATTTTCTGGAAAAACGAGAAAGAGGCAGCTCGAGAGAGACGAGACCCGCCCTTCACCTGGGCTGAGATGTCACATAAGCTTACGGACAAGTATGTCCCTAAGCTTTACATGACCCATCTCATGCTGAGCTGGATGGATCTGAAACAGGGGAAGCGTAAGGTCTCGGAGTACATCGTAGATTTTGAGGAGTACAAAATGCGATGTAAGTTTGTGGACAGTCCACAAATTCAGATCGCATTTTTTATTCACGGGCTACGCCAGGACCTAGGGGCTCGAGTACTCGAGCAGAACCCATCCACCGTCGACCTCGCATACAGTCTCGTTGAAAGCAACGAGTTCAGTCATGAGAGCGTCGCGGCCACTACCTCACCTACCCCTCGCACCACTCCGTCTACGATCACGGCCGCTACCTCGCGCTCCTCATGGAACCGGAGCAGTACTTCCGTGCCGTGACCCGCAGCTCCTTCACCGGCACCGACGACATCGACGCCGACACCGTCACCAACACCCGCTACATCGTCGGCCATATCCACGGCCCGAGCTCCGAACACCCCCCGCGAGCCCATGCAGTGCTTTAAGTGCAAGGGGTTCGGACATCGACGCAGTGACTGCCTGTCACTTATGGTCATGGACATTCACGGGCAACCTGCAGAGGAGCAGCCGTAAGATGACCTCGAGGTCGATGAGTATCCCGACAAGACTCCCGACGGTGACGATGTGGATGACCCCCTAGGGTACATCCAGATCACTCCGATCCTTCCACCCACGACCTATCCCGTCGCCACCATGGATTTTCCCGAGGTTAGGATACCTCAGGAAAATCCTCGGGTGACTCCCGCACTCCACGGTAGCACCTTAGCCACACGACCAGTCGACATCGCTCAGCGCACGTCGATCTTTCACACGTACGTCAAAATTGGTGGACGTACTTACAAGCTTATGGTCGATAGTGGAAGTTGCATAAATGGAATATCCGAAGACACCGCTACGCGCCTAGGGCTCCCGTTGGTCCATCATCCCACCCCGTACAACGTCTCATGGATTGACGCATCGACCATACCGGTCAAGATGCAATGTTACGTGCCATTGAAGATGAGCACGTACGACGAAAAAGTCCTATGTGACGTCCTACCAATGAAAATTGGTAGTATTATCCTAGGACGACCATGGTTGTACGACCATGACGTACAGTTGTCCGGACGAGCGAACACTTGCTCGTTTATCTATGGAGGTCATAGACTCGTATGGTATCCTTCGGTGCGGATACCTTCACTACCTAGCCGCTCGGCGACGGCACCTCCCCGCGCCTCGCCTACCGCCATTATCACAAATGGCTGCATTTTTCGGCGTGAGTTAGAACTGGATCCGGATGTCGCGCCTATCTGCTATGCCATCACCCTCGCGGATGGGGTTGCCGAGCCGGCCCACGACCCTCCGCCTCCGGAGATAGCCCAACTCCTCAAGGAGTATGGCGACGTCTTTCCCGCTGAGCTACCTAGTGAGCTCCCTCCCCTACAACACATCCAGCACGCCATCGATTTGGTGCCGGGAGCGACTCTCCCTAACCTCCCCCATTACCGGATGGACCCGGTAAAATACGAGGAGTTATATTCCCAGATTAAGGAGCTCCTAGCTAAAGGCTTGATTCGAGAAAGCCTTGGCCCCTGCGCGGTCCTCGCCCTGCTCGCCCCGAAGAAGGATGGCACTTGGAGGATGTGCTGCGACTCTCGCGCCATCAACAAGATAACGGTGAAATATCGTTTTCCCATCCTGCGCGTCCAAGACCTCTTCGACGAGATGGTAGGCGCGTTTATCTTCTCTAAGATAGACCTACGGAGTGGTTACCATCAAGTCCAGATTAGACCGGGGGATGAGTGGAAAACGGCATTCAAGATTAAGGATGGCTTGTTTGAATGGAACGTCATGTCGTTTGGACTATCGAACGCACCTAGTACCTTCCAAAGATTGATGAATGAGGTACTTAGGCCATATATCGGTCGGTTTGTCGTCGTTTACTTCGACGACATCCTCATCTACAGTAAGACTAGAGAAGAACATGCCCAGCATCTTCGGCATGTATGTGCCTCATTACGACAGGAGAAACTATACGCGCACCCGAAGAAGTGCACCTTCTTCACCGCCGAGGTCTCCTTCCTCGGCTTTATAATATCTGCACATGGAGTGGCCGTCAACCCGGCCAAAGTTGAGGCCATCATCTCGTGGCCAAAATGGAAGAGCATCCACGACGTCCGAAGATTTATCGGTTTAGCCACCTTCTACCAAAGGTTCATTCAAGGGTTTAGTGGCATCACCGCCCATCACGGACATCCTCAAAGGGGAAAAGTTCAAGTGGACCTCCTCCGCCGACCAGGCCTTCGAGCTTCTCAAGAAGCTCATGACCGAGGCGCCCGTCCTCAAACTTCCAGATTTTAACGATGTATTCGAGGTTGCCTGCAATGCGTCCGGAGTTGGCATCGGCGGCATACTTAGCCAACGCGGGCAACCCATCGAGTACTTCAGCAAAAAGCTGAATAATACTCGAAAGCGATACGACAACTATGACCGAGAGTTTTACGCTCTCGTCCAATCTCTCCGCCATTGGCGACATTATCTGCTCCCTAAGGAGTTCGTCCTTTTCTCAGATCACGGAGCTCTACGGCACTTACACGATCAGAAGAAGGTCAGCGATCGCCACGCTAAGTGGATCGCTTATCTCCAAGATTTCACCTTCGTCATCCGCCACAAGAAGGGCAAAGATAATGTCATCACCGACGCTCTAAGTAGGCGACCCACGATTATGAGCATCATGACGACCCAAATACTTGGGTTCGAGAAGATGAAGGAAAGCTACACGGAGTGCCCCGACTTCTTGGCAATTTATTCTTCCCTCGCGAGTTCTCCCGCTACTCGATCGAGAGACTACTTCATTGAAGACGGCTATCTCTTCCACGGCTGGAGACTGTGCATCCCGCGCACCTCCATCCGAGATTTCATCATACATGAGACCCACGCCGGAGGGTTAAGTGGTCACTTCGGGATCACCAAAAAGATCCATGCTCTCGAAGAGAAATTCTACTGGCCGTCCATGAAGCGAGACGTGGGGAAATTCGTTTCCCGATGCCTCACCTGCTCCCGTGCCAAGCTCACAAAATAAAACATGGGTTTGTACACTCCTCTCCCGGTCCCCGAACGGCCTTGGGAGGATGTCAGTCTCGATTTTGTTTTGGGGCTACCCAAGACCACGCGCCGCCATGACTCGATCATGGTCATTGTCGACCGTTTTTCCAAGATGGCGCACTTTGTGCCCTGCTCGAAGACCTTTGACGCCTCGCGAATCGCGCGCCTCTTCTTCGACCACATCGTCAAGCTGCATGGCGTACCCAAGACTATCGTCTCAGACCGAGACGTAAAATTTACCAGTTATTTCTGGAAGACGTTGTGGGTCCTCATGGGCACACAACTGAAATTCTCATCGGCCTACCATCCGCAAACGGATGGACAAACTGAGGTTGTTAACCGCAGCCTTGGTAATTTATTGAGATCCATCGTTGGTGACCATGTCGTCGCATGGGATCAAGTCTTACCTCGAGCGGAGTTCGCCTTCAACTTTTCGGTAAATCGCACTTCGGGCAAGGCGCCGTTTGAAATTGTCTATGGTCAACTTCCACGTCGACCCATTGATCTCATGCCATTGCACGAAAAACATAGGATATCAGATAATGCATTAGAATTTGTAGAGCATATTAGGAACATGCATCATGATATCCATTCACGCATCGCATCCATGAATGAGCAATACAAGGCAATAGCGGATAAGAGTCGTAGGTCCGTGTCATTCTCTGAGGGAGAACTGGTCTTAGTCAGATTGAGGCCCGAGAGGTTCTCTCCTGGGGTCGCTACGAAGCTCCATGCTCGTAGCGCCGGGCCTTTCCCGGTTGCCCAACGGATCAACGACAACGCCTATGTCGTGAGCATCCCGCCGACTTGGGGGATTAGTTTGACGTTCAACGTCAGTGACTTATCCCGATACCAGCCTTCGCCACCTGTCATCGAGCCTCACAGCCAATTGAGCCTTAATAGTAGTGAACGTGAGAGTACACCCGCCCCTTCTCCGTTTCCCCTCCTTGTACGGCACGACGCGATAGAAACGATACTGCAGGAGGTAATTCACGCTGAGGGGGAGCGAGTTGGCCGTTCTTTCTTAGTCCATTGGCACGGGTGACCATCATCCGACGACACGTGGATCTCCGAGGACGACCTTTGACGCCTTCGACCAGACCTGCTGCCGCCACTTGGAGACCTTGCGGAGCTTTGCTCGCCCGAGTCTAGCTCCTCCCACCCCGGGAGGTTGATGGAGGACCATCTCGAGGATGACGCCGCGAAGACGAGAAGCCAGATTGAGGATGACGCGACGGGACGACGACAGCCACGCCGAGCAGCTCGTGCCGACGCTCGCCACCCGGGGTTTAAGTACTCCGGGTAAGTATGCATTTTCATTTATGTTTGTTTTCTTATATTTCTGGATTTATGGATTGGGCCAGTGCTAGGCCCCATCCTTCGTCATTTCCTTTTATTTTCATGTTTGTATTTGAATTTGTAAGGAGAGGCCGAACCACGTCTTGCGACGGTTCGTCCTCTCCCACGTTCTCTTGGCACCCATCCTCCCTATATAAGGGGATGGCATGCCCAAGGAACATTTGGAAAATCATTGTTGAAAATTGAGTTGCAATTGATCTTCCCCCTATCGTAGTAATAGTGTAGGGGGTTTGGCTAGCCCCACCCCACGTCGAGATCACTCCGTGGGTAGAGCCCACGTTTCTTCCGTCGAGATCACTCCGAGAGGATCGTGCTGAAGCGTGCCGTCGAGATCACTCTGGCACGGGTTAAAGATTTTCAAGAAGTCGCTGTCCTTCAGGGCTGAGAAGAGTCTCCGTCGAGATCACTCCGGGAATTCTTGGAGGCTCCTGAACGTCATCGACGCCGCGACCAAGCTGGGAATCCGCTCCATCGAGGGAGCATTGTCCCGACCATCAAGAACCCGACGCCAGCCAGGTTCTTGATCCCCTGCCCCTCTTCTCCTACATCCACCCCTCCCTTCTCCTTCATCCAGCCCCTCTCACCCACCTTTCTTTGGACGCCACCCCTCCTCCCCCGCTTCTTGACCATATCCCCCGTTTCTTGATTCCCAACCGCCTCGTCTTGCCTTTCTTGATCGCCCACCCTCCTTTCCCCATCGTTTCTTGATTCCCAACCGCCTCGTCTTGCCTTTCTTGATCGCCCACCCCCCTTTCCCCATCGTTTCTTGATTCCCAACCACCTCGTCTTGCCTTTCTTGATCGCCTACCCTCCTTTCCCCCATCGTTTCTTGATTCCCAACTGCCTCGTCTTGTCTTTCTTGATCGCCCACCCTCCTTTCCCCATCATTTCTTGATTCCCAACCGCCTCCTCTTGTCTTTCTTCATCGCCCACCTTTCTTTCCCCTTGATTTCTTGATTTTTTGATTTCTTGATTTCTTGAATTCTTGATTTCATGATTTCTTGATTTCTTGATCTCACCATATCTCCTTGATTCCCCTTCGTCCTCCCCTTCGCCCTCCCCTCGCCCTCATCTTTCCTGATTTCTTGATTCCCACCCTCTACGCCATAACCGATTACTTGGTTTTCTGCCCCACCCACACGACTATTCCCACGATACTTGGTTCGCTGTCTTGCCCGCCCACACGACTACGCCGTGCGCCAGCCAAGCGCGCGCCTTGTGCGCCCTCTGCTCCGACTCTTGCTGCACGCCACCCGTGGACTCAGCTCTCTGCTGGTAGTTACGACCGCACCGTCCGCACCCAGTTTCGTCCTCGTCAACGACACTCGTCCGCACGATCCGACACTAAGCATCCGCTCGACGACTTGGACGCCTTGGACTAAGCGATACAAAGGTCAGTCTCGTCTCCCCTCCATAAACTCCAGTATTATTATCTTCAACAGTCTCGTTTTCCCCTATCGCGTCCGCTACCGTGATATTCTCGAACATCATCGGATAGGACTAGCCACTTTGTCGAGCGTAGGGATTCTTGTGGTAGACAGATTGTCATCCGACTTGGACACCGAACGCTCCAGGGCTGTTAGACGCCCCTCACTTAGTAGACGTCTAGTAGGTCCAACGGGTCATTGGGAGTTTGATCTTAGGATCACTCCTCTCTCGTTGATCGGTACGGCCGACGTCGCTATCCGTCAAGTCCTTATCTGCTCATTCGTATTTTCTCATCATCCGGCTTACATCCCTTACATTCGCATCATAACCCTGTGACGTGAAACACGCCGATTGATCCCGGCCGCCGTCGTTTCACATCACAAATCAAGGAGAGCGCCGGGTTATACACCCCGCTACCGACGCCCAAGCGTCCGTGGGATGACGTTAGCATGGACTTCATTCTACGACTTCCCCGGACCGCATGACGACACGACTCCGTCATGGTCGTCGTTGACAGGTTCTCGAAGATGGCGCACTTCGTGCCCTGCGCGAAGACGTCCGACGCCACGAAGGTCGCACAATTATTCTTTCGAGAAATTGTGCGCCTCCATGGACTACCATCTTCTATCGTGTCCGATTGAGACGTCTGCTTCACGAGCTATTTCTGGAAGACCTTGTGGAGTCTCGTCGACACACGGCTCAAGTTCTTGACTACCTACCATCCGTAGACCGACGGTCAGACGGAGGTCGTCAATCGTAGCTTGGGCAACCTACTCCGCTCTTTAGTGGGTGAACACCTCGCGACATGGGATTTGATTATCCCTCACGCGGAGTTCGCCTATAACTCCTCGGTGAACCGCACCACCGGGTTGAGCCCGTTTGAGATGGTCTATGGCTAGGCCCCTCGTCGCCCACTAGACTTAACGCCTCTTGACCCACATGTTAGGGTATTCGAGGACGGCATTGCATTCGCCCAGCATATTTCCGCATTGCATCAGCATATTCACGATAGGATCACAAGCCAAAATGCATTGTACAAGCAGTCTGCCGACTTGCACCGTCGACCCTGAGTCTTCGATGTGGGAGACCTAGTGATGGTTAGGCTTAGACCGGAGAGATACTCTCCCGGGACGGCTACGAAGCATCATGCTCATAGTGCCGGCCCGTTCTCGATCCTCCGAAGGGTGGGCGAAAATGCCTATGTCGTCGAGATTCCTCCTACATGGGGAATAAGCTCCACGTTCAACGTGGCAGATCTGGCTCCGTACCAAACCCCTTCCGGCTCCACGTTCACACCCCGGCCTCTCTAGACCCATTTAGTGTGAGTGAGCTTGCCGCGACCACTCCCCCGCTTGTTTCACCCGATTGGCACGAGGCAATCGACTGTGTACTGCAGGAGATAATTGGACGCACCAGCGCAGACGACACGTGGATTTCAGAGGAGGAGCTCCACCGCCTTCGATCGGATCTACTCCAGCCGCTGCCTTTCGACGCCCCTAACTCGCCCGAGTCGAGTTCTTCCGACCCCGGGAGGATTGATGGCGCAACCCCGGCGACGACCCCAGACAGGCCTTCAGAGTCGTCACCGTCGTCCCCGATAGCACCAGCTCCAGCTCCGGATACGCCTTCAGAGACATCACCGCCGCCCTCGACAGCGCTGGCCGTCCGCGTTCAGCCCGCCCGGATTCAAGTATTCCGGGTAATGGACACGGTATCGTTATATTTTACGTCTTTTCTTTACTGGTCTTTTGCTTTTAATCATCGTCCCTCATCGTTTACAGACTCGTCATGATCGCATGTAGAGGAGGGAGGTTCATCCTATAAGGATCTCCCCTCCCCCACCTTCGTTCGTCGTCGTGTTCTGTTTTCGTCAAGGTCATAGGTTAGTCGCTTTGTTTTCCTATTTTATTTTTGTGTTTCTGGCTTGATGGGCCAATCTTCTCTTTCCACTATATAAGGGAAGAGAGTTGCCCTAAAAAGTGTGGATGATGTTTTTTTTTAATGAAAGAATTTCCCCTCGTTGGGTTTTGAGAAGTTGTGAGCTCACCCCCTGGAATCTAGGGTTCGACTTGTAGAAGAAGAAGACCGGAGGAAGCAAGCACAACTGAGGAAGAAGAAGCAGTCGAGAAGGAGGTGAAGGAGAAGCTTCGGGACCAGGGGGAGGCTGCCTGCATCGCCGTGCGCCTTTGTGCGGCACCGCACGCCGCCCGCGCGCCAGCTGCCCGCTCGCGCTGCGGCTCGCGCGCCCCGCGCGGCGGCTCGTCGACTGCGCAGCCGCGCGTAGCAGCCCAACCTGTGCCCTCTGGCGCAATCGTTTCTCGCCCGCACTTCCCCCGGATTTGCTCCCCACGGTGCTCCGCAGGTGACTCTCGCCCCAACCCTTGTTTCTTCGGCCGCCAGAGGTCCTCTACGTGCTACGATAGCAAGTTGCACGGCTCGACCGGCCTTGCGACGTTGTGCCTGCAAGCGAGCACCCGCCCCGGTCTCGCCCCTCCCCCCCCTCTGACTCCGCCCTGCGTCCTAGACCTCCCAGCTCCCGCGGCTCAGCTCTGGCTGACTCCAGCATTGACGCCCACCTGTCACTTGCGGTAAAGATCCCACCGTGAGTTCTGCTCGCAAGCGCCCGCCGCTGCAGAAATCACCTGAGCCCTCTCACCGTGCCATCTTCGTGGCTCGCTGGTTGCTAGCATCACCTCGCGCAAGCGCGCCCGACGGGCCCACGCCAGCTGCGGTCATCCCATGTGCCGTACCCTCGGGGCCGTCCAGCGCTGGAGCGTCGCCCAGCAGTCCCCTCCGCCAGCGCGCCGGTCGACCCGAGTCCGCGGTGCCACCTCCGTTGAGTCGTGTCCCTCGCACGAAGCGTACCCGACGACTGAGCCCACCCTGACGTCGGAACTGCTCCGGCCCCTCTCCCTCAACACCGCTAACACGCCGCCCGACCTCCTGCACGAGAAGAGAACCGATCCGCCGCGACGACGAGGTACGCCGCCCTGTGCTAGTCTCTTATTTCCTGTAGTAAATCTTCGTTTGCCTCCACCGCGCTCAGGTTAGATGTAGGTGAGAGCGCGAGGTTGAGTGAAAATGACGTATACTTGAGCGTCTCTCCTGGTTTGGTGAGAGTCGGGTTCGCCCGTCTCGTGCGAGCACTACCCGGCGGGGTATACCCCGTTCGGCACCGTAGCAACCTCGCCCACCTGGACGAGGGTCAGGGGGTCCACCTTCCTTCCCCGGGCGACCCTATCGATTTCCCAGACCTCGGCATCTACCTGCTCGTCGGCAGCTGCGCGTACTACACCTCTTCCCGTGACATCCCATTATAGCTCACCCTGTAGGACTCCCGTGCCCGACGACAGTGCCTCGTAGCCGTCGCGCACTGACGCACCTGACACCGAGTACGAACCCTCGGTGACGGCAGGACTTCATCCCGTACGTAGTCCTGCATCAATAAATAGGGAGATGAGAGAGGGATGGAGATAGGGAGATAGAGATATAGGGAGATCAGAGAGGGATAGAGATAGTGAGATGGAGTGATTGAGATAGGGAGATATATAAAAAGAAAGAGCAGAGAGTGCTCGAGAAACAGAGAGATAGAGATAGAGATGCAATGATCATTTCTTCAGCGATGAGTACGATCTGATCTGGCATGGAAGAAGATCAATGTGAAGGAAGAATATCGGATATAGCATGGAAAAAAAATTTTCACAACTCACCACGAGAGAGCGAGGAAGAAGATCAACGTGAAAGGAAAATTTCTAGAGTTATCCTTCACGAATTGCCATAGAAATAGGAGAGGAACGGGGCTTCTTCCGACATTGACGTCGACTTCGACGATCAAAGTTTGACCTAACGGGGCTCTGACTCAGAGAATTAGAAGTTAGATTATTATGTTTCTTAACATAGTAAAATAAATAATACTATTTCTGTCACCGGTGACGGTGATGGTGCCACGGTGACGGTGACATGACCGAACAAGGAAAGAGGGACGCATGATGGGTACGTGATGGATTTTTTCAGAATTGTCAGACGTGTGACGAGACAATGACGTGAAGAACATTTTGTCACGTCATCGTTTGTCATGCATCGTCATCCATCCCATCACATCTGGGGCGTCATGTCCCAAACGTGTCGTGCCCTACCGATGGTTCCCTTTCCCCAAGAGGCACTTCCAAAGCCTATATAAACTCATGTATATCAAAGGATAAAATACATCAAAGATTAGTTGTTCCTTACTCTCTCTTTCACATATTCTTCTCAATAGATAGAGGAAGAGGAAACGAGAGGGAGGAAGTGAGAGAGGGAGGAAGTGAGTGAGGGAGAGAGGGGGAGAGAGATACAGGGAGAGATATATAGAGGGCAAGAGGTGTTAGCATTTTGATGAGTGATAAACTTGTGTAAGAATTAGGGTGGGGATAGAACAGAAGGATAGATGAGAAAAGCAAAGCAGGGGACAAGAGTGAGAGCGAGAGAGCAGGACAGATGGGTGCAAGAGGGCAAGAGAGATGGGTATGAGAGAGGGGGTGATAAAGCGAGAGAGAGAGGGGAGAGAGGGGAGAGAGGGCGAGAGAGAGGGAGAGAGAACGATCCGGGAGAGGGCGTGAGAGAGAGAGATGTTGGATGTTGACCTCGTTGACTAGCCTCGTGGAAGGACATCGTCATCTTTTCCATGAGAGACAATTACACATTAGGGTTTAGTAAGCTAAGGGGGGTTATGGTTTGTCCATATAAAATGGCATATAGATTAGGGCTACCAGCATCATGTTCTTGAGCTGATTATCTGGTATTCTAGGTCCTTGAACCATAGCGGGAGTTTCAGGCTTGCTGGAGCCAGTCTATAGCATCCAGAGACGATCCAAGGAGCTTAAGGTGTCATATTCTGCTGTCATGGCACCTACAAGTATGCTCCTATATTCATGAAATGGTATCAGAGCCATCTGTTTTATCTGTGGAAGCATTTTGAGGAACTCTACAGGTCAACGTTGCCATTTCGACGATGACAACCTTGTTTGGGAATTCCCTCGAACGCCTCTCGTGCATGCCTAAGCACAGGCCCCATAAGAACCAATGCTTAGGCAGCCCAATTGGATCTCTCTCAGCATGGTTTGCTAAGGCCAGGCCTCATAAGGGCCTGCGCTTGGGCAGCCCATTTGGGTTGCCGCTTAGCACAGCCACTATGCGCAAGCCAAGGCACTGTGCATTGGCAGCCAAACTGGGCTGCCGCATAGTGCGGCCCCCTAAACAAAGGCCCATAGGCCTTTGTCTGGGCAACCCATTTGGGCTGCCACTTAGTGCAGCCTGCTAAGCGCAGGCCTTATGGGCCTAGGCTTGGTGACCATATGGGCCCTTAAAAAATTATTAAATTTAATTTTATGGGCCCTTTATTTGCAGCTTTAATTAAATCAAAATGATTTAATGAATGTTTATAGAAATATTATTGGATTGAACCTCGTTTTCTATTAATTAATTCCCATGGTCTATTTCTATACAAGTGATTTTAATCATTTAATTCCATAGTTAATATGTTGAATTTTTCTACATGTTCAATTTTAACTCATGACGCAATAATTGAACATGTGTGATTGCAAATTGAAATGCCAAGTAATCTCAGCATCTAATCAGGACAATTTGGGTGATCACCTACGTGGCACCATATAAGAGCTGTTATTTGCTGAGTTACATGAAGTTGATTTGAATCTTAAGGAATGGCTTTCAAACTTGTGTGTTAATAATTGAGATTAATAATTACTCACGTACGTGGGACTATTTCACTCGTATTAACATAAATGGAATGTTGAGCATGTGCATTAAATATAGAGTATAAAGTACCCTACATTACTATGCTTTATAAAGTTCTTGCACATTAACTCAATAGGTCCATGTTAAATTTAATAATGAATTATTGCTTTCATCCACCTATGTGGAGCTATAATTTCTCCTCTTGAATATTAAATTCTAAATTGTGCTTTGTTTGTCACTTTATACATAGCACACTGGCATTCGGATTCCCATGTTGAGGGGAGCCAATTTTCTTGAGTGGAAGGAACTATCGCTCTTCAAACTAGGATTCATGAACTTGTACTTATGTTTCAATGAAACTCAACTAAGCGATCCCACTGAGGAGAGTGACGCAGAGTCACGAGCACATCATGCCAAATGGGTCAAGTCCAACAAACTGTCCGTATTGTATATGTTGCAACATGTTCCAAGGGACACTAGGGGTCCTGTTTCTAAGGATTGTCTAGATTCTACATATCTAGACACTATAGAACAACAATTTTTTGGAACAGAGAAATCTAAAGCCAGAGTGCTGATTCAAAGGTTTAGCAACACTCATTCCACTGGACATAGAAGCGTTCGTGAACAGATTATGCAAATGTGTGACATTGTTAGGCAAATGGCTGAGCTTGGCATACACATGCAGGAGAAATATGTGATTCACTACAAATGCTACCAGAAACCTTTGATGTTTTCAAAGTTTCCTACAATCCAGTCAAGGGATTATGATCACTTAACGAGTTATGTTGAATGTATCCAAGAGGAGGAATGTCAGACAGCTAGTATGCTTGAGTCTAAGATGAACAACGTGAAATTATCTGTTCATGATGATAACAACCAATAGTCAAGAAACTTGCATGAAGACTAAGAGGGGGGTGAATTAGTCTACTTTTGTATTTATGTTATCTAATTCTCTTTTTAAGATTCCTTGTTTAATATTGTCTCTCAACCACTCTTCTCACCTTAACACAATCTTTTTACCCTGCTTGGGGGCACAAGTGCCCTTAATGCAGCCGCGGGAGATCGTCTAGATCTCAGGACAGTCACAGGCTCAAAGGCCCAGTGAAAGTCCTATAAAAACTGCAATTCACTATATGTGGGGTGAGCGTCACTCTCGCCTTACAATTACACTTAAGTCAAGAATAGGGAAAACTAGAGACGCCTACTCCACACCACCACGGAGCTCCTAACGTCAACCCTCCTTGTCCTGACCCAAGCTAATCTTCTCAGCCTCGGTGACCACCTACCTGCAATAGAACAAAGACCTAGCTTCCCTAGTTGACCATTGGTCAACACACTAACTTCCAATGTTCACCAATTTCAGTCCAAATATATTTCCTAACTAGATTTATCAAAAAACACTATACTATCAACTTGAGAGTATCACAATGATAAGTCACTTAAAATCAAATTCAGTTTGATATTATCTAATGTAATATGGATCAAATCTTGAATCTGAATAATCAATTTCAATCAAATCAGAATAGTAGAATGAAATCTGAAGGAAATTCAAATTCAATTCAACAATACAAATCAAAGCTTCTAAGCTCAATGTGATCAAACTAAATCAAATAACAATCTCAATTTAATTCAATTGTGTTAATCGTATTCGATCAGTTATGAATAATCAAAAGTAATTGAGAAAGTCAAAGTCAAATCGATTTTACTGATTGATCAAATTTTGATCACAAAGTGATCAAACCAACTAGATATATTGGATATGATCAGCTATGATTAAATCAGTGATAACATCAACTATTATCAATTGAAATCAATCTTTCGAATTAAATGAGATCAATTTAGAGTAATAGATGTAATTGATTTCAATTTACTTTATGAGAGAAAAATAATGTTGGTTGATGCCAATCAAGGTTATGATTGATGTATTAATCAATTAATCAGATGTGATCAAATCAAAATTAGGTACACCAGATGAGATGCATTATTATCAAATCAATGACCAAACAAGTATGATCAATTTTCAATCAAATTTATGATTAAACTGGATTAACAAGTACAAATAAAATCAGTTGAAGAGTACTGTCACAACCAGATTAATGTAATTGATATGAAATGATTAAATTCAACCAATAGGTAATACCAGATCAAATTATGTGTTATGATCAAATTATATGAATGCACTGACTTGATGTAGGCAAGCAAATTCGATATGGATAAAATGAATGATTAATAACCAATCGATTATTACAAAGTCGATTTAACAAGGATGTATTTCAGAAAAGATAACCGATCATTAAATCTGTATAATCAACTCAGTCGTCAAGATATTGAATCAAGAATTGTTGAATCAAATTAGGAAATCAATTTCTACTTTCAATTATAAGGTTTCTGGGTTGAAAATAGAAAAAATAAATTTCAAATTTCAGATTAGTGATCCACCAAAAATTCAAATACCCACTTCTGAATTTCAGATTAAAGAATCAAGAGTCAAATTAGAATTGCCTAATTCTGATTTCAGAATAGGAAAATCTATTTGAATATTCAATTTTGAACTAAAGATTGAAGAATCAAGAATTATAAAATGAGTGATATCTAATCTGAATTACTAATATCAGAATTTCGATCCAAGATATAGATCACAAGTTGGAAGTATTATTATATTCTCAAGAAGATTATCAGGATTGAATAAAAAAATCACGAGCACTTAGTATAAAAAGATCTCACCAATTTTTATGAATGCAGATTCCCAAGAATGAATGTTGCATCAAACCACCACCAAAGCCCCAATTTCTTGAAGCTTGAAACCCTCCAGCGAGAACAGATCTCAGATCTCAAGGTGAGCATAAACTTTTGGAGAGGGAGTGGGCGCCCAAAAAGTGAGCACGTTTTCCAAAAAAGATGCTTTTATATTCACTTTACCCTAATGGGCCGAAAAAGGTATTATATATATAATTGTTTCTTTTATATCAAAAAGATAAAGTAGGAGGAATGGTTAAAGGATCTCCTTTTTAAAGCAAACTCTTGAGAGGTCTTGGGTTCAAAACCCAAACAAACCTACATATATATTTAATATTTTTAAGCCAATTTTACATTGATAAAATATTATTATTTATAAAATCAAATACTATTATTCTTTTATTTACTCTAATAACCTGCACCTGCATCAAGAAGGATTAATTACTCATTAAATTCAAAATGTTGATAAATCATTAAAAAAAAACTTACCTGATAAAGGTTTTATTCTCATGAACATCCAACATTGCAGACCAAGAACCATGCAGCAAAGGGACACACAAAAGCCAAGAGGTTGGCCCCCAAGATGAAGTGTCAATTCCATAGAAAGTTTGGTCACACCAAGAAAGATTGCACTAAGAGGACGGCATGATTGGGCAAGTGTCAGTCAGGTAATGTTTCTTACATAACTATGCATGAATCAAATCTAGCATATGTTCATCAATCAAGTTGGTGGATTGACTCTGGTGCTACTATGCACATTTGAACCACCTTGGACCTATTTCAGACAAGGTGAAGCCCAAATGATAGCGGAGCATTCATCTTCTTATGCAATAGAATGTGGTCTCATGTCAAATCTGTGGGAGATCATCACCTCACCCTGGGCACCGCAGAATTGATGATCTTGAAGGACTACTTTTTCATTCAATCTCTTCAAAGAAACTTGATCTCTGTGACCAAACTACTTAAAGAAAATTATAGAGTATCTTTTTATTCATCTGGAATGACTATAATGAGGGGAAATACTCCTATTGGTACATCGATAATAGATGGATTATTCAAGCTTAACATTGCTTCATTTGAAATGCCCACTTCTCTAGTTAGCTCACTCAAGAGGACAAGAGTTGATCAAGATTCTTGTATTCTATGGCATAGGAGGTTAGGGACATGTTTCCCAAGAAAGAGCGGAAAGACTAGTGAAGGAGGGACTTCTAAATTTCCTAGATTTCACCAACTTCCACAACTCCATTGATTGTGTAAAGGCTAAAAAAGTTAATACCTTCAAGAAATCTGCTAATAGAAGCTATAACTTTTTAGATTTGATTCACACTAACGTGTAAAGACCCTTTGACCCTTTCCTTGCCAGCCAGAAGTACTTTGTTACCTTCATAGATGATTACCACAGATACATGTATCTTAACCTCATTTGTGAGGAATCTGAATTCTTCGCGATGTTTAAGGATTTCAAATTGGAGGTAGAAAAACAATTGGGTGAATTCATCAAATCAGTTCAATCTGATAGAGGAGATGAGTACTATGGTCAATACACTGATAAGGGACAAATGCCAAGACCTTTTGCTCTATTTTTAAAGAAACATGGCATAGTTGAACGGTATAGCTGAACGCAAGGCAAGCCCAAAATGAATGGTATAGCTGAACGCAGAAATAAAACACTTAAGGAAATTGTTCGAGCTATGATGAGTCACTCGACCCTACCAGTCTCGTTGTGGGGTGAAGCACTAAGAACAGTTGTGCATATACTAAATAATGCTCCTACCAAGTCTGTAGAGCAAGCTCCTTATGACTTATGGACTGGTAAAAGGCCTTATTTAGGTTACATGCATATATGGGGATGGCTAGCTGAAGTCAATCTTTACAATCCAAATAAGAGGTCTCTGGATTTAAAGACTGTCAACGCTTACTTCATTGGTTATTCAAACAGGTCAAGGGGCTACAAGTTTTATTCTCCTACATATACCACTAGAATTGTTGAGTCTGATTGGGCCATATTCCTAGCGGAAGGTTGTGTTAGTAGGAATATTCTAAGGGACTTTGTCTTTGAGGAGTCAGTGAAAATACCATGGAACCTCATCACGGTACATAGAAAATTGTTGTCAACCATCCTCAATTGACTTGCACATACTTACCAATTATTATTCCAGGGACGGATGTTACTCTACGAGTAAGTGTGCCAGTCCAAGAACAACCTCAACCACAACCATAAGAGGAACCTCATGTTGATAAAAATCTGCATCAAGGTCAAAAGGTTATCGTAAGAAGGTCTACTTGACAAAAAAGGCCAGAAGTTCCATCAGATTATGTGGTGTACTTATCAGATGAAGATATAGGTGAAGGGCAAAATGACCCCAGTACATTTTCGTAAGCCATGAACTCTAGAAACTCTGATAATTGGTTTCAAGCGATGAAGGAGGAACTTGAATCGATGAATCACAATCAAATGTGGAAATCGTGCACATACCATTAAGAAAGAAAGCAATTGGTCGATAAGACTAAGCTTAATCCTAATGGAACTTTCGAGCCAAGGCTAGACTAGTTACAAAACCGTTTACAGAAAGAGAAGGCATTGACTATTATGAGAGACCTTTTCTCCTATCTCATCAAAGGACTCATTCTGAATTCTAGTGGCCTTTGTCGCTAAATATAATTTCAAGCTACATCAAATGGATGTGAAAACGTCTTTCCTAAATAGTGAATTGAGGGAGGAAGTGTACATGCAGCAACCTCAAGGTTTTGAGGTCAATGGAAAAGAAAATATGGTTTGCTAGCTAAATAGATCTATATATGGGCTAAAGCAAGCTTCCAGACAAAGGTACTTCAAATTTCATGAAGTTATCAGCACTTTCGATTTTAAGGAAAACATTGTTGATCAATATATGTAGCTTAAGGAATGCCGGAGTAGCCAGATTTTGCTAGTGCTATATGTTGATGATATATTGCTTGCTACTTCAAGTTTTAGTTTGTTAAAGGAGACCAAAGATTTCCTATCCAACCATTTTGATATGATGGGCACAGGGGAAGCGCACTTTGTTATTGGAATTCAAATACATCGAGATAGAACCCGAGGCACTCTAGGACTATCACAAAGGTCCTATATATCAAATGTGCTGCGGAGGTTTTTGATGAAAAATTGTTCTCTAGGAAAGGCCCTTATTGTTAAGGGTGCCAATGAGGACCTTCTAGTATGCTAAGGGGGTTATGGTTCATCCCTATAAAATGGCATACAGATTAGGGCTACCAGCACACTGTTCTCGAGCTTCTTGCCTGGTTTTTAAGATCCCTGAACCATAGAGGGAGCCTCACGCTTGCTGGAGCCGGTCCATAACGTCCAAAGACGATCCAAGGAGCTTAAGATGACACATTCAGTTGTCATGGCACCTACAGGTATGCTCCTATATTCATCGTGAGAGAGAGACCGAATAGGCGAGAGAGGGGGAGAACAAGAGGGAGAGAGAACGATCCGAGAAAGGGCGAGTGAGAGAGAGGGAAAGAGAACGAGCAGGAGAGAGAGAGGATGATAGATCAAAAGGGAAAGAGGCAAAGAGTGAGAGAGGGAGAGAGAGAGAGAGAGAGAGAGAGAGAGAGAGAACGAGAGTGAGAGTGAGGGAGAGTGAGAACAGGAGAGAGGGCGAGAGAGGGAGAGAGAATGAGAGTGAGAGCAGGAGAGAGGGTGAGAGAGAGGGAGAGAACGAGAGTGAGAGTGAGGGAGAGAGGGCGAGAGAGAGAGAGGGAGAGAGAGAACAAGAATGAGAGACTGCTGATTTTATAATATTATATTATGTATACAAACGCTCTTCCGTCCGTTTCGACGCGCCAACCAGACCCGGACCGAAATAGTTCGGTCAGTCGAAATATTCCGGTACGGTCTGGCCTGACTGACCTTCGGTCACACCGTGTCCTTCCCTAGATACAACGAAAATTGATGACATAAGTTATATCTTAGAATAAAATTTATAAAAGATATAATAAGCAATCACTAAATACATGCAACCATATTTTACTAGAAACCTGAAAATAAAAGGAAATTTGTAAAAATAGATTTTAATACTACTAATAACATCTTAGGATGACTATTTAGTGCTTATAACAAGGTAAAATTGATTTCATTCACAACTAGATTATGCAATTAGCGCTGGTAGAGAAGAGATTGTAGAGATGAGACGAAGAATCCCCCGGGAGAAACTTCAGAAGAGAGCTAGAACAGTGGATTTTAAATAAAAAAACATCGCCTAATGGCTCTTGCCCGGGTTGTTCCTCTGTTCATACGGCTTCAAGATGTGCCAGTGCTGCAAAATCTACAATTTATACATACTGGGTCGAAAGGAACGATTTCTAATTGAAGATATTTAGCGATCAAGGCGACCCATTTGCCAATTTGTGCAGAAAAAACCCTGGTAGGCAAACCCTCCATTCCGTCGTCAGAAATGTTGTGGGAGATTGTCCATGTTCCTGATCAGGAATCAGTTCCCAAAGACTTGACTGGTAAGATTGCAGCTGAAACTCGCCGTTTTTTGCTTCGCTGTTAGTTTGCACATTCACTTTCAAAGTTACTGTGTAGTTAATGTTCTTGCTTCTGCTGTGGAACCGAAGCTGGCAAGCGCTCTAATGAGGTTAGAACATTGTCTCAAGTCTCTGGTTTTGATTTCCGCTCAATGATTTTGTTTGGTTGTGAGAAAATACTTGGTGAGAATTCCAGGGCATTAAGTCCAATAACGCCACTGGAGAATCTTCGTCATGTTAAGCGTATCCGACGGAAACAAATCGAAGGTATGAATCGGGCCATTTTCTATTGATTCTGTCATTACGCCTTTTTTCAATGGGGAACTTTGTTTCTGTTGAATTGTGGCTTTTGTTCTTGAGGGACATGAAGTTTCGGTATATTCTCCTGTTTCGTGTTTGTGATTTTTTATTGATTTCAGGAAAGAGTGAACTATCAATTGTATTGCACCCGGCCTTTGACGAGGGAAGCGAACTGGGAAACATACCTAATGATGTGCAAAAGCTGATTGATACCTACAATCTTAGTCCATTTATTGCCAAGGCAAGTCGTTTTTAAGTTTTTTTCTTCATAAATATAGAGTACATAAGTTGTTTCTCGTCATTTTAAGTTATCATAATGTCTTTTAACATTTATTAGTAATTTTCATACGTTGTGATTCTTGATGGAAAACACTACCAGTCGCATATAACCTGCGAGTTTTTTCTTGATTATTAGTTGTGCATATGATTTTTTTTTACGTTTTTTTTAGTTGCTGATTGCTGTCTGTGAATTCTGCAACTGGGTTTAGGTACCAATGTATCCTGCCACGTCAAAGGAGGAATGGGAAGAACAATGTAAACTTTGGCCCACATCCTATCATCCAATGGTCAAGTAGGTGTCCCATTCTTCAATTCAAGAAGTTTTTGGTGTCAAGCTGCGAGATTTATTCCAATTTTTGCCTGACGAAATAAGGATTAATCTTTTTAGTCGTCATTTTTATAATCCTTTGAGGCATGTTTACTGGTGTCAGGCTGAAAGATTTATGCCAATTTTTGCTTGGAGAACTACTGATTAGTTCTTTTGATCACCATTTTTAGTAATCCTTTATAGATGTTTAAACTTTTTTACTCAAGTCTGGCAAATAATTCTGGCCATCATTTGATTGTAAGGAATTATTCTCTCGTTTTGTAATGCCATATTTGAATCCTGATCATTTAGAAAACATCTTGCCAACGAATAGTTCCTGAATGATGAAAAATAACTAAGGGATATTTCATAATAATTCTATGTTAATATTATTAACTCTAATGTCTTTCTTTTTTATGGATATTTCTGATTCTTACTGTTTGAGTCTTCAAGACAACCAGAACTTCCTGCCAACAAATACCCTTTGAAATAAAGGAAAATATTAACCAAATGGGCAGCTGGGACTTAAAAATAGTCAGCAGCCTGAGTATGATGTTGTAGAAAATGTAGATTTCGTCGTTGTCATCCTCCCATATCATCATTGTTAGCAATGGATGACCCATGGACAGTGAAGATGCCCTCTTTCCTATCTCTGCTCTCTTGCCCTCTTTCCTATCTCCCTAGCCCGTCTCTCTCGTTATCTCTCTGTCTCAGTCTCTCTCCTCTTTCTTGTTCTCGGTCTCTCTTCCTCTGTCCTTCACACTCTATGTCTCCTCTGTCCTCTCGCCATCCTCACCATGGTCTTTAGCCAAGATGATGAAGACGAATTGAAGTGTCATCCTGAGCAGGGTTTGAGGACAGTGATGATTTTTCCATCGTCATCTTGGCATGGGTGAATGGCAAGGACGATGATGACTCAGCATCATCATCAGGAATGGCCAACCACAAGCCTCGGCCGCCAAGTATAAAACAATAAATCATAACACTTTTAAGCAAAATGATTAACTGCACATCTCTGATTCTTTTATTTTTGATGTGCTTATGGCAGCTGTGATCATGTTTCTGGATTTAGTGAAGAGGACTCTCAATGGATCATTAGTTGCATGAAGAGTACAATTAAGCTCTCTAAACAAAATCATATGGATAATCAGGTACATGTGCATGATAACATGAAATATATGTCCGAAAGGCTCATTCAAAGCTCCAATGAATTACTTTAAAAAAACTTTTAATGCTCTTTCTGATCAAACTATTACATATCCTTGCACTTTGACAAAGCATGAATGTTAAAATTTCTGATCTTTGCAGGACGTGAACGCGGCGATGATAGTTGACCCCGCGTGCAGAGAAATCATAGCGAGCGCCGTTGACCAAAGACCCGTAAGCGCAGACTGTGCTAGAGACCTCGTGGAGTCATTTGGCAAAGTCAACGTTTCCAACGTGGAAGAATCCACGTGGAATGAGTCAACAGAAAATTGTCCTTTTGTCTCGTGCCTCCATCCTTGGAAGTGGCCTCAGGATCGTGCCGCGCATCCTCTGAAGCACGCCGTAATGGCTGCAATTGAGAGCTCCGCCGCCAGAGACCGCCGCCTTTTCCCTCTCCGTGCTAATAAAAGCAATGAATTGAGTTCCTCTCTCGGCTCTCCCCGCAAGAAGCAAAAGACAGAGGCTCCTCAGGTTCTTCGTATTTCTCTCTCATCATCCCCTCCCATCGTTTTCAGTCAAGAAGAAAAACTAAAAGTGGTTTTTAGGCCAAAAATGGATCTTTTCAAATATTTTTTTTGTACTCTGGACTATCATTATATCACTTGATCTCAGTCTGTCCGATGCAGTCAGGGCCAATAGATTGATCAATTGACTCGATCACGATTATCCATTTCATGGGTCCATGGGACACACTCTAAACCATGTTCTTTGCAGGATGATTTAGAAGGCCGACCCTATCTGTGTACTGGGTTTGATATCTTCCTTGCTTGGGAGCCATGCCCGATGTGGGTTTGATATTTTGGTCAAATTTCTGATGTGGTTGTGGAAAAAAAAAAAATGAGATTCTTATTGGGTCTTGTGTTTTTGAAGGTGCGCAATGGCTCTGGTCCACCAGCGGGTTCGGCGAGTCTTCTTCGCCTTCCCCAATCCGAACGCCGGCGCCCTGGGCAGCATCTTCAGACTCCAAGGCCAGAAATCTCTGAATCACCACTATTCTGTTTTCAGGGTTTTTGCTGCACATTAGATTAATCTTTCGGTCAAAGTGGAAAAGTCAGCACAAAAAAGTCAACCTAGAGTCATGGCGAGAAAATTCTGAATCGCCATTACACTGTTTCAGTGTTTTTACTACCCACTCGATTAATCCATCAGTCAATGCGGATAAAGTCTACTCAGTAAAGTCAACCAAAAAGGCCAAGACGAGAAAAATCTGAAGCCCAGCTACTCTATTAATCTCTCAGTCAACATGGATAAAGTCAACGTAGAAAGTCAAGGATACGCTCTAAATTAATCTCTAGGTCAACTCAAAAGAAAAGTTGACTTGGAAAGAGAATGCCAATACCTTACTCAGTTTTTAAGGTTTTTTTACTTGTCTCTTGAAGATATTCATTTTACCAAGAACTTGTATGCGGTATTTATATATTGTGTGATCTATCTTTTTTCCCAAACTTTTCGACCCGGCAGAATTACATAGACAAACTTCCTATATGGTCACCTATCCCGAATTGCTTCCGTCAAAGCAAGCTTAACTATGGATATAGTTCCGGATCATCTGGGACGTGGACGATGGACGGGACGAGACGAATATCGTCCCGTCGGTGTCCATATATTTCAGATTCATCCGAACCGTCCCGTCCAGGAATTTGTCCGCAGACGAATTAGTTCTTCTGCCTCCCGAGTCTGCCAGATTCGTCTTGTCCCGAAAAAAAATCGTCCCATCCCTCGTCCAGGACAAAAAAAATTAACGTTTTTTAATTGCCCCTCTCCCTCCTCCACCCTCTCCTGTGCACGGTCGCCGGATCCCTCTCACTTCCCCCTCTCCCTCCTTCAATCTCTCCCTCTGGTTTTCTCCCTCTCTCCCTGCTCTCACTCTCCTCTCTCATTCTCGTTCTCTCCTCTCTCTCACCCTCCCTCCCGCTCTCACTCTCATCTCTCCCTCTCGTTCTCTCCTTCTCTCTCTCACCCTCTCTCCCGCTCTCACTCTCATCTCTCCCTCTCGTCCTCTCCTTCTCTCTCTCACCTTCTCTCCCGCTCTCACTCTCATCTCTCCCTCTCGTTCTCTCCTTCTCTCTCTCACCTTCTCTCCCGCTCTCACTCTCATCTCTCCCTCTCGTTCTCTCCTTCTGACGGATTTTCGTCCTTCCCTTACCGTCCTTCGTCCAAGACTTCAGGACGGGGCGGTTTTTTCGTCCAACAATAGGAAAACTGTCCCGTCCGTTCGTCCGGGGATGAATTTCCGTCTCGGTGTTCATCCTGTCTCACCGACGAGATGGTTTTTTGCGTCCTGGGATGAAAAGCCCTCCCGTCTGCGTCCCTGCACTATAACTATGGAGTTCCCTCTTCATCCTGAAACTGGTTGTCGGCGCCAGGTTCACCTGGAAAGTGGGCTTTAAAATTTTGGGGCCACGGCCCATTTAAGTTTAAAGTTGGTGGCACAAGATTCCAATAACTGTGTGAGAGATGATGATGAAGATGATAATGATCATGATGGTGATGAGTGAAATTGTAATATTGAGAGCTGGTCCAGTTATGATCCTAGGGGGAAGATAGCCCAGAGAGAGCGATACATGGAATTAGTTTGATGCCAAAGATGATGAGACTAGAGAGATGATAACGATGATGATAATATTGGGCATGGAGTTCATGTTGGCAGTGATATATCAGAGAGAGAGAGAGAGAGATACAAGAAGTTCATGTTGACAGTGATATATCAGAGAGAGAGATACATGGAGTTCATGTTGACAGTGATATATCAGAGAGAGAGAGAGAGAGAGAGAGAGATATACATGGAGTTCATGTGAGGATGAAGATGAAGGGGCCAGATTTAAATTTCAAGCCAACGAGAGGGGCAAGACACCCTGAGATTGAGGGTATCAGCGTAATGATAGCGGCTAGGATCCAGACAAAGTGAGAGAGATGGTAAGTAATGATGATAAAGATGAAGAAAAGTTACCATACATATATATATATATATAGCTAGAGAGAGGTAGAGAGAGATATATATCTCCTTCATTAACTGCGAATAGACAATTCCTTGAGAGAGAAAATAAATAAATATTTGAAATTTGAATGGACACGAGGGCAAAGGAGCCGCCAACTTTCTCACTAAATACAACGACGACGTCATCCCCCCCATCCAAATCGGACGGCCCAGATCCGCACACGTCACTCGCGATCCACGATCCTGCGGCTCCCGCGGCCGACGATCCACCGCAAACTCCGCCTCGCAAAAGACGGCGTCTCGCTGACGGCGCCGCCTTCCACGTCGGACACAACCTCGCCGGCGCCGTCACAGCTGTTCCCGTCACCGCCCTTACCGTCCTCCGCCGCCGGTAACCGGAACGACACCGCCTCCCTCTCTCTCCTCAGCCGCCGCCAAATCCTCGACACGGAGAAGCTCTCCGCCCGTTGACTCCCCCCGGTCAACGCGGCGGCCCTCATAGACCGCCAGCGAGATTCCGGCGGCGCCGCCGGAATCTCGACCTTCAATCTGAGCCGTTCATCGGTGACGTACTCGCAGGCGCCCATCGAGAAGCAACGCCGGCCGTCCAGATTCCCGCCGGCGCTGCTCCCCTCGCCGCCGCCTCTGAAGTTGCCGAGCTTAACAGGGACGATTTGCGGCGGCGCCGCCAGGCTCGGGCCGGCGTCGGCGGCGGGCGGCGGCGGCGGCGGAGATTCGGCGGCGGCGGAGAGGAGAGGGCAGCGGCAGAGCGGACACGTGGAGTGGGAGAGGAGCCACGTGTCGATACACGGTAGGTGGAAGGCGTGGCTGCAGGCGGGGAGGAGGCGGAGCTTGTCGTCGGGGTCGAACTCGCAGAGACAGACGGCGCAGTCGAAGGGGTCTTTGCCGCCGATGAGGGTCTTGTACACGAAGACGGGCAACGTGTCGATGTAGGATTGGTCCACGCCGGCGTCATGCAAATGGAAGAGCTGCTGTAGCTGGCCCTGCAGCGCCGTCGCGCCGTCGCGGTCGTCGGCGGCGCCGCCCGCCGGCTTCAGCAGAAGCCTCACCAAGAGATGGAGCAGCCCCGATATGAAGAATATCGCCGATAATATCACTATGATTAGGAGTATGCTCGGGTTTATCTCCTCCCCCCCCTCCCCCATCTTCTTCTTTCTCTTCTTGTTGTTGTTCTGGGTTGGAGGTTTGGCTATGGAAGGAGAGAGAAGGAGGGGTTGGAGGGTGGATGGAGGGGAGAGAAAGAGACAGATGCCATTGAATTTCTTGGCGTGCACAGCTGTGCCCTTATGATTTTCCGCCGAGTTAGACGTGGTATTAATTGCTTCTCTCTCTAGCGCAACCCCCACCGAACCCGCCATCTGCACTCGTTCTCTCTCTCTCTCTATATATAAATCTCTATCTCTCTCTCTATATATATGTTTCTTTCTATATCTCCCTCCGTCTCTAAATCTCTCTCAGTCTCTCTCTCCCTCGTTCTCTGTCTCTCTATATCTCTATATCTCTCTCTCTCTCTATATCTCTGTCTCTCGGTGTTTCTCCATGTCCCTCCATCTCTAAATCTCTCTCTCTATCCCTCTCCCTCGTTCTCTCTCTCTCTATATCTCTATCTCTCTCTATATATATCTCTTTCTCTCGGTATTTCTCCATGTCCCTCCATCTCTAAACCTCTCTCAGTGTCTCTCTCTCTATCTCTCTCCCTCGTTCTCTCTGTCTCTCTATCTTCTTCTCTCTGTATCTCTCTCTCTATCTCTCTGTATCCACTCTATCTCTCTTTATCTATATTTCTCTCTCCCTCACTCTCTCTGTCTCTCTCCCTTTCATTCTCTCTGTCTTTCTTTCTTCTTTTCTCTGTATCTCTCTCTTTTTCTCTCTCCCTCATTCTGTCTCTCTTTTTTCTTCTCTCTGTATCTCTCTCTTTTGCTCTCCCATTCTCTCTCTATATCTTTATCTCTCTGTATCCCACTCTATCTCTCTTTATCTAGCTTACTCTCTCCCTCATTCTCTCTGTCTCTCTTTCTTCTTCTCTCTGTACCTCTCTCTTTTTCTCTCTCCCTATCATTCTCGCTCTCCCATTCTCTATCTATCTCTATCTCTCTGTATCCCACTCTATCTCTCTTCATCTATCTTTCTCTCACCCTCATTCTCTCTGTCTCTCTCTCTCTTTTCCTCTCCCTCATTCTCTTTCGCATTCTTTATATATCTCTCTATCTGTATCCCAATCTATCTCTCTTTATCTTTCTCTCTCCCTCACTTTCTCTCTGTATCTCTCTCCGTATCATTCTCTCTCTATCTCTCTCTATCTCCTCTATACCTCGCCAGCTCTCTCTATCTCTCTAGTCTCTCTCTTTCTTTTTATATCTCTATATATCTCTTTATCTCTCTATATCTCTTTCTATCCCTGTATCTCTCTCGATCTCTCTATATATCTTTATATATCTCTGTATCTCTCTCAATCTCTCTACATCTCTTTATATCTCTCTCAATCTCTCTACATCTCTTTATATCTCTCTCAATCTCTCTACATCTCTTTATATCTCTCTCAATCTCTCTACATCTCTTTATATCTCTCTCAATCTCTCTACATCTCTTTATATCTCTCTGTATCTCTCTCAATCTCTCTTCATCGCTTTATATCTCTCTGTATCTCTCTATCTCTCTCTCTCTCCCTCTTTCTCTTATGTGTCTCTATCTTTACTTCAATCTCTATATATCGATCTCTCCCTCTTTCCCTTATCTCTCTCTATCCTATTTCTATCTCTCTCTCGATCGATAAACTCCCTTTATCTATGTCTCTCTCTCTCTATAATCTCTATCTTCTGGTTCAGTTGACCTTCAGAGGACCGTGCAGTTTCTCTCTCCTCTGCTTCGTCTCTTTCTCTCTCTTCTTCCCAGTTAAAGAGGAGAAATTCACGGGTAGCGCAGGGGGGTTGACTTTTTAGAGAGAGAGAGAGGAGAGTTCTTTTTTCGTTTTCTCGTGTACTGGGTTGGCGCTTCAACTGATCCACAATCACCTCGTAACTTGAGTTATTTACTTATCTAGAGACTATTTAGTAATTTTGCGAATATTTTAGAGAGAATATTGTTGACTTGCTCGAAATTTAATATAATGTATTATTGAAGATAATTATAGATTTTCAGGTGCTTCACATACGTACATCCATTATATTATAGTCGTAGACTACGGGGCAAGTACAGTGCCAACAACCAAAGGGAGAAACTTCTGTACAGTCCCACCATTAAATTGAAATTTTTACCCCTATATTTCTGTAAAAGATCTAGATTGTAACCAAGGGCATTGTTTTGTAATTGTAGTTTCATCTGTGACTGTTTCTTGGATTATCTTTGGCCTTGTAGAAATTCATCTGTGATTGTGTCGCGTAAAGGGGCATTAATTGAGTTTTAAGTCGTTTTGCTTTCATCCGTATTTTTATAATTATAATCGCCATTTAGTATTGTGCCCTGAAGAGCCAATCAGTTTGACTTGGAGATGGAATATCAATACCTTTCCATGTTGATTTGCATTAAAACTATTTTATATGTCTGTTATTGAGCTCAAAATGATTAAAATTAGGCGTTGAACCATGCATTAAACTATTTTATGTCTGTTATTGAGCTTAAAATTATTAAAATTAGGCGTTGAACTATGTTCTCATCTATTATTCAACGTTGCCACAAAACTTAATTAATGGTTTTAATTTGGGTTTTAACTTACTCTCCTTGAGTAGTGGTCCTTGTCTTATACTCCAAGTCATGGGTACAACATCTTCATATCTCCTAGTTTTCATCTTGTATGCTAATGAAACTCAAGTCGAATAGTAAGTAGAATAAAATTGATTCAATAAAAATCCCTGTCGGTGCTACCTCATCTATTTGCCAGATCACCAAACCACATATCTCATTCAATTGTCTCCAAGTTGTGTCCCTCTCACACTATCTCCCTCTCTCACACTCACCATCGCACTCTCGCTCTCTCCCTCTCCAATTCTTTCGCTATCTTGGTTCTGGTATAAGTTTCAAACCAAATAAAATATCACTCTATTATTAGGGCATTAATATCAACTTTTCTCTTCAAATAATAGTTTCAAAATTACTTTCATTGCAATATCTAGTTGTCTAAAAAAAATATCTATTAGTAATTGTAGAATTGACATATATTCGTTTAGATGAACTTTTTAATTGCATTAACATTTAGGTTTAAACATATGAATGTTCATCTGATATTAATGCTTTTCAATGGTCACCGATGAGAATATCATATTTATGATGTTTTGCCTATAATGTTCTATTTTGGTGCTCTAAACAAAAAATGTTAAAATTTTCCCCTGCTATGGTGTTCTCCTTCTGTCATAATTCATCTTATGTCGTGAGTCCGTCATTTTCTATCATCAGTTGTCCATCATCTCAAATGGATGACTAATGACGAAAATGACTTCACACAATCATCCATACACTGATGTGACAGATGAAGGATTGGGAGGAAACTGATGATGATCCATCATCTTCCACTAGTCCAAGTTGAACTATTGCACTTTTAACTTGCTCATTTTACGTATATATCTCAGAAATAGGTTAACTAATGGTTTACACGACATATTTTTTCATCATTTCATTGACGATTAATTTCATAGATTATTGTCATCTAAAACCAATTGTAACCTAAAATCCTTAGCAATGAACCTCTATAGACACATTAAAATATTTCACTGGGTATTTTTTTTCTAGTTTCATCTATTACTTTTTGTGTATTATGTTTTAACCAGTTGGAAATTCATTTTTCCTTGTACAGGTAATTAAAGAGGCAATAGCAGAAAATTTTAAGTATTTTATGTTTATAGATCTCTTTTTATTTTTAACATCTGGTTATGCTAAATACATGCGCTGACCAGTCACGGCCACTTGCTTTTGTCAAACATTATCGAGTAAATACAAATACCTAATAACATTAGTGTCACACGATTAAACTCTCAAGGGCCAAATTTGCAGTTAAGCTAAACTCTCATGACACTGACAGATGATATCCATAACGTGTGGAATAACTACCACACACCAGTTTACGCTTCCTATTCCTTGAGAGACTTGTATAAGAGAGCCTTATCCAGTACCCTAGGGGCAAGCCTTTGCGTCCTTAAGCCAAAGTGCAATATAATTCAATTTCTTGGCTATTACAGCGCACCAAGTCCTCTATTTTCCTGCAAGAAAACTGGAGAGAGAAGACCTAGAGAGAGAAGAACTAGAGATAGAGAGAGATGGCTTCGTCAAAAGTTGTCACGCAGTAAACCTAACGGTAAATAATTACATAAATTGTCCCACGGCTAAACTCACTAGGTCCAAAGTTTCTGGCAAGCAAAACATGGGGCCTCAAAGTTACTCTCATGACTATAGTGCACGAACGCGGATAAGACAGCAATTCCATCCATTGACAAAAAAATCGTCCCGTCTGGGACTTTTGGGCAATTGATAGGACGAAGAATAATCTGCTGGTCTCCGGATGGGACAAATGGTTTTGTCCATGGACGAAATAACCGTCCCGTCCAGAGCCTTGGACGGCGGATGAGACGGTTTCTGCGTCCTGCGAGAGTCATGTATTGGCATGAGAGCTCCAGCTGAAATTTGACATGTGATGTGACACGTGTCAAATACTGGGTGACATTGGATAGGGCGAGAATATCTTGAACGGGATGGTTTCCTGATGGGACGGGACATGAACAAAAAATTTTGGGAGGGGACGATTCAGACAAATGTCTAAAATTGGAACTATAGTTCCGGATCGTCCCGGATGTGGATGATGGACAGGATAGGACAAATTTCATGCCGGCGGATGTCTAGAGTAAGTTCAGAGACGAAGGACGGGACGGTTTTTTGTCCAACGGTAAAAAAACCATCCCCTCCAATCATACCCGGATGGTTTTTCGTCCCGTCCAGTCCTCTCCTGAGACAAATTTTCATCCTGAAATTCGTCCCATATGAAAATTACCCGTTTTAAAATTTTAATATATGAGTATGGATTTTTTCAAGGTTTTTAGGGAATTACTGAGGAGATAGAACGCAAAGGGACATATGTACAATTATTTCTGAGTGGCGTACATTTGCACGCACGTAAAATATACAGGGACTTTGATGCAAATTGTCATTGCGAGGCCACATGGCAACATCTCAACCGTCGGATGTGAATCCGGCAGTTTTCCGCCCAGATTCATCCGTCCATCATCTGAGACCTCCGGACGGACAGTTTTTTCCTCCCACGAGACAAAAACCATTCCGTCGGGTGGCCTCCTGGACGAATTTTCATCCCAAAATTCGTCCGTATCCTCAGACGGGACGATTTTTTCATCCCATGGGACGAAAACCGTTCTGTCCAGTGGCCTCCTGGAAAAATTTTCATCCTGAAATTCGTCCCGGGACGAAAAAATCGTCCTGTCTGCGTCCCTGCACTATAAGTCATCATTCTAGAAGATGCTATCCCCAGTGTGTGGAATAACTACCACACACCGGTTTGCGCTTCCTCTACCTCGAGAGACTAACATACAAGAGCCTTATCCTGAACCCAAGGGGCAAGCCTCTATGTCGTGTAGGTAGTAATTAAGATAATTAAATTGCTCTCCGGTTTCAGCGTACCGGATCTTCTCTTTTCTTGAAACTTTAACCGAAGGGCTAGAGAGAGAAGCACTAGAGAGAGAAAAGCTAGAGATAGAGAGAGAGAAGGGGGGGGGGGAAGAGATGGCTTCTTCTTCGAGCTCTGCGCTCCCGAGGTTTGGGCATCGTTTTCAATCGAATTATCAAGTGGAGAAGCTCGTCCATGGCGTTTTCTCGCTTAGCTCCACGTTTGTACTGCCATCTTTGGTTTTGGCCGCTTCGGGCGGTTGTTCTTACCAAAGCAGAAGTGGGATCGGCCGGATCTTGTGCCTCGCCCCGCAATTGTGCGATCCCGAAACGTTGACGGTTGATTGGAGTGAATTGGCGATCGGAGAAGCTCGATCGGATGACGAGCTCCTTGCATCCGTTCGGCTCCGCGTCCGATCGTTCTACGAGTTTAACCAGTCGTTTAACATCGAGGTGAGTGGCGGTTCGTTTCCGCGACCTCAAAACTTTTTTGAGGTTGTGTTTGTTTTGGATTATAGGTTGTCATTTGATCTTAATTTTGTGATTATATTATGATTATGATTGGATAGAAACATTTTATTGAAGTGTGGGGATTCATTTTAACCGATCGTTTAACATCGAGGTGAATGGCGGATGATTTTTCGGAATTTGATTCGAGTCGTGTGACTCAATTTTTTTTTTTTACTTTGTTGTATTGAGTTTAACTCTTCTAAAGTAGACCTTCAATTTTAGGCCATCAGATTATCACAAGAAAGTGATTCATTATGTTAATCATGGGGATTAAATTGAATGTGTGGATGCTTAATTAAGATCAGACGAAAGAGGATTAAGTCTACCAGTTCATAAGGGCCTTTTCCTTGGGTCATACGTTCGATTGTACATTCTCCTCAGCTACCCATTGCTCAGAGAGACTCAAAAGGCCAACAATCAAGAACACTAAAATTTTCCGGTTATCTTGAATTAGCGATTGACTCAGTTACTTTTTTATATTCCTTCATCCTTAAGGATTTTCGCAAGCAGTTGTAATGATCCAACAAGTTGATCCCAGAGTTTTCTCTTTTCATAGATTTCTATGTGCTGATGAAATCATTGCATGTCAAGTTGTGGTAGGGACACAAGGAGTATGTAGTTGAGCGGGAATTTGAGGCGCTGAAAGAACGTGTGGCAGGAAAGAGAACCGGAATTAAAAGAGGTTCATGCATAAATATCACTGCGCCGTTGTCGCACCTGTCGAACCGTGCTGACGATCTCTGCAGGGAGTGCAAGGTACTATAATGCAGGCCACTCTTCAAAAAATTTCACTTTGATTTCACTTTTCTATCTAATATCTGATTTTCTTTAACTAGGTTTAATCTTACTTGGTTTCTTCCACTGGGTTTATCTTAGAAAGTTCATCAATTTATGTCTTTCTCGTGGGTTTTAAGCATACATTTATGAGATTTATTTTTCTTAGAAAATAAATTCTGAGATTTATTCAGTCATTCGAGAGACATTATGATTTACCTACCGCTTTATATTAGATGTTCTTTGCAATGAGCTGGTTTCTTCTCCTCGTAGTATAATGACAATGAAGAACAGCGAGTGGTGATCGCTACTTTAGATCTGAACCAGTGTCTGTGCCTGGCAGATGAACTCCCTGGAAAGAAGCCTGAGGTACGACACTACACTACAATCATTCATTTTCATGGCCGCATCTCGTTAATGATGGAGAAAAAAAAAATTTCCTTTCATCTTTCTCATGTGATATGATTTTTTTGAAATTTCCTGGAATTCGCATCTTCTCATTAAGTGAGATTTTATGAAATCAGGGAAGCGGGCCCGATATCCCACGGGCATATGTGAGCAATGTTTGTGTGGCCAAAGAGTTGCTTAGAAATGGCCTTGCCTATGCGTTGGTTTTGAATTCCAAAGATGTTGCTCGAACCTGGGGTATTAACTTGATTCCCTCTTTCTTACTTCTTTCTCATCCCTTCTCAGCATACTCATTATTGGAACTGTATTTTTGCATAATTCGCGTTTTTAATCACTGGTATGATATAGAATAGTCTAGGAATAATTCCTTCGCACTTTTCCATGTTTTTGTTCTTTCTTCAATTTGTTGAAGCTTTCTCCTTGTCATTTTGAATGAGACTTTTGAAATTTTCCGTCTGCCTTGGAATGAAGCAATGAAAATTTCCACTGATTTTATTTATCTTGTCTAGGAATCACAGATTTATACGTTCATGTGGCGGTGGACAATGTGGCCGCCAAAAGATTATACGAGAAAACTGGCTTCACATTTGAGAGCGAAGAACCGGCTTGGCAGGCCAGATTCCTCAATCGAGCCCGCCGATTCCTCCTTTGGCAAGGCCTATGATCCAGGCAAGAGATAATTAGCTCTGGTTAATGCCTTACATTGTTATTTATTAATGTGTAAATCTTTGTATTTAATGGGCATTAGAATCAAAATACTCTGAATTCATATTTTTTCTGGCTATTTTGCTTTCCTTTACCTGTCTGCTTAGTTAGTCTGTGGACTTTTGATTAGTAGCTTTAACCACTATTAATTCCATAATTAAAGGTCTATTAGTGTGATCTGGGTAGATCTTATCTGAAATAGTTATTTCCTTCATTGACCAACATGAGAGTGAACCAAAGTTTGAAGCAGTCGTTCTGCATGATAGCTGGGGGCCTGCTCTCTCACACACACATTCTCTCTCCTCTCTCCCTCCCTCTCTCTCTTCCTCCACCTCTCTCCCCCTCCTCTCTCTCTCTCTCACTATCTCCACCTTCTCTCTCTCTCTCTCACACACACACTCACCTTTCTCTCCTCTCTCTCTCCCTCTCTCTCTCTCTATCTCTACCTCTCTCTCCCTCCCTCTCTCTCTCACTCTCTCCACTTTTCTCCCTCTCTCTCTCTCACTCACCTTTCTCTCCTCTCTCTCTCCCCCTCTCTCTCTCTATCTCCACCTCTCACTCACTCACCTTTCTCTCCTCTCTCTCTCTATCTCCACCTCTCTCTCACTCACCTTTCTCTCCTCTCTCTCTCTCCCTCTCTCGCTCTATCTCCGCCTCTCTCTCTCACTCACCTTTCTCTCCTCTCTCTTTCTCCCTCTCTCTCTCTCTCCACCTCTCTCTCTCACCCACCTTTCTCTCCTCTCTCTCTATCTCCACCTCTCTCTCTCCCACCCTCCTCTCTCTCTCTCTTTCACTATCTCCACTTTTCTCCCTCTCTCACTCACTCACCTTTCCCTTTCTGTCTTCTTCCCTCCCACTCTCACCATCTCCACCTTTCTCCCTCTCTCTCACACATTCTCTCTCCTCTCTCCTCCCTCTATCTCATTCACTCACTCTCCCTCCTCTCTCTCACTATCTCCGCCTCTCTCGCTCTCTCTTTCTCACTCACTCTCTCCCTCCCATTTTCTCACTAACTCCACCTTTCTCCCTCTCTCTCCCTCTCTCCTCTCTGCACTTATCATATACAATAATCGTCGTATTTTTTATTTTAATATTTCCATTGAGTTTTTAATTTCTTACTGTATTTATTTAACTCGTATAAGTATTGTTGATACCAGCCCAACATTTCCTCAAAAATAAGGAGTAAATATTCAGAATGAACAAATAACATGGTTTCAAGCAATTGTATTGACATTGTTCATTATAAATAAAACTTAAGATACTAAATATTGTATATTTTAATTAGTGGGCTCATGTAAGAAAACAAATAAAAGTAGGAAAATTAAGTTGGCTTACTAAGAAGATGCCTGGTTATTTAATATAATCATATCAAGGGATCAAGAATAAGACACAAAGAATGTGTCACTGTATTTCGTACCTGTTCAGGCTATTATATAATCTTGTTTTGGGAAGTATAATCTGTCATAGCTTCTATCTCACTCAATGGTGCAACAAATGTAGGCCATAAAGCCTTAAGCAAATGAATATAAGTCTGTGTACATTACTCAAAACTTAAATGTATTGCTTTAACTCTTTAAGAACTCAGTCCTTCTCCGCTGTCACATTGGCATGCCCATTCAAGGATTTCTTCACCCTTTGCCCACCTACATTTTTAATGAATGCACCTCATGAAAGAGTTTCTCCATGCTCTGATCTCATTGATCTCTACGTTGTGCTCTTTGACTTTGTTAAAAAGTTAGCAAAAACAAATACTCCCAGACTTTCAATGTCTTGTTTCAATAATAAAAATCTAATTAATTTTACTTCATTGTCATTCACCATCTTATCCTACAATCTCTTATTTAATACTTATGCTTATTAATTTACCATGAACACCTTCCTCAACTCAATCTGAATCAATTCACTCAAGATCAATATCTATAATTGTGATTTCTCTCCAAAAAATAGTCTCTAAAATTTTCTCCACACATATCTATGGTCTTTTTAAGAGTTTATCAATATATTTAGGGAATTGATATCCTTAAATTGAACTCGATATGAAATATATCTATGAATTAAAAAACGTTCATTTATTTAAACAATAATTGTTACCAAAAGTAGGGTGAAATTAACTTAATTTTTTGCTCTCATCCCTTAAAAGAAAAGAAAAATGTGGGCCATATATAACCAGGATGCTAAATATAAAATTTCATTTTTTGGTGGAATACAAAAATCCAAGTGATGAACCAGAAAGAACAACTGAATGCAGCTCTATCAAAAATAAATGTGTAAAAAATGGACTAAAATGTCAAACTAAATAGGGATAAAAATGGCACAATAAATTAGGATAACTTCTTAGTAAATCATTGAGTTTCAGCACAAAATATTTAGTAGTAAAGTTGATATGATATTTTCTATTTGCATGATGAATAATAAATTATCATCTGATATCTAGTAGAAATAAAACTATTTAAATACTTTGATCAAAATTAATATCGACATTGTTATTTGACATACCAAATCAAGTAAAATGATATTGGGTATATTAACTTTAATTTCTTTAACTTTTCAGGTCAAAACTCAATGGTTTCAAACACTGTTGATATTGTCAACATAAACTTTTAAAATATAAATCACTTGAAGAAACTTAACATTACCAGCCATGCATTGATCACAGATATCAATTTATGTGCTTTATTTTAGTGAAAATTTGAAAAACCAAATCACGAATTATTTTCATAAATTCATTGGGTATCATTTACTTAAAATATTTTTTCTATGATAAATTAAAATGATTTTACCTATAATTTGTGGGATCTTAAGTTGGAATTGATAAATGGTATTTTTATCCAATGAAATTTCCATATTTAAAATTAAATTAAAACTTAAAATTGAAATGTATTTAATGATATATAATCTTTAAAAAAAGATTAAAATAAATCAATACCTGCATAAAAACTGATGCACAACTAAAGAAGAACCGTATGGAAATATGTGGATGAAAAAGGATCGGGAGTCAGCCTTGGAAGTGTTTTTCCTTAAAAGAAAAACACTGGGTGAAAATGAACTACAATACATATATTTTTGGAAAAATAAATTCAGTTAAATACAAATTTTCATTCAATCATGTCACTAAGAACCCTAATTAATATATACCAAAACCATTTTCTAAATTCCCATGTGAAGCCAATGCTTTCTCTTAGTGAGAAAAAGGTTACATTTGACACTCAAAGGAAAAATGGGCAAAATAAAAAAATAGTTATAAATATACTTTACCTACAATTGATCTGATAACACAATTTGACAATGATAAAATGATATTTTAGATGCTCATGCTGAAAACTAGGCCACATTTTGATCTCCACGACTTTGAATTTTCATGGTTATTCTAAAAAATCCAAAATATGCACACACCTTAGATTTTATAATGCAATTTATTTGGATTAAAACTTTTAAGCCACCTGAGATATGGTTGGAACACCATCATCACCTTTTGATAAAAATTAAAGCTATTTAAACCCTTTTTGACAAAAATTAAATGGCTACAAGTATCTCAAGTTGCATTCTTTATTCAACTATGTCATCTTTGAGTGAAAAGATACTATTTTTTCTATTATTTCATGTAACTGTCACTTTCAACATTTTTTACATTTGTTTCATTTTCATAGTATGTAGTTTACATTATAGGAAATATGTTTTCTAAAGGTATTTTTATAAATAGTGTATTGTCTAAAATCATAATATTTTTATAGTTTGAAATTTGTGTAATGGGAAACATGGTCATCAAATAATTTGAAAAGTTTGATATGTAAGATGTTTTCCAATGTAGGGCATGAGATAACCTGACAGAAGTCATTTATTATTTAAATTGATAGCTTAAAGAAGGACTATCTCAAAATAATTTTAAAATTCAATAAAAAGTTTTTATCATGAGTGTACTTGAACAGTAAATGTGACACTATAATGATAAAAATTTTAATTTATCTTTGAATCTCAAAATTTGTTCCAAAAATAAATTTATTTATATATTAAATTAATATGATAGACAAATATTAGGTTACAAACAAAATTTCATTTTTTGTGGTATAATCCTTTTAATTGATACATGATAATCTGGGAACTAGGGGTCTAGGCTATTGATTCTAAGTATCACTAACCTAGGTCGAGTGATGAGTTCCCTTGATTAAGAAATACATTTATATTCCTCACTGATATGAGAGTGAGGGTCAAACAAAAGAGAGCACTAGACAAAATCTGAGCGGATTTAAGCTAAAAAACAAGCGTGTAAGAATTTTAGGAATTATATTCAATTTTATTTTGATTAAATGGAGTGTAACGACAATGAATGATGAATTTATCTATCTAAATCATTTTTATTGAAAGTAAAAAAATTCAAGTAGGTACATAATACGTTTTAGTGTTTTTAAGGTATTTTTCTAGATTTTTGCCCCATTTAGCTCGGCGGAATTAAATCGGGAAGAAATTTAGAAGAAAATAATTTTTGAATTGTTCTTCTTGAACAAATGTTGGTTGAAAATGAATTTTGACTAAGATTTACAAGATTCTGTTTCACCCCACACTTGCGGGATCTGCCAAGTGTTGTGAATGAAATCGGGTGTGTTCTTGGGCCAAGAACACCCAATTCCCACGACGCTAGTGGTCTAGAGAGAGAGAACCACTAATCTTGATTTATACCACAAGAAATAAAGATTAGTCAAGGAGGAGAAGGGTAGATAAAGAAATAGTTTGTTTACCTGGCTGGTAGGCCTACTCCGTCCACCTCCACAAGCCCTGGACGCTTCTCACTTCTTGGATCCTTGGGCAGCTCTAATGTAGAGAGAGAGAGAGGATGGAAACCATGGGAGGAGTAGAGAGAGAAGGACCTCTCTCTCCTGCCTAGGCCTTGTCAACTCACCTTCTACTTGGCCCTCACTAACTCTCATAACTCTAGAGAGAGAGAGATCAAGAAAAGAGTCTTCTCACCCTCTCACTAAAATTTCAAATGAAAATTCAGGATGTCTTTTTACAAAGGAGTCTAAAGCATTTATAGGCATGCTCTAGATATTGGATCAAGTTAATGGGTGAGAGTTGGGCCGAGCCCATTGGCCCATTAGTGCCCCTTCCAGAAATTCTGAATCCTTTTAAAGGGTCTCTTGGAGCTCCTTTTTGGGTCTTCTCTCAAGAGGGAGGCCCATAAGCCCAGTGATAATTCATTTAGCTTTATGAAGAGTCCCTTGGTCCTTTCATTTGAGAAATTTTCCTAGTCCTGAAAAAGGTCTAAAATTATCCAAAGAATAGGTTAGATTCAGCCCACTTGGCTGCTTGGCCAAGTGGGTCACATTAAGTAAAAAAAACTATACTTTCATACTATTTAAGAGAAGAATATATCTGGAGAGTTCTAACATGATAAATCACTAAATGCACATACTCCAAGTTAGGATTTTATATGAAATGTGAATAAAATGTGCCTTAGTGAACTCTTATTTAATACCTTTATATTGAGCTATGAATAAAAAAAATTTAATTGATATAATCGTAGTGCCTATGTAACCAACTCAGTGATGTTCAAAATCATTCCACCCATGCCCATAGTCTTACCATGTCACAATTGCTCCAGTGATGCCTCAACCCCTAGCCTGAGGTTTATATATATAGTAAAGGAGATTAATGTCACATAAGATTTCTTTTACCCCAATAAAATTATTTAGAAGTTTGAATATATTAAAGTGACTTTATTTAATTATTTTTAATTTTTTAAAATTTTTTTTAGTTTCTATATTTTCATGCTACTAGCAATCCAACACATGGATCAAATAGGAGGGCGAAAATCAGACTTCTGGTTTTTGGATTGAAATTCGAGGTATATTTATCTCTATCATATATATCCATTCATACCCATCTATAAATAGGTCTCTTCATCATTGTAAAAAGAGTACTTCTCGATTTGTACCTAATTAAAATTAGTGACATAATTTTGGCCATTCAAAATATAGTTCAGTTCCTTTATTATGTGTCAGTAGAAAATGATTGAATGATTAAGGCTCTAAAACGAAAGCACTTCCTATCACCTTGGGAATATGACGTTGAGGTTTGTGTGATCTTCATCTTTTTTAGACTCACGTCTTCTTTTTTCCTTGGTTATCATTGTGAAGAATAGCCGTGGTTTTTAGCATTATGCACACCACCTCTGACTCTGGTATTCAGTAACCTGCATCCACCTCTATCTCCATTGCCACCAGGTACGGTAAATTCATACCATTCATGTGCTTCATCGCTTGTTAGCACATATCTACCACAATCTCTAATATAATTGTTGGGTTCTATGGCCTTGATTTGGATGAAACAAAAATGATTTCTGAAATAGAATTCTTGATAACATAATTCAAACAACATTAATAAAATAATGAATTGAATCACCTGTGCACGGATTACATCTGTGATTTCTTGGATCCTCGAGTGAGATGTGTCGAACTGCTCAAGTGTGCAGCCTCTAGATGTGTCCACAGGATCCTCGACACGTTGAATCTCCTCCATCACTCTGATGAGCTCGGTTCACACTCTGTCATTGCCGTTGCACTGTCCCGATCACATTAGGAATTTAGAGGAGATCTGGAGAGAAAAGAGAACAAGAGAAACAACACTCGACAATTCTTTCCAAGGTGAATTTTATTCAGTGCCTTCCCCTATTTATACTTAGTGAAATTTTTTCATAAAACCCCCAAACTTTAACTATATGTTGTCATGCCCAAAAGACCATTTGCATGTGACCCTCTAAGCCCATGTATTAGTTTAGTTAATGACTCTAGTGGATTATAACATTTATTGGCCTTCAAAATTAATTAACTATATAATCATATAGATTAAAAACTAACAAATAAATTTAACCCAATTGATAGGTTGAGTCTCCAACCTGTGGGGTAGCAAGCTACATCTCATGCTCTAGAAGTTACAAAGGAGTGTGTTTTAACTCACTCATGGAACCTATCCGTCATTGGAAACTGTGTACATATAGTTCGTGATCCACTTGATGCTCCGATAAAATGAAAATTGGGGTAAAATTTACATCACTGAGAATTTGAGTTTAATCAATAAAATTTATAAACCTATACTCATAAATGATTTAATTAGCTAGTGACAAGTAAGGGTCATCTCCATAAGGAACTGATGTTGGGGAAAGAGTGCTCGCGATTAGGTGAAATCACAAAGATGAGAAGAGTTATGTATAGCATACGAGGTAGTGAATGTGTGATGATAGTGATCACGGTGGTGATAGTAACAATGTGAGTATCATTTTAATACTAGTATTGAAAGGTAGAGTAAGACGCGAGGATGAAGGTAGACGTGGGACAAGATGAGAGCAAAGGATAAGAAATGGCCAATTAGTGTTTTATTAATTAGGCTTTAAGATGGAGAAATGAGACAGGATCGTGACAATGGTGTGGTAGCGGCATGGTAGGTAGTGGATATGGTGAATGAGGTAGTGATATTGAGATAAGATGATGAGTGGAGTAAAGAGGTATTAATAAACATTGGCTTAAATGGGAAATAGATAAGTTGGTGACAAGATCTTGATGGTGTAGGAGGAGACATGAAATGGATGAAAGTGGATGACAATGGATAATGATAGAGTGGATGAATGAGGGTAAGGGATGAAGGTAATAGATGGTGAAAATGGTTAAGCTAACTAATTGTGTTGGAGAAAACTCAATGAAAGGCAAGATGCTAACCTTAAATCCCTACATTTCGAGGGGATCACGACATCTTTCTACCACAGATCAACCTCTATACTTCTCTTTTGAACTTCTCTAAGCACTAGAGAAACCAAGGAACACTTGATGGACCTTGAAAACTTCACTTTCTTTCAATCTGCCTTTCTAGGAGGAATTGAACTTAAATTATTTTTTACAAAGATGGGGGGCTCAATTTATATATTTAATTATATGGATGGATAGAGGACAAAAGGACAAAGCTGTCCTTAAAATTTCAGCTCAATCCCAATATTTGATCATCGGATGTCAAGCGTGGAAGTTGAGTGATTCCTAGCCATTTATTTAATTCAAATATTTCTATCTCCTCGTCCTCATAAGTGATGTCACGTCGTTTGGTTAGGGTTTTTTATCATCTGTAAATTAAATGTGATTATTTGTTGAGATTTTGCCTCATCATTCACGATCGATGGCTCTCGTCCTGCCACATGTCACCCTAAAAAGGACAAAAAGAATAATAGTATCTTAATTAAATATATTATCAATTAACTAGCTTGGAGCTGACGTGGTGGTGCGTCAGCACGTGCCACGTCAACTATTTCCCTTTTTAATCCAATGGAAATATGACATGTGCATGCCTCGTGTACAAGTTGCGACATGTGGCATGTGACAACTCAATGGGTGCCGGAAATGTCTGACCATTCCAAGGAGAGAGAGTGGAAAGAGTCATCATTTTTTAATTTATTTTTGCCTTGGGTCCACGAATGCATTTATTGCAAAAAATATGTTCTTTTTTCTGATTGGTCATCTTCACCTGTGCCAGGAAAAAGTAAAACATAATTCTGTTAGCATTAAATGCATTATGGCATCACTAATCATGAGGCCATTACTGCTTAGCTAAATGATTGAGTGACGCCAATCATTAATCAGATTAATTATTGGTTGTCCCCAATCATAATCGCCAACTCTAATTCTTCGACATTTGATGAATCAAACAGGGACACATGGTGTCGCAAATTAAAAGATTTAAATAAGTTCTAAATGTCATTTTTAATTAAATAAATGCCCACAATAGAAATATATATATATATATATTTCGAGTTACAAAAATTATATCTTTACGAATTTAATGTTGAAAAATTGCAGAAAAATTATATCCTCACTCAGAAAATTATATTTTTTCAGAGTTTGACGAAAATCCCCAAAATACATAAAAATGGTAAAATTTTAGAATACCATTCTAATCATTTTAAGCTTGATAACATGCATATAGTTGATTCAATACAAATGAACATGTAAATATGGTCAGATTAAGCCATTAAAAATTCATGTTATCATGCTCCTAGGATGACTTAGGGCATGGTCGATTGTCAAACCTTAATTATTCATCTGATTAAGTATTGTTGCATTATAAAATAATTAGGAAACTCTTCTCTGATATTAATGAATAAGGAACAAGATATGGAATGTGATTGGCTTGTGAGTCATATATATTTCTATCATATGTGTCTAGTGATGCGGAACCATCGGTTGGAATTGACAACCGGTTCCGAATCAATAGGTGGAGTTATCCCTACGATGAGATGTAATGCGTGTATGCAGAGGTATTTTTTTAAAAAGTCAATGAGGAAATAAGCATTACGACGATGACAAAGACGCACGCGGCGACAAAGCATCAACCTGGGAACGAATAGACTTCCACTGATCCGGGGTTTGACAGTCGTTGTTCGACGTCCGCTCGGTAGCATACCAAGGAGAATCCTATCTACTATTTCTCTCAAAGCATTCACTACCCTAGCCCCGGTGGTGGAATTGCGCTTGAGAGGTACTGAATGAAGTAAATGAACTCAAGAGGGGCGATGACGAGCGAACCTGCGGGGCCAAAGTGGATGGTGCTAGAACCTCTCGGATGGCGTCTAAGGCTGGTCTGACGCGCCTCCAGAATTGAGTGCAGTTGGGGGGGGGAGAAGAGGGGCTGTCTCCCCAGGTCAACGACTTCAGTCAGACTCCGGAAAGAGGGTGTCGGGTTGTAACGGCAGCCCCAGATGGCCCTCCACCAAACTGGCAACAATCGGACAACTGTTTCCCGAGTCCTTGTCAGAATCAGCCTAGAGGAGTTAGCTCGCGCCCCAGGCTAATTACCACAGACTCAGGGGACCAGAGGGAGCGGGTGCTCGACCTTCTAGTCACTTGGAGGCATGGGAAGATCCAAGGGGAGATAGCTTGTCCTCCACGTCTTCCGACAAGCAATCCATGAATTCCTACTTTTGGGAAGGGTGTGCGACCGGCTGGTCCTTCTGGAGGTAGAAATTTGGTCTTCTAGCTGCCAGGAGGACGGATATGAGGGGAGCAAGCTCAACCCCTTGACCTTCCTGTTTGGCAATATTCACGATCTCGTGCTTCCAGAGAGAGGGGATGGCGGCAGGCCGGTCCTTTCGGAAGTGCCAATTTGGTCCTCCAACCGCCAGAAGAATAGATCTAAGGGGAGCAGACTCAACCCTCAGACCTTCCTGCTCAGCAATCTCATGATTTCCTACTTCTGGAGTGGGGGATCGCGGCAGGCCAAAGAGGTCTGATCTGTAGTGTTCATTCAACGAAACAGACAGGGGGGAGAGGGGAATTTGGATTTGGGGGCACAGAGAATTCGGGAGGGATCGAAGGGACTTGGAAGGGAATTGGAAGATCTGAGGGAATTGAAGGGAAGGGATCGAAGGGATCAAAGGGCTCCAAGAAGAGAGGCCGAAGAGAGCGGCCATTCACGGAGAGATGAACAGAGGGGGAAGAGAAAGAGAAGAGGTGGGAGGGGAAGTGAAGAGAGAAGATTGGGGGAAGAGGAGGGAGGAGATCAGTGGGGGAGGAGGAGAGAGGAGATTGGAGGGGTGGATATCAAATTCAACAGAAAAATATAGGTAGGATTAGGGTCTTTGGGGGCCTAATGGGCCAAAGTGAATTAGGCCCTAAAGGGGCCCAATAAAATGAAATTAGAGGGCCAATGGGAAGAGGTTTAGACTCTCCACTTGGTCATCCTTATAGAAATTGTAGGAAGTAATTTTCAAAGGAAGAAAAGAAGAAGATAAGGTCAACCTTTCACCCCATTGACTAGGGTGACTACCTGAACTCCGGGTCTCGGATGTCAGCTCTGGCTTGTCGTGTCGGCTGATGTTGGGTCTTTGGCAGTCAATGGTCCCCATCATCTAGCCTCTAGACATCCATGCAATCATGCAATCCCTATCACATTGAATATCCTCATTCATCTTGACATTCCCCATTATTGTTCTACCATTTTTATTTTGTTGTTCTTATCAAATTTGGAGTGGAGAGTGATGAAAGTATATGTAGGCAGCATGTTAATCACACATTTCATTTATCATTCATTGTTCATTAATATAATGTATTCAATACAATGCATATGTGATGCTCATAATGAAGTCTACATATACATGATCTGACTTGTTGAAATTATGATGTTATCATAATATGGAGATATCAAAGTATCAGGATAGATTAGCACTATATAGTCTCACTGATATGATGAGTATGGTTAGTCCTATAGCCTTTAGCATGGAGACTGGGTGCTCTTTTGTAGAAAGATTTTACTAAATTGATCTGTGTCATTCCATGAATGGCATTGTAGTAAACTATTAATCAGATTGGTTCATGTCAAGGTTATGTAAGTGATTATTAGACATGAGACACCAAATATGTCTTTTGGATTCTTAATCCTAGTAATATGTTTTGGAAAATTGTGCTTAGACTATGTCCTATGAATTCCTAATCATGGAACTCTAAACAGTCTTAGCTCAGGTGCAACAAGAGTTCACAAAGATGATTGAGCATTCAGGGTGGCATTGTTTTCCCAACAAATAGATTTAAATAACTCGTGAAAGATTATGAAATAAGTCCCTGGAAAGGTAGAGGAATATTGGATAATGTTTTTTTGATGATTTTTGAATGCATCAATACTAACTCAGATGACCAATTAGTGTTGGTAAGCTGATCATACTCTAACTCATTCTAGGAGCATCATGTGGATGAGGGACTATAAGTATACGGTAACTGATGATTGAGAGGTTCCAAGAGTGAGTCAATAAGCTCATTTGTATCTTCTAGGGTACTGCTTGTAGTCTCTGTAGGGTTCTATAGGCCTTGAGATGGACGAACAAAACAAAACGATACACACCGGAAGACTTTTGCGAATCGAACGACATCAACAAAAACCATTGAAACGATGTACCTTTCCACGGATCGCATCCGTGATTTCTTAGATCCCGGAGTGAGCCGAGTCGAGTTGCTCACGTGTGCAGCCTCTAGACATATCCACGCGGTCCTCGGCATGTCGGATCTCCTCCTTCTTGTTGATGAGCCTTGTTCAATCTCCGTCGTCGTCGTTACGTCGTTCTGATCACATCGAGGAGAGAGAGGGGTTGTGGGGAGATGGGAGAAGAAGGGGAAAGGCCCCTGAACAATTCTGGCCAGGGTGAATTTCGTTTAGGGCCTTCCCCTATTTATACTGAGTATTTTTCATAAAGACTCCCAAAACTTAAGTATATCTTCTGACGTCCAAAAGACCATTTGCGTGTGACCCTCTAGACCCATGTATCAGTCTAGTTAACAACTCCAGCGGCCTAATAACCTTTTTTGGCCTTCCAAATTATTGGCCTTCCAAATTATTGGCCTCCCAATAACCTTTAAAAATCATTTTTAAAGGAATTACATTATTACCATCATCCACTTGATCATAGCGTTCTCCATGCATTTCATATATGCTCTCTCTAGGATTTACTTTCAAGTAGGAGTTCACCTAAATCATGTCTGATAGATACATTCTCATCATTTTCGTTCAGGTTTGTATGCTTAAACTTGCTTAATATTTCCACATCCATCTTCATTTTTTGAAACATTTAAATTATTTGAGCATGCATGCTTTTGTACAATTAAACATCATTTTTAAAGGAATTAAATTATTACCATCATCCACTTGATCATAGTGTTCTCCATGCATTTCATATATGCTCTCGCTAGGATTACTTTCAGGTAGGAGTTCACCTGAAACATGTCTGATAGATATATTCTCATCATTTTCGTTCAGGTTTGTATGCTTAAACTTGCTGAATATTTCCACCTCCATCTTCATTTTTTGAAACATCTACATTATTTGAGCATAAATTATCTACATTAAACTTGCTGCCTTCTCATTTCTTTCATGCATGCTTTTGTAGGGTTCATAAAATTTTTCCTGATTAGTATGGTAAAGTTCATCATCATTAAGAGGGTAATCAGATGGAGGCTCATTATTATCAAAACACCTTATACTAAGTATTAGAATGAAATATTTAATCTCAATGATTTGAAGGGTTATGAAAGTGATGAGACATTAATGCATTTAATTGGTGAATTTTTTAATCCATATTATCTATTTAAATATGGTGTCCTAATTTGAAGGCATATAGGGTTCCTTGAAAATGTCCATACATCCTAAGATATGGAGATTATGATAATGTCCATACATCCTAAGATTAATCAGTGAATTAAAAGAAGAAGCATGATTTAGGGGCTATTGATTATGAAAATGGTGATCATGATAATTTTTATTCTACATGGAAAAATGATGAGAGTAGTTGATAAGGTTTCTTTGACTGGATGGACAATTCAAATGATAAAGCTTATATGGATCAGCCAAAAGATCATGAGGATTAAGTTTTTATTATGTAAGAATTTTCATATCCATCGTTTATAAAACTATGAACTCGTCTTGAGATAAAAAAATAAAATCATAAAAAGACAATTAAGATAAATGATTCAAATATGGTCTCTTAACTAACATACAAATAGGATCCTTTAAAATATCCATACATCTGAAGATATGAAGGTTGAAGATCATGCAGTCATTGATAAATAAATATGATTTATAGAATGTTTATAATGAAAATTACTGGGTTATTTCCATGAAATTTATGTATTTTATACATAAAAATAATTCTAAATGCATTTTATCAAGCTTAAAATGAGAAAAATCTATAATTAGAGTGAAATTCTGATTTTTTTAGACGTCATGGTATTGTATATATTTTTATGATATCATATTCGTACAGAAAAATAATTTTATGATTTGGAACATATTTTTAATGAATGTTTTACATTATATTCCTTGAAATTTAATGTTCTAATGATTTGTTAATATATTTTTCTTAAAAGTGTGCTGCACCATGTGTCCTCATTCAATTTTCCCTAATGGCAAGTGATCAAAATCTTTAGCAATGATTAGATGCCCTAATCATTGAAAAGGTGCAATTATGGCATCGTGAATTGGGATACCATAGTGCTCCAATCATTCACTGACAAAATTTTCAGTTTTCATAATCAGTGGTGACATGGACCGATAGAAAAAGGTGAGATTTAAATCACAATATATGAAGTTTAAAGATCAGTAAAAATGATTAAAAATCAAAGTGAAAAGTCAAAGTTATGTCATTACACATGGCACGCACATGTACCGCCACAATGCTTTAAAGTTCAAATGATGGTGATGTGGCACGGGAAAACATGTTGCCACATCACATAATCATTGGAGTCATATTTGTCTTATAGAACAAGTATCACACACATCAGAATATCATTTGATACAATGATAATGTAGCACACGTTGATGTGCCTCCATGTAACAATGATTAAATATTAAAACTTGAAGTCTTTTATTATAATTTTCTTTTGCATAGGTACACATGGCACTTATGGAGTTGTTGTTTGCCCAAGATGAGGAGATTCCATCATTAGAAAATTATGAATCTTTCACAACTTTCAACTACCAACGAAAAACAAGGAAGCGTCAACACCGATATTGAGTAGAAAGAAAAAAAATGAATGATAATGATTTCTCCAACTTCAAAGCTTGATATGTGAAGGGGAAATAGGCCGATTGAGCTGAAATTTTGATGGTCACTTTGTCTTCACCCCCTCTTTCTACCCATGCCCTATGATCAATAACTCGAGGCATTGATCCTTGTCAAATTTATCCTCAAATTTGTTTCCTCCACTTGTGGGCTGATTGAAAGCTAGTCTGTTTCTAAGATCCATCATGCTTGTTCTTGGCGTCATGAGTGGGTCATAAGAGGCAACAAAAAAGAGAGGGCTCTGACCTGAACTCACAAATTTATGTGATCTTGGCAGAGTGTAAGGATCTACTATAAGTATCCCCCCATATATTGCTTCTTCTCGACATTATCACTAGGTTAGACCATTTTACCTTCTCATTCCACACAACCTTACTTCTTTATTCCCTCCAATCACATCTCACACATCACCCTCTCATCATCATCTTACTCATCATCCCCCTTATATGACTGGTTCTTTATGTCACTCCCATGTAGTCTTCTTGTTATCATCACTCCATCCTCGATGTCACTCAATCTTCAAAAGTTATAACTATCACTATCTATAATATACTATAAGCATTGTAATTTTATTTATAATTATCACCATCTCATTTAACATTTTCTCATCGCTAACCCTATATTTTACACATATCTCATCTCATCTCACTAATTACCATTTAAATAATCATGAATCCTTAGTTACAAATCCATCTCAAGGGGATTTGTACTCATAACTAGCTAATTTATTTGAGTACATATTTATATTTTATTGATAAAACTCAAAAACACCAAGAACAATGAAAACCCTAAAATTTGAAGCTATAAAATATTGATTATCAAAATGATCAATTTTCATTACAAATATTTTTTACAAAAATGTGGAGAAGGGGGCGCAGCTCGTGCCTTCGGGTAGTGGTGCTCCAGAACTTAATGGCCCGTAGCCCCGCGTTTGCCCCTAGGAGCACTACTGCTACGAGCGTGCTCCATGCACAAGGCCTATAGAGAAATGTGGAGACGTGTGATCGAACGGCTTTTGGCCTGCAGTCCCGCCTGTGCATGCAGGCATTGCTGCTACAAGCGTGCCCCCGGCCGGGGCACCATGCACTCGTAGGGCATGACCCTTAGTGCATCCGCTGGTCGAGCATAGCTCACGCCTTGACATCCACCTGCAGCACACTGTCTTAGGATACAGCCTTGCTGCTCCATGAGCCTCCAACACTCATTCTAACACCTCTACTGCTTTGGTCCATATTGGCACCATTGTGCTCGGCGCTCCAAGCCTTGCAGCAAACATGACGCAACACAACCTATTGGGACATGCCCAATGCCCTGCAACCATCTTGATGCTTTGCCTGCCATGCCTTAGCCTCATGGCAAGATATCCCCCCCACGTGTGCGGGGAGTACTTGCAGACTGCAACACTGTCATTGGCAGATCGTGACCTTTGTGTGGCATGCTCTAATTTCCCATGAATGCGCGCTGTTGAGCATGAGCACCATTTGGGTTATGGCTTCAAAGATCAAGGATGAGTGTCACCACCCATGATGTTTTTGGTGTCCACGCGACGAACGTGGCACCCTATCCTGAGTCCAAGTATGAGGACACACCCTAAACAGTTAGCATACTGGCCTCTCCACAAGTATGTGGCCACCTACTTTGGGGCCTTACACGCCCTAATGTAACACGACGTCTCGGGATCGAGCAGCTCGTGTTACACCACAAGGGAAGGCAGCTAATTAGTAGAGCGGCGGCGCAGGGCGGTCGCATTGGCAAAAATGGTAGCATGAGCTTCGGCTACGGCCTACCATAGGCAACAAAGATAGGTGTCGACAAAAAGATCAGCTGCTTTTCTTCCTGCCGTAGCATGTACTTTGCGGCGGTGAAATGGCGTCAGCTGGTCATTCGGTGGACGCCGCCCTTGAAGCTACTCTAGGAGACTGTAGCGGCGGGCATTGGATGGCGCAAAGGCGCAGCGGCACAGGGCGGCTGTAACAGACTTCAGCGATGACGATGTTAGGTGTTGCTACGATGACGTTGACAGCTATAAAGCTAGCAATTGACGGACGGGGGTAGGCGTCAGCGGCAATGGCAATGACAATGATTGTTCTTCTTGCGACGACATGTACTTCACGTTGGTGAACTGGCGATGGCTGGTCGTATGGTGATTGCTCCCCTCGACGCTATTCTAAAGAACACTAGGTGCGACTAGATGGGTGTGTGGCGCGGGTAGGCACGGCAATGCAGGAAGGCACGATGGCGTGGGTAAGCACGGTGACTCAGGTAGGCGCGACAGTACATGTAGGCGTAGCGGCGCAGTTAGGCGCAGCAGCGAGTGTAGGCGCAGCGACAAGATTGGTAGCAAGGCGGTTGCGAGTACGACAGTGAGCACGTAGCGGGAGCAGGTAGGTACAGCGGCAAGCACGACGACGATTGCCGTGATAGGATGTGGTGGTGGCACGGTGATCGGTTCATGGCGGCGGCCACGACAGTGGGTGCGGTGTCGGTAGGGCACAACAGCTAGGTGGTTGCGGCAATGGCTTCACCGCAAGAGAAGCTAAAGGAAGCGTAGGAAGTCGGGGTATACGAAACACTTAGGTGACAATTGAGGAATAGTAGCCAAAATCAATAGACCTTCGCTTAAGTGCTGATCTAAGTCAGATACGGGGGGGAATAGACATCCGATATGCGTAAGATATCTTTTGCGAAAAAACTTAAATCAATGTTTAAAAAATCACCTAATATAATTTTGGGGAAGACGGTCGGCGACTGTGTGGATGCGGGAACAAGCTACTGAAATTTCTAAAATGGGGGAAAGTTCGTCACAATGGCCAAGTAATAAGCTATGATTCAAGCGTCTGGAACAAGGTCAATCCTAGATCTGATTCAAGTTCATCGGTAACTTGATATCATTAAAGTAATTTGGGGAAGATGGAAGAAAATGTTAACCTCGCTAACACGTGCTTGTCAGGAAGGCAGTGTCCTTGTCCCTTCCGCGCAGATCAGGGGGATTTGTCAAATTACTTGGATCAAATAAACCACGCCTCCCAGCCGAGAAACGATCACTTCATCCAAAAAATCAATGATCAACAAGAATACTCTACAAGAACAATCACTTCATCCAAAAAATCAATGACCAACAAGAATACTCTTCAAGATCGAAACAGGAAAAAGAATATGGGAAGTGTGAGCGTGAGGAAGAGACAACGAGAGAAGCATAAGGAGAGGGAGCGGGGGAGGGAGAGGGAGAGGGAGAGGGGGAGTGATTGAGCATAGGAGAAGAGGAGGGAAGAGGGTGATGGAGAGGGAGTTCTTACCTCGCAGATGTCTCTCGCACGCGCTGGTCGACGGCAAGGACGCCAAAGGGTCGGGGACGTCGGGGATGCCAAGGCGGACACTGCGGGGGCGGCGGCGTCGGGGACTGGGGAGTGGGGAGCGAGGACTGAGGATTGAGGACTGAGTGAGGATTGACCGACTGAGGAGGCACTCCCTCGCCCTTGAAATTGTTTTTAATATTTTTAACAAAAATAAACCGCACAATTCGCACAAACGAACTGCACGGGGGTTTGTGCGAAGTGCGGTTCGTTTCATCGTGCATTCTGTTCGGAAAATCTGAACAGAACGCACAATTCGCTCACATTCGCTCAAAAAGAACCGCACGACCATGTCTAGTCTTATCTATTCAAATAGGGTCGCTTAATTTATTGGGATTTGGGGTTCTGTTAAACTATCCGTACATCCTAAGATATGGAGGTTGAATATTATGCAAAGAATTGATATAAGAAACATGATTTAGATAACATTGATTATGAAAATGACTACCATGATAATTTTGATTTTACTGGAAAGAATGATGAGAGTAATCGATAACGTTTCTTTTACTGCATTGAAAATTTGAGTGATAAGGCTCAAATGAATCATCCAAAAGATCACAAGGATGAGCTTTTTTATAATATCTAGAATTTTCATATATATTTTTTATTTTAGAAAATTATTAAGTCGTTTTGAGATAAAAAAATCAATATCATAAAAAGACATCTAAGAAACAAAAAAAGCCTTTCCCATATATTTCCATGGCCTTCCATGCCAAATTATGCTCTCAGAAAATATTAGTGTAAAAAATCACCAAATAAATTGATAAAAATCCAATTGGGAACATTTATTAGTCCTAATAATAGTTTGTCTTTATGTTTTGAATTAATCGATAAAATTTTATAAAACTTGGCTCATAAATAATTTGGATAGTGTGTGATGAGCAAGGGTTGTCCACATAGGGAATGTATATTAGGAATTTGATATATTTTAATATGGTGATTAGGGGATTATAAAATATATTTCATTCATTTAGAAAATGGTGGCAGGAGAAGGATGATAACTAAATATAGATAAATCAAATAATTATATATGGTCAGAAATGTATAGAATCAGTGAGTGTGACAAATCATAATGACACATAAATTAGATAAAATTTTACAAATCATAATGGATGTGGATGGATCACCATAAAAGAAAGAGATGAATAGATGTTCATGGACGTCGACGATATCAAAAAGAATACAACAAATTAAGCACAAGAAGGCTCACTGTGGACCATTCTTTTCCATCAGGATTAAGGAGATTTGTGCCAGCAAGAGATCCCCTCAACTTCTCTTTCATTTTTTAACTTCAATCAACCTATAACACCAAGAAAACCTGATGGATGATGAAATCACTTTCTTTCACTCTATCTATTAGAGGAGTGATTCCAAGATGATTTTTTATATGAATCAAGGGGTCCGATAACTTGAAAATTAACATGATTAGTTAATGAATTTTATATTATATTTATGTGTTTTAATGACTATATTTGCATGTTATCATATTAAAAAAAGATAAATCACTTACACTTTCATTTTACTATTATTTCTGATTTTTTATCATTTATTACATGGAATTTAACCTCATTTTAGTGAAGAAATATTTTTTTCATGGCCTTAAATATTTGGCTAAAGGTTGGTAAAAGCTTTTCTAATTTTTCCATATTTTTCTATAATTTTTTGATCATTATATAGCCAAGAAATGATTTTTATATATTTAAATAATACATATTTAATTTATTTGGCATTTTATAATGTATTTATATATATAAGGGCATCCACGTCATTCGCCCGAAATTCGGGCGAATGGGTGGATGATTATTATCAAATAATAAGAGAGAGAGAGAGAATGATTGAATATATATATTTTTTTAATTAAGGCCACCGACATGCACGTGCGTTAAGCAGCGTGCATGCGGTGTCAAGTTGCCACGTGCATTACTGCACGCGGCAACCAACATGCACGTGCACATTGATTTGTGAATTTTTTTTTTAAGAAAACGACGCCCGGTAAGCTCATTGCTTTTTTATTATTTTCTTAAAAAACGGCGCGGTCAGACATTGCGGCTCAACAAAAGAAATAATAAAATATAAATCTTTTGTTTTTTGCATAAACACAAGGCGATGTGGCGTCCTCTCAACCACTCAAAAGGGAGAATTATTCTCCAATGATTGCAGATGGCTGACGCGCACAACGACGTGTCGACACACGATCCAAGGATGGGGGAAAACAAGAAAGATAATGCCAGCCATTAGAAAAATCATTTTTTAAAGAAAGAAAAAAAAGATCCAACGGTCCAGATTTATCCTCACTAAAACCTTGATATCTTGAGATCTAGACGTCCGATTGGGCTGAAATTTTGAGGGTAGGTTCGTCTTTTCCCCCTATACTATCCAGACGGTTGGATCTTTAAATGGAGGTCTGGAAATGGGCACTCAAAGTTGGATCTTTGGAAGTCGACAGTTCTTGATTCTGCACTCAAAGTTGTAAGTTTCTGATTTGTATTTCAATCTTCTTCTTGAACGATTCTAAAACGCCAAGGCATGGGAGAAATGTACATGCCCTAGAAGTGTTTTTGAATGAAATTTTGATTCTGATTCAAGATCTGATTTTTTAAACCTTAATTCTACATCAATTTAGAACATTTCTACTGCATTAAAATTTTAATTTAGGGTTGGATTTCATCTTTTCCCCAAATTCTTCACTTTCTCTCTCTAGGTTAATTTGTCTAGTTTCTCTCTCTATATTTCGATTTTTATTGTTTAGGAATTTAGTTAAATATATAAAAAACCTAAATATAAAATTTGATTAAAAAATTCATCCATCTTGAAGTCCAATTTAAAAATCCCTTTCTTGATTATTTAATTGCCAATTTTAATTCATAAAAATTGTCTTAAAATTTTATAATAATTGGGAAAGTAATCATCCGAATTAATCTGATCTTAAAATTGAAATATTTCTATCTTGAAGTTTCTGACTGAAATATTTAAAATCAAAATTAAGTCTTACTTAATTTTGATTAATTAAAAACATTATTAAGCATAATTAAGATTGATTAATTGAAAAATTAATTCATCTTTGAATTAATTCATTGAAATTGGATAAAAATTCTTATTTGTTGCCTCCCTGTGGTTCGACCCCTTGCTTACTTTATATTCTATATTTAGTGATTAAGGGAAATTATAAATTTTATTGTATAAGTCTAACGCCAAATCAACGACATATTTATGTGCATTTTTAGGCTTATCAGGGTCTATTTTTAAATCAAACCACATGGATGGAAAGAGGGCAGAAACACAAATCTACACTCAAACTTTGAGCCCGAAACTTGTGGATTCTAAGATATAATGATTTTAAGTTGAATCATTTGCGTCCCTTTAATTTTTTATCTCCTCTTATTTTCTCTCTATCGAATGTTGGCATGGCATAGAAAATTAAGAATTTAGCTAAATTTCAGAAATCCATAAATATATTTTGATCCATTAAATTTTAAAAAATTGTATTTCAACTTATAAATTTAGTTTCTTCATGAATAGGATGACAGGAAAATCTGCAAAAATACCAAAAAATCCATTAAAATCAGGATATGATTGTAAAAACATATTTAGTCATTTAATATTGATAAAATGCACACATAATTATTTTAGTAGAAATGAACATAAAAAATTTAATGTTATTAATATATTAATAATTGTAGAAGGGCACCCAAGGGAGATGAGGCAAAGCAGATATTGAGGGCTGAAATAGGTTAGGTTGTTGGAGGGAAAGGGCTCATAGGTATTATGTGGCCTTCAAGCCAATCACACTTCCAGGTACTATTTAAGTTCATTAATATAAAAGTGTATTCATTATTACTATTAAGTAATGTTTATAATCAAGTCCTTGGATATATGCAATGACTAACTGAATTATGATGATATCATAATACATTGATCACTATTCTTCAAACATATATTATAAATATTCCTATTCAAAAGATACTCAGCATAGACATTAAAACATAAAAAGAATAATACTAAAAATCCTACTATGATTAGTACATCACATATTGTGGCCATTTGTTAGAGACACTAAAGATGAATGATGAGTGTTATTTTGGCAAAGAGTTTTCTGAATTGATTTTTATGAATCCATATATGATATTTGAACTGGTTCTCTATTATTAGGTCAATTCATCTCATGATCGTGTGAGTATTTTTAAGTTATGAGATACCAAAGACATATTGAGGATGGATGTTGTATTTTGACTATGACTCATCAATCCCTCATCAGAGGGTTCTAATTATAGCAAGAAGTACACAAATGTCATTAGATAGTCAAGACGGGATCAGCATTCCTTCGTATAAAAGGATATTGTCTCAAGGAAGTTGCATTTAGTTCCTATTTAGGGTAGTGAACTATTGGAGAAGATGTTCTCCAGCTATATCCATTGCTCATAAGTACTAAGTACAATGGCATATTAGGGTTTAATTAACCTTGCCCTAAGTTATTCGACATTCTGAGACAGCTGAATGATTATATGTATGTGGTAACCGATGATGGTAAATGTTCCATGAGACAGTTCATTTATTACTAATTTTCTCCTGGAGCAAGACGTGTATCTTGGCACCCACATGCATGCAACTGAACCTATCAATTGGGTTAAATTGATCCTTAATCAATCAATATGTCAATAAATTATTAACAAGGATGTTTAGTAAATGTTACCGTTCCATTGAAGCTAATTAATAAGACTGATACATTGGCCTGAGGGTCACATGCATAATATCTAAGTGCATTAGTTTATCCAAAATAGTATAAAATGGGGCACCAATTTTTAGGTGCCCATGCTAAATAGGATTGGTCACCCCTGTCTTCTCTTCGTCTCCCAAAGCCATCTCTTTCTAGTGTAACTAGATGACGAGAAGATATGCCATATCTCAAGAAGTGTTGAAGAGAACCAAGAGATGGTGTGGATACATCAAGAGGCTGGGCACATGAATGGCCTGAATGATATGGTCATCTAAACTTTTATATTTTCAATATAATTCATTTTTTACTATTTCCACTTCTGTAAATATTTTTCATATAGTCAATGAAGTCCATTAAACTCAACAGAGGCATAGGAATAAGACCAGGGTGGAGGAGGGAGTGAGAAGGAAGGTGGTTTTGTACAGGACCAAGGGGGCACTGCACCTCTATCTCTATCTCCCTCTCTTTATGATATCCAGATATCCTAGACTGATATCAAATATCAGAGGGTAGTAATATATGTCCTAGTATTGAATACCCTTACATTGTCATAATCCAAAACGATGCCCATTATCGCCATACCAAACCATCTTATTTTTCCAAATATTGGTTGTTGTCTTATCACATATCATGACTAAAATTAGAGGGGGCAAACTAGTATCAGCCAATCATATTAAGAGGTCAAATTAAAATTTTGAGGGCAGCTTTGGATCTCTCCTATGATGTGAAAATTATGGTTGAACTTCCTTCCGATATTTCTAGATAATTGAATGAAAATGAGTTGAGAGATCCAACAAGTGTTCATCTTGGTGTCTTGGGTGATTGAAGAGAAGCAACATTACTATCTCTTATCTTCTATATTTCATATTAATCTTCTTAATATTTATCAACTATCATCTGCCTATCTTACCATTTCCCTCATCTCTCTATCTTATATTGTATATTTCATGAGTTAAAATATAAAATTATCATTAAAAGGCAATAAATCTCATTTTCAAGAGTTCTGGAAAAAATATGTAGGACAAGGATGGAATGGGAGGTTTGGAAAATCATAAATACACATTCTTAGGGGTGTACATAACTCTTCTTGACATTTACACTTTCTTACATTCTCCTCTGGTTCTAATCATGCTCAGAGGAGAGTCAGGGATGATTGCTAAGGCTGTTACACCACTCCAAAAATCCTTAGACTTTCAGACTCGATTTCTTTGACAATACATGCTCTGGGTTTGATTTGAGCTCGACCGATAACATTCAAAGTTTTGACCCAACTTCCTACTAAGGTATTTCCAACCCACAAAAAATGGGGGGTACTGTTTGACAGTCCTTTCTTTATGTTTTATTTTCTTATTTATGTACTAATAGGATACATGTTATAAATTAACCATTTTGTTTAAGTGACATGGGACCTACCCCTCTAACTCTGTTTGGCTCTTTAAGGCCCTATCCCATTCAATATAGATTAAGTTGTTTTTCACCTAAACCATAGCTGAAAGACCTTCAAAACCACGAGCAGTATGTGAGAAAGAGAAAGCTGATGCAAGTTTGACATGGTATCAGAGATAACTTGGTGAGAATGTTGTGCCTCTCCCCTCTCTAGAAGAAAACTTCCTCTCGGTTCTATCATCTCTCTCTCTAGAGGACTCAGAGTTGTGTGAAGAGGCATTTTAAAATCTGGAATGGAAGGCCAGAATTAGACCTCTACCATTGTGGCCATCACAAATTGAGAAAGAGTCACAATTGTCCTCCCTAATATCAAGATAAAGTTTAATCAGTTTAATGCATATCAATGGCAGATGCTGGTGGAATTATCTTTGGAGGCCATATACCATGGAGACCATCTTGTGGAGGATCATGTTACTCCTGGAAATCCATAGTATAAATCAAGGAAGTCAGAGGAGTCACTAATATGGTGGGTAATTATCTCTATGTGGAATCTGTTAAGCAGATGTAGGGAATATTATCAAGATTTGTTCTGCACTAAAGACGGATTGCAGAATTTATGATTTAAATGAACATGTTTTTCATGCAAAGCAAGGGGAAGCAACCATCATGAATAATACTAGCTGATTCAAGGGAATTTGGAGATAATTTACCAATATTGGCTAGTTGAGAATCCCTAGCCCAAGGGAAGAAAATACACTATGAAGTAGAGAATGTTTACCTTTCTCATGGGGTCTTAATCCAGAATGTGAAGGTGTCAAAAGTCAGATCCTTCATCCTGAGCGGCATCCAGACCTTGATGAGGCTGTTGGAATGCTCTTAGACAAAGAGAAGAGGCTGATACCCCAGGGCCAGGTGAAACATCCACTAAGTGATCTCACAACTATCCAATGATATCTGACTGGAATATCTCAGCATGGTATAAACTTAAACCAAAAACAGGTAAAAAAGGGAGACTCTAGGCACACTATCTTCCATATTTATCGCAAGAAGCAGAATCACACTAAGGAGAATTGTTGGAAACTAACCTAAAATTACCATCAGTCACGGCAGCCTAATAGTACAGGAAAGCATATGTAGCAACCTCGGAGACTCAAAAAATGGGAGATGCTTCCTTGGGAAAGAACTAGGTAGAATAACCAGTACAAGGCACGAGAGAAAATGTTCATGCACTAAGTTAGAGGCGAATAGCCTTAAAGGATTATTGGGCTATACACCCTTGGTTTTTTCAGGTAAAACTTTTGCACTACTGGGAGTGACTCCTTTTTTAAAACCCAAGTACAAGCACCTCAATTCTAGATACTAGGGCAACTAGTCATATGACCCCATATCAGAATCAGTTTGCATCATATCTATCATTTAGTGAACCCCACAAGGTAAGCATGACGGGTGGAGGGGTTTTGACAAATTCTGGAATTTGGAGTATAAACCTCAATATCTGTGTACTCAAGTGGGTGTTACACCTGCATGGCCTTATGGAAAGACCGATTTCATCGCAGAAGTTAGTTCATGACAGTGGATGGAGGTTTTTTCTTGATAGTAATGGGTATTTTCTCCATGACAAGGTAATGGGGAAGAGGACTTCATTATGTAGAAGGGAAGATGGCTTGCTGCTCCTTAAAGGCTTCCCCATCACATGGCTCACCTCTGTTAAGCTTCCGCATGGCATGGATCAGATCCTGTTCCTGCATATGCGCATGGGCCATCTTTCTTTTGAGTTATTCAAACTGTTTTTACCATCTGTTTTTGAAGTACTTGATATTAGTACTATATTATGTGATATTTTCTAATGGGCTAAACACAGAAGGATAGTCTAAATGATAGAATTTTGACTCCATTTGGTTATGTTCATAGTGATGTGTGGACCCCATGCCTAGTAACCAGTCTTTTAGGGCATAAATGGTTTGTGATCTTTGTGGATGACTGCGATCGGCTAACTTGGTTGTATTTATTTTAAGTCCAAGGCAAAAATATATTCTGTGATTGTGGTATTTTGTGAGATAATTAATTACCAGTATGGTGCAAGGATCAAAACACTCTTACTAGAAAATGTGAGGGAATACTTCAACTTCACAATTAATATCTATTGTGATCAAGAGAGATATTTTTCATGAATCTTCATGTGTCAACACCACAACAAAATGGTTTGGCCGAAAGGAGAGTTCGACATATATTTGCAATAGCCTTATCCTCACTCTTCTTGGCAAACATAGCCAAATCATATTGGGAAGAAGCAGTATATTCTACAATCTGTCACATTAATAGAACTCTAGCAAAGGTAATTGGTACAAGAGTCCAATTAACCTGATGTCTTCCATCTATCATCAGGTGACATGGAGGGCTGGATTGATGTTCAGGATATTTGGGGGTGTTGCGTATGCTCACATGGATGCAGGAAAGCTTGATCTGAGGGCAATCAAGTGTATGTTTGTTGGGTACTCTAATACTCAAAAGGTTTACAGGTACTATCAAACAGGGTCCATAATATTTTTAGTCATAGCATATGTGACAATAAATAATAAGTAGATGTTCTTTGCAAATGAGAAGAGGGACACAAACATAGCTTTTAAAGTGTTTCTGCATGACTTCCAGTTCCTAACTCTGCGGAAGGGTATTCTAAGTGTAGGTGAGGCCACTCTGCATGAAAGCAGCCAATAAGAGTCAATTTGTCCAAGATGTGATGAATTAAATGAAATGTTGCCACTAGTCACTGAATAAACTTTCAAGATACAAGAGACAAAAAAGGAATTGATTGTGTATAGTGAACTTGATGATGATGACTTCCCACTAGGTGAAGAAGAAATAAGTGTTGAACCACCTGGTGAGACTCCTAGAACTGATGCAGTTTTGACTTGAGAGAGGAAGAACTAGGATGGCCAACTGCATTGAGAAAGGATGTGAAGAGCTGCTGAAATAAACCTAGATATCCATTGGGGGATAAAATTTCTTATATCAAACTGAGTCCATAGTACCAAGCATTCTTAGGCGCCCTAAGAGGAATCTATCTTCCCATAAATGTTGAAAAAGGCCATAAAAAGTTGAGAGTGTGAGACTTCAATGGATGAGGATATGGAGGTATTAAAGAAAGATCACACTTAGGACTTTGTTTTCTTACCTCTTGGAAGAAAATTTGTTGGGTGATGGTGGGTATATACAACAAAGTTCAATGTTGATGGGAGTCTGGAAAGGTACAAGGCAAGGATGGTAGACAAGGATTATACCTAATCCTAAGGCATTGATTATTTCAAAACTTTTGCACATGTAGCCTAATTGATTGCTCTAGCTTCAAAGTTGGTATGGAAAATGCTCCAAATTCATGTAAAAATTGCTTTTTTGAAAGGTGATTTAGAGGAGGAAGTGTACTTTACTCCCTTGTGGATACCAATTAGCACATAGGCCAAATGTGTTGTGTAAATTGTGGAAGGCACTTTATGGCCGGTTTTGGAAAACTCTCCTAAGCCATGACAAGTCTAGGATATTAGTAGGTTAATGGTGGTCATACACCATTTATCAAGTATAGTCCCTCTAGCTCTGTGGCAATCCTTAGTGTCTATGGGAATGATATAATCATGACACGAAATGATGATGAAATTCAACAACTTAGCCAACAGCTCTCTAGGAAAGATATTAAAACATTGGGCGCCTTCACACATTTCTTAGGTATAGAGGTCGTATTCTCCAAAGGAGGTATCGTCATTTCACAGCATGAGTACCTTCTGGATTTGTTCCATGAGAGAGGTAAACTTGACAGCGGACCACTAGGAATCCCAGTTGACATCATTATCAAACTTGGTAAGGAGAGTAGTAGCCCTCCAAAGGTTGATTGATTTTATTTCAGATTTTGATTATCAAGATCATTTATCTGAATCATACCCAGCCTGATCTTTTGTATGATATTAGTAGTTTGATCCAGTTTATGAATCAACCATGTGAAGCTCATCTCCAGGCAGAAAATAGAGTATTGTAGTATTCTAAGGCTATAGTGGGATAAGGTATATTGTTTTTTGGGTTCAAGAGGTTTTGATGTAGAAGAATTATAATGAAATCATAACGACATCAATAAAACATGAAACAAATCACCTTGGCACAGATCACACATGTGATTCATTCGATCCTCAAATGAGTCATGTCAAGATGCTCATGTGTGAAGCCTCTAGAAGTATCCAAGTGATCTTTGGCACGTCAAATCTCTTCCTTCACTTCGATGAGGTCCGTTCAACCTCCGTTTCTATCGTTACGCCATCCTGATCACATCAAGAATGCGGTGGAACTGTATGGAAAAGGGAGAAGAAGGGGAAGGCCTTTAAACAATTTTGGTGTAGTTGAATTTCATTTAGGGTCTTTCCCTATTTTTATTAAGTAGATATTTTTCATAAAAACCCCCAAACCTAATAACATCTTTTGATTTCCAAAAGATCATTTGCGTGTGACCCTTTAGTTCCATGTATCAGTCTAGTAAACGACTCTAGTGGCCCAATAACCTTTATTATCATTCTAAATTAATTAACTATATCATCATATAGATGAATTAATGTCAGATTTAACCCAATCGATTGGCTGAGTCTCCAACCCATGGGGTGCTAAGCTACACCTCGTGTTATTGACTAACTCATAGAACATGATTTTCATTGGTTACCATGTGCATATAATCCCTTATCTACTTGACGCTCCTAGGATAACTTCGGATATGGTCAACTATCAACCCTAATCAGTCTTCTGAGTTAGTACCAATGCGTTCAAAAATCATCGGAGAACTGTTCTACGATATTCATTACCTTGGCCTAAGGACTTCATCATAACATTTTCCTTGAGCTGCCTCTTCTTATACCGAGGGTGGACGATCCAATCATGACCACACAATCGTCTGCGTGAACTTCTTGATGCATATTGAATTCAGACTATTAAGAATCCCATGATTATATACTCGTAGGTCATTGTCAAAGTACAATTGTCCGTCCGTGAGACATCTTTGGTGTCTCACTCTATGGACTACTTACGCAACCATGATTTACAGTTTTGTATACTACCGTTCAGGGATTCGTTCGGATCAATTCAATGAACTCTTTCCAGCAAAGAGTACCCATAATCTATCCTAGGTGTCTCCACACTAATGACTATGGGACCAGCCATACTCATCATATGAGTAAGGCTAGCTAGTGTTATTCAATTTGGAACACAAGCTCAAAGACAAGTGGTCTCCATATTACAATATCATCATAATTCACCAAGTCCAATCATGTATTCATGGACTTCATTAAATATATTTTATTAATGAACATGGAATGAGATATGGAATGTGTGATTGGCTTGTTGGCCACATATATTTCCTTCATTGTTCACAAGAGATGGAGATGTGTTAGTAAATAGTTATTGTGCTGCTGACTTTTCTAGTTCAATAATAGACAGAAGGTTCACCGCTAGCAATTGCACTTTATATTGGGAACAGCCTAATGACATGGCAAAGTAAGAAGCATAAAGTAGTTACTCTCTCAAGTGCTTAGACTGAATTCAAAGCCTTAGCACATGTATACGTGGGGCACTTTGGATCAAGGGTGATATGGAAGACCTAAAGTTATTCTCCCACTATGATGTTAAACTGTGTTGTGATAACCAATCAGACATCGAAATCACTCAGAATCCAGTTCAACATGACAAGATGAAACACATTGAGATTGATCGATATTTCACTAAAGAAAAATTTGATGGAAGATTTATCACAACTCCTTTCATTAGGTCATTGAATCTAGTTGTTGGCATCTTCAGCAAAGGCCTACCTGATCTCGAGTTTGAGAGAGTCGTCTACAAGTTGGGCATGATCAACATTCACACCCACTTGTGACTTGGTGTTAGACAGTCCTTTGTTTATGTTTTACTTTATTATTTATGTACCAATAGGCCACATGTTATTAGTGGCCCTTTTTGTTTAAGTGACATGGGGCCCACCCACCTCAATCTCTATAACTTTTTAAGGCCCTATCCAATTCAATAGAGATTAAGTTGTTTTTTGCCAAAACACTACCCTACATAGCTTTAGGACTGGGAAAAGCAGGAGAGGAAGGAGAAGGCTGATGCAAGTTTTACATGGACTAACTATTTCTTTGAGGGACGCAAGTCCTCTATTTTAATTTATTTATATTGAATCTTGCCAAACAAGACATCTGAAATTTCAGCATCTGCTAAATTTTAAACGGAAAATTCTCTTTAAGCAGTAAAAGTCAGTAAAGAAAATTTTTGTTTTAGATTCCAAATCATGGTTTAAGCATATTAGAAACCAGTAATATTATTTATTATTCTAGTTGTTCCAAAAATCCAAAGGTATGATCTTCAATAATTTCCCTGACAGATATTTTTTCATCTAGTTACCTATCACAAAATTATTTCTCCTATAAGTGCATTTACTTAGGAAGGATACGAAGGATGGTTTGGCATGGTGAGAGGAGATGGTTTTTCATCAGCCCTTGCCTAATGTTTTTCTTCTAGCTTGCTAATATGTTGACATATATATATATATATATATATATAAATGCATATGTAAGTATGTATACATATATATATAGAGAGAGAGAGAGATCATAAAGGGGTAAGCTTTAGATATATATACATATAACTATGTCTATCTAAGGATGGGGTAGCTTTGGCCATAGGGAAAAGAAGGGCAAAGAGGGATCATTAGTGGGTAGCTTTGGATAAAGAGAAATGAGAGAGAGCTTCTCAGTTTCCATTCCAATTCTCTCTCTATCTCCCTCATATTCTCTCCCTCTCTCTCTCTCTCTGCCTCACCAACTCTGAGAATAGATGCAGAGAAGCAGATCAAAAGGCACAAGAAAAACCATTATTATAAACCCAATAGTCCAGCCTCCTATCACAGCCACAAGAACAGAACACAATGACCATAATCACTCCCTCAATCCTATCTCTCTCTCCCCCTAAAGAAGCCCCAGAGAGATAAAGAGAGAGAGAGACCCAGCATTCAGCATATACAAAAAAGAGAGGGAGAGAGAGATGAAGCAAACCCACTATGGCCTCCAGTGGGGGTAGGCCTTGTTCTCATCCCGGTTGTTGCGGAAGGCGCAGCAGCCGATGGAGTAGACGACGATGAGGAAGACGAGGAAGATGATGTTGACCACGGCCACCCTCTTCCAGTCCCTCTTAATGTTTGCAAGGAATCCAGCCTTGCAGGACTGGCAGCTGTAGCACAGCGCTGTCGGAGCATTGCTCCACGTCCGACAGTCTGGATTGGTCGAATTCGTGGTCCCACTCCACACTGTGGGGCCCTCATAGTTCAGCCCGCATTCGATTGGTGGCTTGCAGCATCCAGACTGATGATCAGAGAGAGAAACATGAGGAAATTGATCCCACATCATTTGGGTTTTTATGAAGATTTCTAATTAGTTTTTTCACAAATCTGGGAGACTTCACTTTAGATCACCAAAGTTGGTCTCTGTGACGGATAATCAAATATTATTAATCTGGGTTCTGATGAAGATTTAGGGTCAGATTAATGTAAGTTCTAATTGCACCATTAAATTGAGTTTTACATAAGTTTCGGTTTCGGACTACCAACAAAACGAGGGCATGAAGGACCTAGAAAATCTAAATATCAAGATCAAGGTTGAACCAAGTTTTAGGCAATATAAACGAGATTGTGAAGGACCTTGAAAATATAAATATCAAGATCAAGGTCGAACCAAGTGTTAGGCAATATAAATATAAACATGAGGAGATTGATCGCACATCAGACACCCTTCCTGTTGGGTTCTTATGAAGATTTCTAGCTAGTTTTTTCACAAAGCTGGGAGACTTCACTTTAGAACATCAAAGTTGATCTCTGTGATGGAGAATCAAATATAATTAATGTGGGTTCTGATGAAGATTTTGGGTCAGAGTAATGTGAATTCTAGTTGCACCATTAGATTGAGTTTTACAGAAGTTTCGGTTTCGGACTACCAACAAAACGAGGGCGTGAAGGACCTAGAAAATCTAAATATCAAGATCAAGGTTGAACCAAGTGTTAGGCAATCTAAATGTAGCACTATTAGATCATCGAATGGGCAAAAAGTGACTTTGCATAGTGGGTCAAATATTTTACCAAAGAATGTTGGTGAAGAGAACACAAAAAATGAGAGTACGAAGGAACAAGTTTTATCTCCGAAAATTGGGGTATGGAAGATCAAAATTAAACTAAATGTCCTGGCGCCTAAATGCAGCGTCATCAGATGATGGAATAGATAAATGTGATTTCCGTAGAGTACCATCAATTTAAGTATTGGTGGAAGAAGCTCTTGTAGATCAAAAAATCTAGTTAGATGAGAAAAATAAAAAATAAAAAGAGGAAAAAGGAAAGGTAGGAGATTTGATCAGGAAAATCAGAGGATTTTTAATGAGATCTTCAACGAAAAGTGAAAGGATTTCCAAACGAGAGGATTTTAAAAAGCCAAAAACATTCAAAATATAGGTCGGCGAGAGGGAAGAATCAATAATAAATAACTGAAACAAGATGAAACCCTTTCTTTTAGAAGAAATGAAAACCTTGCCCGAGGGAAAACGAATAATCATCAAAACTATCATCCAGGAAATTAAATTTCGGGAAACCGCTTTAAAGAATCAACCAACCAGATTAGGAAGACATAATTACCTGAATGGAAGAGAGATTCTCTCTGAAAAAGAGAGCAAACGTCTCATTTTTATTCTGCAAGCTCTGGCAAACTTTGCCATCCGCGAGGCAGCTCCTGATCTTGTTCCAATTATTAGCGTTATTAACACGATTCTGAAGCCAATTAGAGTAATCCCCGAGCCGATACTCCTTGAAACCCCTTCCAGAGACAACTTCCCCCGCGCCCTTATTCGTCACGACAAAGGCAAATATGGTGAAACAGAAAACCAAGATGATCAGTATGAACATCACAAACAGGTAAATCCACAACAGCCAGGTAACGCCGCAGCAGGCGCCGATCAATCCCGCAAGAGAAACCAGCATGAGGAAAACCCCCAAAGCGATCACGGGCTTGTCCAAGAACCTCTCGCAATCGCTCGTACCGCGTTGGCTGAGCCATATCCCCGCCCCCAAGATCGGAATCGACAGCAAGAACGTCACGAAATTCAAAATCCCGACCAAACTATTGCTGAATTTCACCATTTTTTCCTCTGGTTTTCTTCTCCGAGCTCTGATCTTGATCTCCAAAGAAAGGTACGAGGAAGAAGACAGACGCCCGGTAGATATTTAAAGATCCCGATTGGCGGAATTTCAGATTATTAAATTTATTAATTAATCTTTGGGGTGCACCGATCGGACGGTGGAGATGTGGGGAAGCCTGAATCAACGGCCGATATCGGGATCTGAAAAGCCGTGTGCCGTTTTCTCGTCGGGCTGGTGAATCGACTTTGACCCCGCCCACCACGCGGTTCCGTCACCGCGTCGAGGTCGTTCCGCCACGTGGCGGCCCCGCGGTAAGCTTACCTCGAGTCACCGGTTCTGTTGACCGGTGGAGCCCACTTTTGACCTGGTCAACAATTAGTGGCAGGAGTGGACGGACGACGATAGAACGGTTTTGTTTTCGGTCATCCGATCACTCGTCCGCCTTTGTTTCGTCAACGTCACCATTCCGTAATGAGTCCTGGATTGATGGAAGTGATGGAAATAGGTTCCTTGCTCGCTCAAGCTCTCTCCCCCTCGTTCCAGTATACTCATATATCGTTCGGCCACGTGGCAGCTACCTTGTAGAGCTTACCTTGAATCACGTCTCCGGTTTTGTTGACCGGTGGGGCCCACTTTTGATCTAGTCAACACATAGTCATCCGATCAGTCGTCCGCCCACGTTTCGTCATTTTCACCACTCCGTAATCAGTCCTGGATTGATGGAATTGGCAGAAATAGGTCCCTTGCTCACTCAAGCTCTCTCCCTCTCGTTCCCGTACAATCATTATCGGTCGGCCACTTAGCAGCTACCAAAGAGAGCTTTCCTCGAGTCATGTCACCGGCTGTTGACCAGTGGGGCCCACTTTTGACCTAGTCAACAAATAGTGGCAGGAATGGACGGACGATGATTACTCGTCAGATCACTCGCCCACCCACATTTCATCATCGTCACCATTCCGTAATCAGTCCAGGATTGATGGAAATAGACGAGAATGGCCCTCATGCTCTCTCAAGGTCTCTCCCTCTCGCTCCCGTACAGTCGTCCCGTGCAGCCACGTGACAGCTACCTCAGTTACCGGTTTTATTGACTGGTGGGCCCCACTTTTGACAAAGCCAACAGATATGACTGCTATCACTCATCTGCCCACATTTTGTCATCGTCACCATTTGTAATCAGTCCTGGACTGACGGAAAGGACGGTAGTTGCTCCCCTGCACTCTCGCTCGCATACAAGTATCTACCTGATCACCTGACCACCTCTCTCTATCTCTCCCTCGCACTCCCTCACCTTCTCCAAATCAATCTCTCGCCCCCTCCCTCTCTTCATCTCTCTCTTCCCCAATTCTGTACTCTCTTTCCCTCTCTGTTGGTCTCGTCACTTCCATCTGTTTTTCGGCATCCATCATCTCAGATGGATGAATGGTGACAATTGACAGAATTATTTAGTCAAATCATACATCTACAACTATATAACGGGTTGCTTGCTCACCAAGCCAGATATGAACAGCAATTGTATGACCAATCATAGTCAGGATAATAGTAGACGTGCTAGACCAAGTTGCTATTATTTCTTTTTTCCCTCATATTAGTTTTCTGATGAGGACAGATGAAAGATGACTAATGACGGAAATGACTTCATCCAGTCTAACGTTGACGGATTTGGACTGATGATCGGTGACGGGTCGGGATGAGATCAATAAAGATCAGTCATCCATCCTACAATCCTGGGGCCTATTTTTTCCATCTGAAGAAACCCACTTTGGAGTATTTCTAACTATATGCTAGACCTAGTCAGCATAATAGTAGGCCCCACTTTGCAGTGACTGGGACCTAAATTTGTCGCGTAGCGGGGGAAAAGGATAACAGGAAAAACCCCGCCAGCTGGGAAAAGGACAACATACTTTGCGGTAAAGTTACCGCCACAAGACTTCGATCCGAATCTTCGGTTCGACCAGTCATCAAAGGTGGGGCCCACTGAGAGTTACCTTATCATGACGTCATCACATCGGCAGCAAAGAATTTCTAATTTTTCGAGAAAATGTTTATTTGCATTTGGTACAATTTTTTTCCGGATTTGGTCTCGATGATGATCGGTAAGTTGACGGTTGTAATCATCTCACCATCACCAAGAAATATTTGAATTTATGACGAGTTTTTTGCAGATTTGTTCTTGATATTCATCGTTAATTGGCGGCAGTAGTGATCTACTAGTCGATTTGGCAGCTGTCATGATCAAAGGAATTCGCCAAATTCAAAGGACGACAGGAAGAATCTTGAATTTCAGATTAAATATTTGCGTTCTGTACAACAGTTTTGCCAGATATGTTCTTGATGTTCATCATTAATTGGCTTTTAAAAATCTAGCAATCGATCAGACGGCTTGTCGCGATCGAAGGGATTCACGAAATTAAAGAGTGAACCGTAAGAATCTTACAACTCGGAAGAAGATGAACATGTTTATATATTTTCAAACGGAAAATTTACAACTTAATATTTTGCAGATTTGTTCTTGGCGTTCGTTCTTCGGTAATTACCTGCAGTAATAATATCGCGACGCAAGGAATTTACGAATCCAAACGCAAGAGGATCAACGTGTTTAAAATAATTTCAGACCAAGAATTTTCAACTTAATATTGTGCAGATTTGTTCTTGGCGTTCTTCGGAAATCACCTGCAGTAAAAATATCGCGACGCAAAGAATTTACGAAATTCAAACGCAAGTGGATCAACGCGTTTAAAATAATTTCAGACCAAGAATTTTCAACTTAATATTGTGCAGATTTGTTCTTGGCGTTCTTCGGAAATCACCTGCAGTAACAATATCGCGACGCAAAGAATTTACGAAATTCTAACACAAGAGTATCATGGTATATTTTCTGCTAAGATTTGTCAAAAAAATTGAGTTCGGCACAATTTTTTTGCACATTAGATCTGTAAATTTACGAAATTCAAGTGTGAACGGGAGGAATCTTACCGATCAAGAAAGTTGAAGAACGGCCCGGTAGACGGAAGATTCATCAACGAGTTCGACGATTTGAAAGTTATTTTCCTTTGTCGCTTGCTCTAAATCCGATTTGCTCGGCCAATCGGAGGTCACCACGTCAGGATGTTCTTCCCGATGTCGTTTCACGCCATCTCTCCCGTGCTCGCATCCGATCACCACTCTCGCACCTGCAGAAATTTGAATTTCAAACGATTATCGTCCGATATAATTTCAATTATAGATGCGCCATTGCATATCTGCAGTTTGATGATAAAGAATAGAAGAATATGATGATGATGATGACGATGATGATGAGGATTTTATGAAGAAAAAAGATAATGATGATGAACCTGATGATCATGAAGAATTAGATAAGATGACGATGATGATGATGATGAAGGTTCTGATGAGGATTTTGATGAAGAAGAAAGAAATTACGATGATGACGAAGAAAGAAGGTGAAGATTATGATATGTACTTTTCAAGAAAGTACCAAAGAAGGAAAGGGCGGGCGGGTCAACAGACTGTTGACCGTTGAAAATGATAATGATGATGATGGTAAGGGTGATAATGAGGAGGTTCATGGAGATAATGAGGATGTTGATGAAGATGAATAAAATGATGACGATCAAGATGAAGAAGAAGATGATGATGGTGATATTATGAAGGATATGATGATCATCATGATGCCGATCAAGATAATGAAATGATGATGATGATGAAGAAGAAGAACAAATGCTGATAAATAATGATGCAGATGAAGAAGAAGATGATGATGATGATGATTTTTTTTTATAAGTAAGAAGATGATGATGCTGATGAAGATGATGAAATGATGATGATGATTTTTTTAAAAAAGTAAGAAGATGATGATGCTGATGAAGATGATGAAATGATGATGATGATTTTTTTTAAAAGTAAGAAGATGATGATGCTGATGAAGATGATGAAATGATGATGATGATGAAGAATAAATGATGATAATGACGATGATGTAGAGGAAGAAGAAGATATGATGATGATGCTGATGAAGATGATGAAATGATAATGATGATGAGGAATAAATGATGATAACGATGATGATGTAGATAAAGATGAAGATGATCAAAATGATGATGATGATGAAGAAGAAGAAGAAATGATGATAACGATGATGATGTAGATAAAGATGAAGATGATCAAAATGATGATGATGATGAAGAAGAAGAAGAAATGATGATAACGATGATGATGTAGATAAAGATGAAGATGATCAAAATGATGATGATGATGAAGAAGAAGAAATGATGATGATGATGAAGAAGAAGAAATGATGATAATGATGAAGAAGAAGAAATGATGATAATGAAGAAGAAGAAATGATGAAGAAGAAGAAATGATGATAATGATGAGAAGAAGAAATGATGATAATGATGAAGAAGAAGAAATGACGATAATGATGATAATGAAGAAGAAGAAGAAATGATGATAATGATGATGATGTAGATGAAGAAGATGATGATGATGATGATGATGATGTGGGTATAGTGGTTGATATTGATGTTGTAGTTGATGTTGACGTTCATGAAGATTATGATGATTTTGAAGAAAAAGAAGAGAAATTACGATGATCATGATGTCGATGATAACGATAGAGATAATGATTATGATGTCTATTTTAAAGCTGATGATAATGATAATGATTATGACGTCGATTTTAAAGATGATGATAATGATAATGATGATGACGTCGACGATGGATAAGATAATGATGATATCGACGCTGAAGAAGAGGAAAAAGAAGATTAAAATGACGATGATGATGAAGATAATAATGATGATGATGTAGATGATAATGATAATGACGGTGACGTCGACGATGAATAAGACAATGATGATATCGACGATGAAAAAGAGGAAAAAGAGGATTAAAATGGTGATGACGATGAAGATGATAATGATGATAGCGACGATGAAGAAGAGGAAAAGGAAGATTAAAATGAAGATGATGGCGAAGATGATAATGACGATATTGACGATGAAGATGAGGAAAAAGAAGATTAAAATGACGACTATGGTGAAGATGATAATGATAATGATGATGACATCGAAGATGAATAAGATAATGATGATATTGACGATGAATAAGAGGATTAAAATGACGATGATGATGAAGATGATGATGTCGATGATAATGATAATGATGATGACATCGAAGATGAATAAGATAATGATGATATCGACGACGAATAAGAGTAAAAAGAGGATTAAAATGACGATGATGATGAAGATGATAACAACGATGATGCGGATGATAATGATAATGATGATGACCGCGACTATGAATAAGAGGAAAAAGAAGATTAAAATGACGACGACGACGATGATGATGATAATGACGATGATGACAATGATGATGATGATGATGAAATCAACCTGGAGGATCAAAGCAATGGAAACCCCCATGGCAGGAAAATAGATAATGATTACGACGTCGATTATAAAGATGATGATAATGATAATGACGTCGATGATGAAGAAGACAATGATGATACCAACGACGAAGAAGAGGAAAAAGAATATTAAAATGATAAGGATGACGAAGATGATGATGATGAAATCAACCTGGAGAACAGCGGCGAGCCAAAGACCGGAGCAACTCCGCAATGGCAACCCCCGTGGCAGGAAAATAGATAATGATTATGAAGTCGATTATAAAGATGATGATATCGACGCTGAAGAAGAGGAAAAAGAAGACTAAAATGACAATGATGATGATGATAATGACGACGACGATGATGATGATGATAACGACGACGACGACGATGATGATGATGATAATGACGACGACGACGATGATGATGATAATGACAATGATGATGATGATGATGATGATGAAATCAACCTGGAGAACAGCGGCGAGCCAAAGACCGGAGCAACTCCGCAATGGAAACCCCCATGGCAGGAAAATAGCAGACGAAAGCCGAATCAAAAGGGGAAAACCTCTCGGGAACGGCATCAACGCCGCCCTGCCAGCACCTCACAGAATCATGATTCTCCTTGATCTCCGCCAGCAAGAAGAGAGAATCGTGAGTGGCGATCAGAAGCTGGCAGGGGCAAACCTCGGCGATCCGATCGATGAACCCGGCGGCGGGGAAGCAGGCAAGAGCCCTAGAATCCGGGGAGAGGCCGGCGGCGGCAATAATGACGTCGAAAACGGAAATTCGATGAGATTTCTTCGCGGCGGGGGAGGAATCGAGGAAGGACCAGTCCCTCTCGACGAGTTCTTCGAAGTGGACGGCGGAGACGGCGGAGAGGCGGGGGAGAGGGCGCGGGAGAGAGGGGCGGCCATGGCGGGGGGGAAAGGTGGAATGGAAGGGGAGAGAGGGATGGAAGGGGCGGGGGAGAAGGGAGGGGGCGGCGAAGGAGAGGGCGGCCATGGCGGGAGCGAAGGTGGGTGAGGGTGAAGGGTTGAGGAGGGGGTTGGGGGTGGGGAAGAAGGTAAGGGTTCGGGTCGGGTCGGGTCGGGTCGGGTCGGGTCGGATCGCGTGGTGGACCTTGCTCGGCTTTTGGTCCAGACTGGCCTTTTTGATCGGCTCGGATGGGTCGGGTTCTCTCTCTCTCTCTCTCTCTCTCTCTCTCTCTCTCTCTCTCTCTCTCTCTCTCTCTCTCTCTCTCTCTCTCTCTCTCTCTCTCTCTCTCTCTATTTATATATATATATACATATATATATGTATAGATATAGATATAAATCTATATCTATACATATATAAATATATATATATGTATAGAAATAGAGAGAGAGACAGAGAGACAGAGAGAGAGACAAACAGCGAGACAAAGAGAGAGAGAGAGAGAGAGAGAGACAATTAGAGAGAAATAGTGAGAAAGATAGTGAGAGAGACAGAGAGAGATAGAGAGAGAGAGAGAGAGAGATAAAGACAGAGAAATAGTGAGAAAGATAGTGAGAGAGACAGAGAGAGATAGAGAGAGATAGAGAGATAAAGACAGAGAAATAGTGAGAAAGATAGTGAGAGAGATAGAGAGAGACAGATAGAGATAGAGAGACATATATATATGTATATATATAGATATATATTTATCTCTCTATCTGTATGTCTCTCTCTATCTCTATCTATATATATATATATATGTATAGATATAGATATATATTTATCTCTCTATCTATATGTCTCTCTCTATCTCTATCTCTCTCACTATCTCTCTCTATCTGTCTCTCTCTCTCTCTCACTATTTCTCTGTCTTTATCTCTCTCTCTCTCTCTCTCTGTCTCTCTCACTATCTCTCACTATTTCTCTCTAATTGTCTCTCTCTCTCTATCTCTCTCTTTGTCTCGCTGTTTGTCTCTCTCTATGTGTGTGTGTCTCTCTGTCTCTGTCTCTGTCTCTCTCTCTATATATATATATATGTATAGATATAGATATATATATTTATCTCTCTATCTATATGTCTCTCTCTATCTCTATCTGTCTCTCTCTATCTCTCTCACTATCTCTCTCTGTCTATCTCTCTCTATCTGTCTCTCTCTCTATCTGTCTCTCTCTCTATCTCTCTCACTATCTTTCTCACTATTTCTGTCTTTATCTCTCTCTATCTCTCTCTCTGTCTCTCTCACTATATTTCTCACTATTTCTCTCTCTCTGTCTCTCTCTATGTGTGTGTGTCTCTCCTCTCTCTATCTCTCTATCTGTCTCTGTCTCTGTCTCTGTCTCTGTCTCTGTCTCTGTCTTTGTCTCTCTTTCTGTCTCTTTCTCTGTCTCTGTCTGTCTTTGTCTCTCGCTCTGTGTCTCTCTATGTCTCTCTCTCTCTTTCTCGCTCTGTGTCTCTCTGGGTGTGTCTCTCTCTCACTCTCTTTCTTGCTCTGCTTCTCTCTCTGTCTCTCTCTCTCTTTCTTGCTCTGTTTCTCTCTCTCTTTCTTGCTCTGTTTCTCTCTCTCTCTGCCTCTCTCTCTTTCTTGCTCTGTTTCTCTCTCTCTCTCTCTTGCTCTGCTTCTCTCTCCGTCTCTCTCTCTCTTTCTTTATTTCTCTTTCTCTCTCTCTGTCTCTTCTCTTTCTTGCTCTGCTTCTCTCTCTCTCTTGCTCTGCTTCTCTCTCCGTCTCTCTCTCTTTCTTTCTCTGTTTCTCTTTCTCTCTCTCTGTCTCTTCTCTTTCTTGCTCTGTTTCTCTCTCTCTCTCTCTCTCTCTCTCTCTCTCTCTCTCTCTCTCTCTCTCTCTCTCTCTCTCTCTCTCTCTCTCTCTGTCTCTCTCTCTCTCTCTCTCTCTCTCTCTCTCTCTCTGTCTCTTCTCTTTCTTGCTCTGTTTCTCTCTCTCTCTCTTGCTCTGCTTCTCTCTCTGTCTCTCTCTCTTTCTTGCTCTGTTTCTCTATCTTTCTCTATCTTTCTCTCTCTCTCTGTCTCTTCTCTTTCTTGCTCTGTTTCTCTCTCTTCCTCAGTGTGTGTCTCTCTTCTTCTTTCTCTCTCTTCCTCTCTTTCTTGATTTGTTTCTCTCTTTCTTGCTCTATTTCTCTCTTTCTCTATATATCTCTTTCTTTCTTTCTTGCTTTGTTTCTCTTTCTTTCTGTGTGTGTCTCTCCCTCTTTCTTGCTCTATTTCTCTCTCTCTGGCTCTCTCTATGTCTTTCTCTCTCTTTCTCCCTTTATTCTATTTGTGTGTGTGTCTCTCTCTTTCTTTCTCTTATATTTCTCTCTCTCTTTGTTTCTCTCTCTGTCTTTCTCCCTCTGCTTCTCTCTATGTGTCTCCCAATCTCTGTCTCTCTGCATGTCTTTCTTGCTCTCTTTGTCATATTGAAACGATAGTTTAGTAAACCCCATATAGTATGCCATTAATATGTATTAAATGATGCATAGAGTCATACAAATTATACATCCATAATTAAAATACTTGTCTTAAAATGAATATAAATTAAAAAATATATGCGTATGTGAACTTGACATATATGTCATTGATAATAAATGCATAATCATTCTTTCAATATTAAAATTTTAAATAAATTTATACTTTTGAAGTTTAGTAACACTTCTATAGAATTTTAAGAAACAAAATAAGGAAAACCATGTTTCATGAAAAAGTTAAATTGATTAATTAATGATTAATAGGAAATGAGTGTGGATGATTTAGATGCCAATTATATATTTAAAAACGCAAACCTTAAAGTCATAAATTTAAAAAATATTCTAAATATGAAATAATAGTATGGGTCCTCACGCTGGGTTTAAAGGATCGTGCTCGGAGAAAGATCGGATGTCCTTAATGTTTTTTGGTAGGGGGGAGATTTTGAATAATCTCTATTTCAGCTTTATCCACTTCACGTCCCCTATGGGAAATGACATGTCCCAATAATATCCCCTATTGCAACATAAAGTGGGATTTTTCCCAACTTAGAACTAATCTCTTCTTTACACATATATATAGAGTTTTCTTCAAATTTAACAAACAATCATCAAAAGTTTGTCCAAAGACTGAGAAGTCATCCATGAAAACCTCCATACAATTCCCTCTCAGCTTTGAAAAAATAGGTGTCATGTATCACTGAATTGTTGCAGGTGCATTGCATAGTCCAAACCACATCCTACTAAATTCATGTGTGCCAAATGGGCATGCGAATGTAATGTTCTCTTGATCCCCTTGTGATATTGCAACTTGGTTATATCCAAGTAACCATCCAAGAAACAAAAATATTGCTGACCAGCAAATATTTCTATGATTTGGTCAATGAAGGGAAGAGGAAAGTGGCCGTTCTTGGTGGTGAGATTCAACTTCTAATGGTCGACAAACACTCGCCACTTTGTCGGTAACGGTGTTTGAATTTCTTCTCCCTGTTCATTTAACGTAACAATAATCCCTAATTTCTTTTGGTCTACATGAAAATTGGGCTCACCCAAGGGCTATCAGAAATGGAGTATATAATCCAGCTTGTAGCCATTTCATTATCTCTTCTTTCACTGTATCCCAGACTAGATGATTGAGTCTTCTTTGAGCCTCTCTTACGGGTCTTGCATTCTCCTTTAAATAAATCATGTGCACACACATAGATGGATCCAAGCCTTTCAGGTCCGTTAGTGTCCAACCTATGGCATCTCTATGTTCACGTAGCACATTTAGAAGTTGTTCGTCTTGGTTTGGAATAATCTGAGAAGATAAAATCACTAGTGAGGTTCCCTGCTCATCAAGTAAATCATATTTTAGAGTGGATGGAAGTGTCTAAAGTTCATGTGGTATTTTCCATGCATGGATCTATGCACACTCTATGAGTTTCATTTCCCACGTGTCCCATGTAATTTAGAGATTCCTTGCCAAAATCATGAAGTTCCTCAACTATTTCCATGACATCCACCTCTTTTGGAGCTTCAGAGGTGTGCTTGATAAGTATTGCAATATTCAGTTTCACCCTCTCCTGTCCAACCTTAACCTCAACTTCACCTTTTTTCCCAATTTGTGATGGCTTTTGCCGTTGCTAAGAAAGGTCTACCAAGTATGATTGGAGCTTGACTTAGTTCTTTGGTAACCTGCATACCTTCATATCCGCCACTATGAAATCCACTAGGAATTGGCAGCTCTCCACTTTAACAACCACATCATCAATATTCTCGTGTGGCTGCCTGACTGAACCATTTGCCAATTTTAGCTGATAACACCCCAAATTTGGTATTTAATTCAAGCAATTAGCACAATGTTATGCATTTAAAGAGTTTAAAATAGGTTTGTTATCATATATTACATGTTAATTAACTTTTCCAAGTGAATTATTAGTTTTCCCTAATTTTCTGTTGATTTATGAATTTATTTAAGCTTGGAATAATTCTATTTAAATAAAAAATGGCAGGTTTAAAAATTAATTTTAATGTTAATAAATGTGGGGATGAATTACTGAATTTTTTGGAATTTTTTTGGATTTTTTAGGAATTTATTTGAGGAAGAAATGATTTTTTTAAATAGAAAAGGATATATTTATAAGGAAAATACGAGTTTTAAAGCAATTTCTAAAGTCAGAGGGGGTTTTTATTAATTTTTCATTGCAGTTATGTTATTAAAACAGCTCTCGATCGCCTATTTCAGGCGTAAAAATCCAATAAATTTATTCCAAGGGTTTTATTGAATTAACCGGAATATTTGTATGATTTTCTATCTTTTTTAGTAAATACGGAGGAGAGAGAAAGCAAATGGGGCATATACATAAATATTTTTTGCGGTGTCTGTTTGCGCGCGCCCATTTAATTAGGGACTTTTCTGCACAATTTCGAGAAATTCTCTCTACGGGTGGTAAGTTCACCTCTCATGCTGACACAAAGTGCACGCACGGGAGGCGACGTGGCACTCTGTGATTGGGTGGAACTTAGAAGGCGCACAAGTATATTAAAATTGCTATGTATTGTGTCTATTTTTTATTTTTTTTTCTTATTTCATCCAGGGGCACGTGGTGCGCCGAGAAAGAACCTGCCATTTTGAATTTAAAAATGTGCAGCCAATGGGAGATTGACACGTCATTGCGTGTAAGAAAAAAATTAATTAAATAAATGAATATTGATCCAACGGCTATGATTGGTCAAAATTCATTTATTAACAACTTTTGATCCTAAAGTTCGACTGAGGTAGTTTTTAATGTATTTTCTCATCTCAATCTCCTATTTATATCTGTATAGTTGGATCATTCAGATTAAGCCTACATCGATGGCTAAAAATTAATTACTAATTGGGAGTAAAATGGTATTTTTTACCATGTAACCAAGTGTGAAAGTAGAATTTCGAGTTGAGGAGGTCATTCTGGAGGTGGCTTTATCACATCTGCAAGACAGAGAGGAGCTTCATCCTGGATCAACCCTACTAGGTGCTTTCTATTTCCTTGCGTTTGAATTTTTAGTGTAATTTGGATGATTTGTTAGTGAATTTCTTTGTCATTCTTCTCGATATTGGTCTGAATCTCTAAATCGCTAGGCTTGAGCGGAATGTACAAGCCCTTATTGAGACTGAGAAGAGAGATTGTGAGATTTACTTAGCTATTCCATTTGCACATTAAAAAAATTATAAGAAGTAAGTTTTAGGGGATATTAGATTGCATTTATGATCTAATAGTTAGTGAATTTTGATACCAATTTCCCCAAAATCAAACTAAAACCAAATCAGATTTTCTTCTTATTCCCTCTGATTAACCCCTTTGAGTCTTTTTATTGGATCAAAGAAGTCAATCTAGAGCTCCTTAGTTCTTCTATTCTTCCCATCTCTTCTACCCCCCTTTCTAAACTCTCCATCCAATTAGGGTGATTTGATCTTCATTGATGATTAAATTAACTATAATTGGGGTCAAATTATTCAAGCAGATCACTAATTGAATACCGTACTAGCTTCCCTTGGACGATACCCATACTTATCACTATACATCTTAAGTTAGGGTTTTATAATTTTTATCGTATAAACAAAAATCAATAATGACAAGGGATTATAAAATTGCAAAATTCACCCCCTATTTTTGGCTTATCATTAGCTCGATGAATAAGGGGTGTGATTCCCGTTAGTTAAAACAATCATACAATGCCTTGGGCATGATATTCACAGGGGCCCCGTGTCGAGCAATGATCTTGTGAAAGTGACTCCACCAATATCACATTTGATAAGAGGTGCTCCTGGATCTAGCCCTTTTCGGGTAGCTGATCCAATAAAATAGAGCGAATGCTCTCACTCAAGTGAATTTTCTGTGTCCTTTGTTAAGGAGTGCATAATCCTTTCACATACTTAGCAAAGATAGCATCCGTTAGTGGAATCGTGATCATCACTTGCTTTAAGTTATCAACTTTTTGTCAGATTGAGAAATCTTGCTAGTAGGTTTGATCAGAATGGTGGTAAAAGGAATATGTTGTGAGCTAGTATTTGGATTTCTCAAGATTTCTAAATCAGTCTCTTGGGTGGGTGTGTTTGGTACTTGTGCTAGTTCTCTGCCTCCATGTTCTTGCACGGTTTCTTCACTAATTGGTTTGTTGATCATTTTGCCATTTTTCAGTAGTGATACGACCCTCAATTCAACACCTTCTTCATCCACATGAATTTGATTGACATGATGTCGGCTTGTTGACACTCCTAGATTTCTCGGGTTCGATGTGGCTAAGAAGGAATTTTCTCAGAGAATTTAAATTTTTTCCCTCGTTGCCTATCAATGACTATTGCTCCTGTAGCTTCTAACTTCTCCATTCTAGCCATTAATGCTTAGTTCTGCTTTGTAAGCAAATTCGTTTGCTCCATCATTTGCATCATGATGGCCTGTGTGGATTGTTCATCCCTAGAGGCTGCAAGTTGTAGTGCCCTTGCATCGCGCTGGTATCCTTGTTGACCCAAATGATACTGTCAAGATAGGCCCCTACTGAACGCAGGGTTTTGACCCATGTTACCCCTATTAGTACTAGTATTGTTGTACCTATTCGAGTAATGAGACCTTTCATCTTGCATTGAAGCTTTATATTGATTATAGTGGCCTGGCTCCTGAACAGCCATCACATCTGGATTCAATTGATACTCATTTCCCTCATGGTCTAAGCTAGAGCAGATTACACATGAGGGTGAGTCTTTGTTACCCCGCTAACAACATGTCTAGAAGTACTCATTTGTTTGAGCTTTTCAGCAAAACTCATTTGTCCCGTCACCAATCTGTCAATATTATCCATTATCATGTCCACCTGCACCACTCTAGCATCAATCAGACCTCCCCTTTTGGGTATGACACTCCTTCCTGTTTGATTTAGTGCTGCGTGATGGGCCTATTTTCAGCCACTAACTCTATGAGTTCATATGTATCATCATCATATTTGCTTATGAATGACCCACCACTAGTTTCGTCAAGCATAAGTCAATCTGAATGGTTCAGGCCTTCACAGAAGATTTGTACTATCTCATGGTCAAGGATTCCATGACAAGGACAAGATCTAGTATATTATCTCAACTGCTCCCAGGCATCATTGAAAGACTCTCCGACATCTTGGTGAAAATTCCTAATGGATTTCATGATAGCATTTGTTCTTCCTATCGGATAAAATTCCTACGGAATGCTTGTTCAATCTCATCCCATGAATCAAGAGTTTGAGTTAGATTTTGAAACCATTCATAGCTCTATCCCTTAGTGTAAAGGGAAAGAGACGCATCTTCACAATATCGAGAGGAACATTTTGGTAATTGTTCATTTCATAGACTCGTGACAAATCCTCAATTAACCTATAGGGGTCTTAGGTTTACCTAAAAATGTTTGTAGAAGGCTCAGGGTGTGAGCATTATTGGTGCGGAGTGATCTCATAACCGCATCCTTTTGTTGTTCATGTAATCTCCATCCATAGTCAAACATGGTGGTGTTGACATAGAAACGTTGTCAACTGTCTACTCCTCTTGTGTTGAGCTAAAGGGATTCACGAGAGGATTTTGTATTGACCTCCCATTCATACACAACTAACCTCTAGTGAAGGGACAAGTAAAGAGTTCATACTTGTTGACTTTATCCCCTAACAAGAGAGAATAAGTCAATTTCTAACCTAAGTTTTCCTTTCTGTTGTTCTTTGTTGTCCTGTTTCTTCCTAGAGCATGATTAACTCAGAAGAATGAAAGAGAAATAATAAATGTAAAGCAAGCACAAAGATAACATCAAAGGGAAAGTATGATATATCTATTATAGTAAAAAGTAAAAAGCTAAAACTACTCCAAGGGACGTCAATCCCCAACAACAGCTCCAATTTGATATAGCAAAAATAGGTATGCTAATGTTGTTGTTATTGATTCACTTCTACCAAAAAATATTTATGAAATTTTAATCTCGCTCAAAGATGTACAGAAAAGAGTAAGGTCGTTTCCTCAGGGATTGGCTCTTAGAGTTAGAAATTACTTAGTGAGCTAGAAGATAGGGATAAAATTTTCCAGGATAATAATATCAATAAGTAATTTTATGATTATTTTTATTTCAATTCCAGTTAGGAAAATCCGGGAGATATCTCTCAAGATAGTTCAGTGAAATATAAGGAGGTATTTAGGGGGTGAAGATAAGGAAAAATGATTAAATCAAAATCGCAATTAAAGAAGATAAAGAACACCACTAGGTGTTTTTAGAAGTGACTAGTAGAAAGAACGAGCTTGTATATGTTTTATAAAGAGAATTTTATCAACTGATTTTATTCAAAGCTGGGAAGTTGCATTATGAAAATATATTAGATTAGAGAATAAGATATTTTTATCAATTTTTTAGAAGTCAGTTGAAAATTTTAAATAATCTTTTGAAAAGACTATGAGTATAAAGTGTTCGATGAAATGCATGACTGAAGGAGAGTAGTGATATTGGGTTTTTTATGCAGAAAACATGATTTTTTGGGTGTATTCGTAATCAGAAAATCAATAGAATAAGCTATGAAACTTTTTATAGTTGGTAGGTACTTTTAGATATTTTAATTGGATTACAAATTTTCTAAAAAATTCTATAAGAGTTTTTTTTGGAAAACATCACTGACCAACTGTTTGATTAATTGTGCAAAAGAGAAAAAAATCACAGAAGATGAAAAATGTGTACCCTGGTGGTGTGAGAATATTTCTTAAGTTTTTTTTTAAATTAAGTTAAATTTCTAGCATTAATTCTTGATAGAAGTTGACTTACCAGAACTTCCACCATTTTGGGGTCGGTGACAGCTTTAGACCCTTTTCCAGCCAAGTCCTCCTCCAAGTAAATCCTATGTCCTTTGTCTCGATTCACCGCCTCTTTTCTTCTCTCTTTAGGTCAACGAGCTGTCACCACTCAAGAAGAGAGTTTCCAAGAGGTAGTGAAATGATTTTAGGGAGTTTAACTCTCCAATTTTGTTCTCAGATTCAGATTAACAACAGTGAACCAAATCCCTGTCCTGGTAGGATAATGTAGGTTTCTGGCAATATGGGACCCTCCTAGTCGATGTGGGACCATTCCTCAATGCTTTCTGGCGGCCAGTTAGCAAAGATTCGCCTTTTCATCGCTGGAATAGGGTTTCTTATGACGGAGATGATGGCGAGGGGTAGAAGGGGATGATCTTGTCCTTCGACTGTTCGATTGTTATGGGGGGTTCAACGGCTATGATTAAATTGTAGCTGTGGACCCTCTTGACTTCTACTGGTCATCTCCCAGACAGCATTATCCTTGTCAGATCTGATCTCCACTTGGTCTTGAATCATTGGTCCACATTAGTGCCCACTGCTGATTTGTCACTTATAAAAAGAGAGATATAGATTAGAGTACATAGCTTGAATCTGACCATTTGATCTTCTTAGAGAAGATCAATGATCAAGATTAAAGCATTGGCTTTAAGAAAAGCACACTTTGGCACGGGCTTCGGGCTAGGTCATTGCGAAGCCCAAAATTGGCCTTCTTTGTGACTTATTCTCGCAATGGCCCAAGGGTCTAGTGCAAAGGGGTTATATCTGCCCTGGATCAGACTGAAAAGTTTTGAAAGCTTTAGTTGTTAATCACATATTGTAAGAATTAAAATTCATAGATGATATATAAACTTTGAATTCCTATATCATTTGAATTTAAAAGAAAGAGAGAAAGAACTTCCCGCACGTGCCTGCATGAGTACTGACATTGGTTACCTTTTCGTGGTTCGACTTGTCGTGTACTCCCTTCACCTATGGTTGTAGTTGTGGCCCTTAGTAGTTGGGCTATGGTTGTGACTGTAGTTGTGGCCCGTACCAATCGTGTTGCGGATGCGGCTGCAGTTGTGGCCTTGTGGCTCCTTCGGGGATGCAATTTTTTTCTCTTGGTTCTTTTTTTCTTTCTTTCTTTTTAACAATCAACAATTTCTACTTATCATATTTAGATCATATTCATTGTCATAATCATGTTAAAGTCTTAAAAATTGGAAAGTTTACATAATATGTGAATTGATGCATGAAATGTAATTTATTGATAAACATATCATGAAATATGTATGTTAATTCCATCATATATACAACATATAACCTTCAAAGAGATAAATTGCATGCATGAATTTGAATACGCCAGAGACTCTCATGTCCCTATTGTTCATAGTTGTTGGGTTATACAGCTTTGATCCCGATGAAAACTTGGTACAATTTCCAATGAAAGACTGAAAACACATGTTAACAACAAAAACCATTAAATGAATCTCCTGGGCATGGATCGCATCATTTATTCCTTTGATCCTTGGGTGAGTCATGTGGATTTTCTCATGTGTTCATTCTCTAGACATATCCAAGCGATCCTCGACACGTTCAATGTACTCCTTCACCTTTACTAGCTCCATTCCCACTCTATTGTCATTGTAACACTGTCTTGATCACATCAAGAATGGACGGGAGCTACGGGGAGAAGGGAGAAGAAGGGGAATGACCCTAAAAATTTTGGGATCGGTGAATTTCATTCTGGGTCTTCCCATATTTATACTGAGCGGGTATTGTTCATAAAAATCCCCAAACTTAAGTATATCATCTAACATCCAAAAGATCATTTGCATGTGACCCTCTACGCCCATGTATCCGTCTAGTTAATGACTCCATTGGCCCAATAACCTTAGCTAACCTTCCAAATTAATTATTTGTATCAGCATATAGATTAATTAATGTTGAATTGATTTAACCCATTTGATAGTTCAAGTCTCTAGGCTGTGGGGTGCCCAGCTACACCTCGTGCTCTAGAAGATACATTTGAGTGTATGTCGATTCACTCATTGGCTACCATGTACGTATAGTCCCTCATTCATTTGATGCTCCTAAGATGACTTAGGGTATGGTCAACTCAGCGTAATTGGTCATCTGAGTTAATACTAGTGCGTTCGAAAATCAAAAGACAACTCTTCTCTGATATTTGACTACATGTACCAAGGACTTGATAATATTATTTCCTAGAGCTGTCTCCTCTTATACTGAGGGTGGCCGATCCCATCTTGACTACTCAATCCTCTTCGTGAACTTATTGATGAACCCGAACGAAGACATTTTAGAATCCCATGATCAGAGACTCGTAGGTCGCAGTCAAAGTACAATGAAATATCTTTGGTGTCTCACGTCTAAGGATCGTTTACACAAATATGATGTGAATCAACCTAATATACAATTTGGTATCGTCCCATTCAAGGATTTGTGTAGATCAATTCAGTGGACTCTTTCCACTAAAGAGCACCCACTATCTATACTTAGTGATGACGCATGCCATCAAGGATCATCGAAGACGTCATCCCAGCTGCCTGCCATCGTCATCAACAGTTTTGTGTTTTTCCGTTCACATCGTCCTGTTTTCGTCGCAGTGTGATGCATCCCGTGTGCGTGTTTTGTCATCTTTATCAGGGGTCCTTAGTTATTCTAGACCCCCCTCCCTTGTCCCTTTATCTTTTATTTTATGTTTTTAATTTTACCTTTTTTTCTTTGTAATGGGGGGCCCATTATATAAGGCCCCTTTAATGGACCAGATTCCCCCTTGTTGACCCACTTAAGGGGCCCATTTGACCTCTTCCCCCTTTATCAGGGAAGAGTGGGGCACCCTAGGTCCTCAGTCCATGAAGAAATTTGTTAGAGTATTGTTCTCATTCTGTCTGGTCTCACCTCCCCTTGTAGAAAAGGAAGACCAATAGGGGAGGGGAGGAGGGAGAAGTTGAGGAACGGGAGAACGAGTGACCAGAGATTGGGGGGATTCGACGAATTCACCTCCTCCCCATTCTTCTGCGTCCACCGTTGGATCCATTCGCCGTCCATAAATCACGCGATCGTCCACAAACAGGACGCCATGGCCGTTGAGGCTTGCCACTCTACGAGCGCGATCGTGGAGGTCGCAATCGCACGAGTGAGTGGCTGAAGATGGGATCGGTCAACGCGGGTTCATAAAAAAAAAACCGCATCGTCCCTTCTAGACTAATTCCAGGCGTCCCCTTCACGGCGATGCCACGTTGGGAATTCACGCCCGCATCATGAATTCCTACGCGCCTGGCCACCATTCCTTCAACGACGACAACTTCAACGATCTTGGGATTTCCCTGCGCCCCTTTTTGGCGACACCGCGATGGGAATTGTCGACCGCGTTGGGACTTCCTACGCATAGGATCGATAATCTTCGACGGCATCCATTTCACCGAGCTAGCAACCTGCAGGCACCCTTTCTCGACGACGCCATTCTCTGACTAATAGCGTCGGTAGGGACAGTTCCCACCATCCTTGTCATTGTTTGCATTCCCTTAGGGGAATCCACATTCTACCCGGGGGATGGCGCTTGGTCAGCCCGATCGCACCACTCTAGGTTAACCGCAGAGCTTGGGATTTCTATTGTCTGTAGTCTAAAGGCAGCCAATCCTGCGCACAAGGACGACCCTGATTCTCGTCGCTAGAAGTCATGTGTGCGTTTGCGATTACGGGTGTTTGGCCTCTCCATCCAACACTCTACTCGGGTCCATTGACGACCCTCACCGAGTCATGTTGATGCCTCCATAAATACCATCGTTGGTGCATTTGCCGCTCCGACCTGGTAGCAATCACCACCTCGTCTGCGGTACTACCCACGACGCGCTGCCCCCTTGCTCGCCCTCGCTCTCTTCCCTTCCAATTTCTCCGGCATCTCAACGCCTGTCGAGCCACCATTAGCTCTCCGTCGACTCTCCGCCACACCCACTCTGCTTGGCGCTGACTGTTGACGAATCCTACACCACGAGCCATCGCCGATGAGGTATGTCATCCTCTCCCGTCGCTCATTTAATTATCTCTAGCAGTATAGTTTTATCTCGACACCACCGTGCTCAGGCTAGGTAGGTGAGAGAGGCAAATTGATAGAAACTACGACGTCACGAGTGTCTTACCGGTACGGACGAGTTTCTCCGCTATGTGCAAGCCCTACGGATTGAAACCATTCGGCTGTAGACGCCTTCGTCGCTCTGACGAGCTTCGAGAGGCCACCGTTGGCATCACATGGTGACCCCGTCCAAGCTCGGAGCTCCGCGTCTCCCTCGAGTAGGAACCTGCACGTACGACACGTATGACGCATCTTCATCACATCGTAGTTACATCACTTGTTAGTGTTTCATCCATTAGACGATGACACCGTCGACGTTCGATACCACCATCTATTATCAGTACCGAGCCATCATACTCGGTGCCAACCGGACGACGTCCTATATTTATTGTGGTACTGAATTTGTTGGTTCAAAAATATACAGAAGGGACAGCCTAATGGCATTGCAGAGTAAGAAGCATAAAGTAGTTACTTCCTCAAGTGTCGAGTCAGAATTTAGAGCCTTAGCACACAATGTATGTAAGGGTTTCATGGAAGACCTTAGGTTATTCTCCCACATTTGTGTTAAACTGTGTTGTGATAACCAATCAGACATAAGAATCATTCAGAGTCCAGTTCAACATGACAAGTTGAAACACATTGAGATTGATCGACATTTCATTCAAGAAAAAATTGATGGAGCATTTATCACCACTATGTTTATAAGGTCATCAGATCTAGTTATTGACATCTTTACCAATGGCCTACCAGGTCCTGAGTTCAAGAGACTCGTCTCCAAGTTGGGCATGATCAACATTCACACCCACTCGTGAGGGTGTGGTAGACAGTCCTTTGCTTATGTTTTATTTTATCATTTAAGTACCAATAGGCCACATGTTATAAGTGGCCCATTTATTTTAAGTGATATGGGGCCCACCCCTCTCACTCTCTATAACTTTTTAAGGCTCTATCCAATTCAATAGAGATTAAGTTGTTTTTTGCCAAAACCCTAGCCTACATAGCTTTAAGACTATGAGCATCAGGAGAGGAAGGTGAAGGCTGATGCAAGTTTGACAAGGACTAACTAATCATGGGAACACATATTTCCATCAATAGCCATGACATGAACAATTACCAATGACTTAGCGTTTCTATAGTGCAGAATTCATGATGTTGACAAAAATATATGTGGCTACCAAGACAATGATACAGTCCATATATCTCCCCATGTTCATTGATAGAACATATTCATTATAGTGCACATGTAATGCTTATAATGAAGTCCATGAATACATGATCTGACTTAGTAGATTACGATGACATCGTAATATGGAGATCACTATTATTTAAGCATGTGTTCTAAATATTTATATCGAAGGATACTCGAGAAGGACATCTAAGTATACAAATAGAATAACACCATCTAGTCTCACTCATATGATGAGTATAGTCGGTCCCATAGCCATTAGTGTGGAGATGCTAAGGATGAATAGGGGGTGCTCTTTAGTGGAAAGAATTCACTTAATTGATCCGTACGAATCCCTGAATGGTATCATACCAAATTGTCAATCAAGTTGATTCACATCATGCTTGTGTAAATGGTGATGGATATTATGTGGCCCTCAAGTCAAATCACACCACCATATTTCAATTCATTATTATTCCAGTGTGATATTTATAATGAAGTCCATGAATACGTGCAATGACCTAGTGAATTATGATGAGATCATAATACAATGATCGCTAGTCTTTAAACCTATTCGATGGATAGTCGAGATGACATCAAATTATTCAGATAGAATAACACTAACTGATCCTACTTATACTATAAGTATAAGTCATCATGTGGCTATTAGTGTGGTGACACTAATGATAGATAGTGGGTGCTCTTTGGAGAAAGAGTTCACTGAATTGATCTAAAGAATCCCTGAATGGTATTATCTAAAGGTCAATCACGATGATTCATGTCACGGTTGTACAAGTGATCCATTGACATGAGATACCAAGGACATGTTGTGGATGGACGACTACATTTTGACAATGACTTACAAGCCTCCAATAAAGGGATTCAAACAAGTCATGGATGAAGGGCTTGGATGACAGTGCGATTTTCGTCATCGTCTTCAAACTCTAGGACTACTATAGAAGAAACCCATTTGCCCAGAGAGAGAGATAGATAGATAGAGAGAGAGAGTCCTACTCTAGATGTCTGTGAGATGATGATGACAATGACAATGATAATGATGGTGATGATGATGATAGGGGATGATGACAATGAAGGGTTTGGATGACAGTGCGATTTTCGTCATCGTCTTCAAACTCTAGGACTACTACAGAAGAAACCCATTTGCCCAGAGAGAGAGAGAGATAGAGAGAGAGAGAGAGTCCTACTCTAGATATTTGTGAGATGATGATGACAATGACAATGATAATGATGGTGATGATGATGATGATGGTAGGGTGACGATCACGATGAAGGGTTTGGATGACAATGCGATTTTCGTCATCGTCTTCAAACTCTAGGACTACTACAGAAGAAACCCATTTGCCCAGAGAGAGAGAGAGAGATAGAGAGAGAAAGAGTCCTACTCTAGATGTCTGTGAGATGATGATGACAATGATAATGATGATGATGATGATGGTAGGGTGACGATCACGATGAAGGGTTTGGATGACAATGCAATTTTCGTCATCGTCTTCAAACTCTAAGACTACTACAGAAGAAACCCATTTGCCCAGCGAGAAGAGAGAGAGAGAGACAAGAGGGAGAGAGATGTCTGCGAAATGGCGGGCTCTGCAACACCGCCACCGCTACACCTACAACTCCGTCGTCTTCCCCTCTTCCTTCTTCTCTTCCCTCTCCTCTCTCGAGCAAGACTCTGCCTCAGAGGCTCCTCTTTCTCTCTCTAGCTTCCTCTCTGCCCTGCGCGACCTCGCCCTTTTGGACACAACCTTCGCCCAAGTCGCCGCTGCCAAAACCCTCGCTAAAACCTTACCCTCTCTCTTCTCTTCTTCCCCCTCCAAAGAACTCTCATCCGCCCTTCAACTCTACCTCAGCGTGCTCTTTGTTGAAAACTCTCTCCCTCTCCACAGACCCATCATCTCAGGGCTCGCCAGGGCAGGTAAAGCTCTGCCCTTCTTCGAGGAATGCATCGTTTCCTTGTGCAGAGATCAAATTAAGCAGTTTTCTGTCTCTAGAGCTCTGCTTTCGCTTCTCAGCTACCCTAAGCTTGGATTTCTTGATGGGGTTTTGGAAAGTTGTGCTGTGGTGGCTGCAATTCATGTCTCTGAGTCGTTGGTCATGGTGGGTGAAGGTATTTCTCATGGTTCTAGGCCTTCTCCGGTTGTTATGGAGCAGTGCCAGGATGCCATGTCTTGCTTGTATTACCTTCTTCAGAGGTTTCCATCAAAGTTTAGGTGTGAAGATGGAGAAGATGATGAATCCATGAGAGCTGTTCTGAGGGCTGTAACCCTTGTCTTGAAGTCGGTTTCTTTCTCTAGGGATTGCTTGGTGGCCGCTGGAGTTAGTTTCTGGGCGGCTCTCCAAACAAGGTTGGAATCTCGGCAGATTGCCAATTTCATTGCCTGGGGTTTATTTGGGATCAGAGAAGGCTCTGAGATTCATTTTGAAAGTTTACTTAGGGAGATATCTGAATTCTCTGTTCTGGGAAGGATCTGTCTAATCAGAGGGCTGCTCTCCGCAATCCCTCTGAATCTTCTTCTCACTGAGTTCTGTGAATCAGAGGGCTCGGTTCCATGGAGGATTCTGAATAATGGGATTCTTCCTGAGCTCTGTAACTATTGCAGAAACCCAGTTGACAGTCATTTCAACTTTCATGTTCTTACTGTGACACAGATCTGCTTGCAGCAGATTAAGAAATCGGTCTCCGTTGAGCTCCGTTGTTGTTCTAAGGATTATGATCCCCTTCCTGGTGATGCTGCCGTCCGGTTGATGAGGATAATCTGGAACAACTTGGAGGACCCTCTTAACCAGACTGTGAAGCAGGTTCACCTCATCTTTGACCTACTCCTGGATGTTAAGGAAATAATTCATGGACAGGAAAAGAAGTGTTTCCAAAAGAACATGGCAGGAGAGCTGCTCCGGTTGGGGCCGAGGTGCAAGGGGAGGTATGCTCCTTTGGCTTCCCTTACTAAGAGACTGGGTGCTAAAACCCTTCTTGAGTTGAATCCCCTACTCTTGTTTGACACCATTAATGCTTATGAAGATGATGATGTGTGCTGTGCTGCTACATCCTTCTTGAAGTGTTTTCTTGAAAGCCTACGCGATGAGTGCTGGATCAGGCATGGAGTTGAGGAGGGGTATTCTGTGTACAGGGGACTGAGCCTGCCTCCCATCATGCAGGGGCTTCTTGGCGGCTTGTCAAAATTGCGGTCAAACTTGACTACATACGCTCTGCCAATTGTTCTTGAGATCGATGTGGACAGCATCTTCCCCATGCTTGATTTGATCTCATTTGGCCCAAATCAAAAAGATGAGAGGGATGAGCGGAAGATTGGTGATGTTTTGAGAACTCCCCAGTTTGTGAGTGGTATAAATGGGTATGATAAAATCAGTGGGCAACGAGATGAAAAATTAGAAGAAACCCAGTTCATGGGAGACTTCGGTTCGTTAGATAAGACAGAGAAGGGGGAAAAGCATAAAGATTTAGCTGGGAAATGTGTGGCAGGACTAGTTTCTGTACTAAAGGTAGCCCGGCAACTTTCTCTAGTGTCGGGTGATGTGGATTGGGACCAGGGTTCTACATGTAATGCAATTCTTTTGGTGAATAATGTTCTTGTGAAGGTTCCAGTAACAAGTTTTATGCATGCCCTTACACATGCGGATGAGAATGTTCGAGTGGATGCAGCTGAGTTTCTGTTTTTGAACCCAAAGACAGCCAGCATTCCATCTGCGTTAGAATTGAAGATGATGAGGGATGTGGTACCATTGAACATGAGATCAAGCTCCACAGGGTTTCAAATGAGATGGATCAGCTCGTTCAAAAAGTTCTTCCACCGCGCTCGAACGGCCTTAGAAAGGCACGCAAAACAAGGTTTTCGGACACCAGATAATGCTGACCAGGAGAAAGTCATTGAAATCCAGAGGTCCTTGGATCTCTTAAGTTTCATGAAGTGGCTGAGTGGTTTTCTCTTCTCCTCTTGCTATTGCTCTGCACCTTACGAGAGGAAAATCATGGCCATGGGGCTTATTCTGACAATGCTCGATGTTTGGCCCCTGCTTCCTGCTTCTCAAGGTGTTGATATTCTTCCTTACGGAGAAGGATTTCCCACCTCTGATCTTACTTTGTCACTGGTGGGGTCTATTGTTGATAGTTGGGATAGAATCAGAGAGAGCTCATTTCAGATTCTTCTGCACTTCCGTAGCCCTCTATCGGGGATGACAACATCTGAATCAGTTTTTGAGGTTATAACTTGGGCAAAAGAGTTGGTATGTAGCCCACGTGTAAGGGAAAGTGATGCTGGGGCATTAACATTGCGGTTTATATTCAGAAAATATGTTCTTGAACTTGGTTGGACGGTGTGGGTATCAGAGAATGTGGTGTGTCATGGTGCGGGTGACAGTTCCAAACATGATATGATCAAGAATGAAACTTTTTCTCATTATATTTCATCGTTGATTGACTGGCTACGGGCCATTGTTGAGGTGGGGGAGAGGGACCTTGCCGAAGCATCCAAGATCTGCTTTGTGCACGGTGTGCTGCTCGCCCTTCGATATACATTTGAGGAGTTGGACTGGAGTCTCATCTCGAAGTCACCTAAAAGCTATTCTGAGATGAAGTCTGCCCTTGGAGAGCTTCTGGATCTTATTGTTAGGGTAACGTCTGTGGCGCTTTGGGTGGTCTCTGCAGATTCATGGTATTTGCCTGATGAGATAGACAACATGGTCACAGATGATTCGTTTATTTCAGACATGGTTGACATGAGGGGTTTGGACCCATCCCTGGAATCTGAATGTGGTTCAAAACACCTAGAGAATGATCATGTGGCTGATCAAGCAGTGATGGTTGCCTGTTGGCTTTCCATGAAGGAGGTATAAAATATTGATTTCCCTTTTTGGTAAGCAATATTTGGCACAGTTTTTCTCTTCATGACTATTCTGTTTGATGGTTTTGAACAGGTCAGCCTTCTCCTGGGAACAGTCATCAGGAAGATTCCTTTGCCTTGCAGTGATGGGCCCGATTCTGAACATGCCTCTTATCCTATTTCTTATGATGTTATGCTTGATGCGGAGCAGTTAGAAGACATTGGGGGCCATTTCTTGCAAGTTCTCTTGAAAATGAAGCATAATGGGGCAATTGACAAGACCAGAGCTGGGTTCACTGCTCTCTGTAATCGCCTTCTCTGCTCAAATGTCCCAAGGTGTGTCGTCTTACTCTTGGTCTTGATCATATAACCTGATAAGGGCAATCGTGCTCCATCTAGTTTTTTTATTTATCCATTGAGCTTAAGATAGTGATAGGATCCTCATCCCATATCAGAGGTATGTTTGGGATTTGCCTTCAGAGTAGTTCCCCTTGATATAGATGTAGCCTCGACAGAGAACTACCCAAAGTCACTATCAGACATCTTCCCATTGTTAGTAGGTTTTGCTTCTGTGTCCATAAGCCTGTGGTATTGTTAAATCCTCTCTCTCTGTTGCATTTCTGTTTGATGCGGTGGTTTGTATTCTAATGCTAATCCTTCTTCTGTATCATGTAAGACTCTGTCAAATGACAGAGGCATGGATGAATCAGTTGATGGAAAGGGTCATGGCAAAAGATCAAACAGTTGATGATCTACTAAGGAGGAGTGCTGGGATTCCGGCTGCGTTTATGGCTCTTTTTCTTTCAGAACCTGAAGGAGCTCCAAAGAAACTCCTTCCTCGTGCATTAAGGTGGCTTATAGATGTTGCCAGCAAGCCCCCAGAAGGCTCAAATCTGTGTAATGGATCCTTGACCATAGATGGCCAGAGCAAGGTCAGTCTGAAAGTTCCAAAGGCCCGTGATGAGGGTGTGATCCCAACCGTCCATGCATTCAATATTCTCCGGGCTGCTTTCAATGATGCAAATCTGGCCGTCGATACATCGGGGTTTTGTGCTGAGGCCTTGATTATTTCCATCCGATCCTTCTCCTCTCCTTACTGGGAGGTGAGGAACAGTGCCTGCCTGACTTTCTCTGCCTTAATCAGACGCATGATTGGATTCCTCAATGTGCAAAAGAGGGAGTCAGTGAAGCGGGCATTGACGGGCCTTGAGTTCTTCCACAGGTGATAGATACCCTTTCTTTAACTCTTTTTCCTTATATAATGATTATTCACTTTTCTAATCAGTGTCTTTCTCTCAGATACCCAACTCTACATCTCTTCCTGTTTGAGGAGCTGAAGGTTGCCACCAGATTCTCGGTCAACGGCATTCTAGAGAAACAATCAGTGTCTAATGTGTCAAGTGCCATTCATCCCAGTCTCTGTCCAATTCTCATTCTCTTGTCCAGGCTGAAACCTTCCATAGTCGGTAATGAGGATGAGGACCCACTGGATCCGTTTTTGTTCATGCCTTTTATCCGAAAATGTGCCACCCAGAGCAATTATCGGGTACGGGTTCTCGCCTCACGGGCATTAACGGGCCTTGTGTCAAATGAGAAGCTCCCTGGAGTCATCAATGGCATTACGCAGTGTCTGCTCCCTGAAGACAACAACAACGCCGGAAGCATGAAAGCATTTTCTTCTGTCTCTCTCAACTCTATTCATGGGATGCTATTGCAGCTGAGTTCTCTCATTGACAGCAACTGTCGGAATTTCAAGGATGATTCATTGATGGAAATGGTCCTTAGTGGCTTGATCCACAATATATCGAAGTGTTCTTGGATCGGCAGCTTTAGGTTGTGCCCTTGTCCCACTCTTGTTAGCTCTTATCTGAAGGTTCTGAGAAATATTCTTGACGTGGTTACCGTTTGCAAGAGAAGCAGTAATACTACTACTCAGAAAATCAAGACCCTTTATCTTAGATTGTCGTCTGAATGCCTGGAGGACAGGGACAGATCTGGCGGCTTGGCATTCTTCGATCCAACTGTGGAGGAAGCCCGGCAGCAAGCAGTGGGCTCCTTCCTCCAGTGTTTCTTCTCAGAGAATTCAGAATCTGCAGAACTTGCTGGCAATCTTGAAGGGCTATTTCTGGGTGGATTTGAAGAAAAGATACAAGCTTGCGTATCAGATCCTTCTTCTGATGTCAGAATTACAACCCTCAAGCTGCTGCTCAAGTTCATCAGTTCTGCAGGCGAGCATGGGTGGCTCAGGGTAGGGTTGCAGCCGATGCTGATGGACCTTCTGAAAACTGAGGAGAATTCTAAGTGCATTTACTACATCATGAGCTGCATCTACTCTTGGAATCTGTTACATTTTGTTTGTTCCAGCACCAGCAAAGATGATGATGTTATGCATGTTGGACTGATGTGTGCCGATGGGGTTATATCTTTCTGGGAGAGGCTTCTCTCCCTGGTGAGCTCTAATGGCTCCTTGAAAACACGAGCGATGATTATACGATGTATGGGTCTGTGCATCAGGAGATTAATCGGGCATCTCTCGGATCAAACCCATATTTCCATTTGTGGATGTGTCGACAAGTTCCTTCAGTTGGTGAAGAAGAACAGCTCACCAGCCGAGCCTGTGAATCTGAGGAAGGCTGCTGCAGATGCGATAATCGCATCTGGGTTGCTCCAAGATTCCATCTTGGCTGTTGGATCAGTGCTCCGGGAACCCACCTTTCATTCCTGGATCCTCGAAGCTTGGTTTATATGTATCCAGCTATTGGAAGACGAAGATGTCGGTCTGAGGAAGAAGCTTGCAGAAGATGTCCAAGGCTGCATTAGTTCATACCTTTCGAGGCGTGGCCTTTTCAACATATCTGCTCCGTTCCAGGTTGAAAGAGTGATGGAGCTGACCTTCGACTTCTTATCTTCGGTTTTCAGCGACGTCGTTCTCTACATGGATCGCCTCCTTAGTTGTGTCTTCAGAATGACCGATAATGGGCCTTCCCAAATGGGTAATCTTGTAAGAGTGGTGTTCGACAAGGAGATTGATAATCACCATGAGGAGAAGCTCTTAATTTGCCAGATCTGCTGCTTCCATTGCGAGAAGTTAATCAAGAGCCATTCTTGGGCTGCTCCTGAGAGATTGGAGTTCCTGGGGATGTGGAGGACAAAATTCATCAACAGATTAGTCTCTTTTTCAGAAGAGTTCTTAGAAAAAGGGGATAAAGAGGGGTGGGTGGGAGGGTTGGGGAATCATAAAGATACCTTCTTGGGGGTTTATGGACCTCTTCTCGGCATATATGCCCTCACACAGTCTCCTCTGGTGCCGGCCATAATTGAAAAGCAGACAGAAGAAATAGACAAGGCTGTCAGCCCTTTCCTCACCAATCCTTTGACTTGGAGACTCTACTCCTTACTGAGTGCCGCTGCCCAAAAAAGTCAAAGTTTCGACCCTTATTTCCTCCTCGGATAATTCCCACCCATCTGATTCTTTCAGGGCTCTCCGTTCCAAGTTTGAACAGTTTGGATTGGAGCACCCTCAGCATGAGATCTGAACTGTCGGCAATCACTGAATGTAGACCGTAATATTATTATTTAACATGAAGCGCAAAGAAATTTATCGGCTATTTTTGAGTTTGATCAAGAACCCGAGGGTATTATCTTCAATTTTGCCTCTTATCTGATGGTTTTACCTTACGGTTAATGGGTCATGAGGTAAGTTGTTTCTCCAATAACCATCTTTATTAAGGGTCATGAATTTTTTTTTTTTCTGAAGGAATCATTCAACCCAAGACGATTGAGATAATTTCCTGGAAACAATTATAAGACGATGATTCATGATAAATCGGATTAGTTTACAACATGGTGCCAGCACAATCCATGGCAATAATTCGATGAATAAGCAAGTGGCTTAGAAGGAATCCGCCCAGGATTAACGTAATGTCTTGAGAAGACTAGTGGAAGATACATTTGATCAACTCTGGTGAAAATTGATTTTAAAATTGATGGTAAGGGGCAAAAGTTGCCGTTTTATTACAGAATGACTAAATTGATTAATATAATCCAAAATTGAAATTTTTTGAATAATTCAGTATACCAAGGTTTGCCTATAGGAATGAGAAACTACCTCGATCAAAATTCCAAAATTCCGCCAATCTAATACTTGGGCATGTTAAAAAATGTTAGGCAGTTTGGTTTTGTGAACTTGCATTGAACGATGATTACTCAAATATATTTTATTGGGTACTTGTTTAAATTGTTTCAATCCACATCTAGCATTCCATTGAACCAACTTCCCAAATTCCTGGCACATATTAACTGAAGAGCAAATTGAGACGTTTGATGTACAGGAATAAGTAATCTGGGCCGTTCAATCGTTCATGGTATTTCGGAACATGATGGCATTGTACAACAAATATAGACATACTGGACGGCGCCTCCCGTTCTCTGTTTCTTTTTCAATGGAGTAATTCGTAGAAATAATATCCTCTTGGCCAATTAGGCTTTGGTTAAGTTAGTTTTGATCTGATTGTCGTCAGTAGGGTGGATGAAACCTGTGAAAGAAGAACACTGCCATTAGGAGTTTCTAATTCGTAGAGTGAGGGAGAGGGAGTGATAGACGAAGAGATGGGTAGAAAAGAGGGACACAGTTGAAGAGAGAATGACAAACAGACGAAATGGGTTTGAAGAGATGGAGAAAGATATATAGACGAAGAGATGCGTAGAAAAGAGGGACAAAGTTGGAGAGAGAATGACAAACAGACGAAGAAATGGGTTTGAAGAGATGGAGAAAGATATATAGACACAGAAGGAGAGAGAGATGAAGAGATGGGTAGAAAAGAGGGAGAAGAGGGAGAAGGGAGAGAGATGTTGGAAGAAAGCAACTGGGAAGGTGAGAAAGAAAGAGAGATAGGAGTTGATATGAAAAGGTGAAAGAGAATTGAAGAAAGAGAGTGAGGGGAGAGAAAGATAGCGGAAGAGATGGGTAGAAGGGAGGGAAAAGAGGGAGAGAAAGGCAGATCGGAAGAGATGGTTGGAAGGAAGAAAAGGGGAGGGAAGATAAGGTAGAACGAGAGAAAAAACAGCAGAAGTGATGGGTAAAGTGAGGGAGAAGAGAGACTAAAAGAGGAAGAGACGGGTTTAACGGAAGAAGAGGGAGAGCAAGAAAGATGGATAGAGAGAGGTGGAAGAAAAGAAATGGAAAGGAGAGAGTGACAGAGAGGCGGTTAGAAGCGAGGGAGAGAGATAGAGAGGAAGAGATGGGTAGAAGAGAACGGAAAAAGCGTGGAAGAAGAGGGAGCGAGACAGTGAGGAAGAGATGGGTACGCGAGAGTGAGAGAGAGAGAGAGTGGGTGGGAGAGAATGAGTGTGAGAGAGAAGAATAGAGGAAGAGAAGGCAAGAGGCGTGGGAAAAAAGGGATTAACACAGAAAGAAAGAGATGGGTAGAAGAGATGGATAGAGAAAGAGACTGGGTGTAAGAGAGAGAGTGTACGAGAGGGGAAGAGTAGAGGATGAGAAGGCAACAAGAGGAAAAAACGAAGAGTGGAAGAGATGGGTAGAAAAGATATGTATAGAGAGAGAGAGAATGGGTGGAAGAGAGCATGTGAGAGGGAGAAGAATAGAGGAAGAGACAGCAAGAAGCTTGAAAAAAGAGGTAGAGAGAGAGAGAGAAAGAGTGGTTGGAAGGGAGTGTGTGAGAGGGAGAAGAATAGAGGGAGAGAAAGGCAAGCATCGTGGAAAAAGAGGAGACACAGAGAGGAAGAGATGGGTACAAAAGATAGAGCGATGAATTGGGTGGAAGAGAGAGTGCATGAGAGGGAGAAGAATAGAGGTAGAGAAAGGCAAGCATCGTGGAAAAAGAAGAAGAGACTCAGAGAGGAAGAGATGGGTACAAGAGATAGAGAGATGAATTGGGTGGAAGAGAGAGTGCGTGAGAGGGAGAAGAATAGAGGAAGAAAAAGGCAAGAACCGTCGAAAAAGAGGAAGAGATGGGTACAAGAAATAAAGAGAGAGAGTGGGTAGAAGAGACTGTGAGTGAGAGAGAGAGAGAGACGAATAAAGGAAGAGAAAGGAATAAGCATGGAAAGAGAAGAAGAAGATATCGGTAGAAGAGAGAGACAGAGATGTCGAAATGGAGAGAGGAAGAGAGGAAAGCAGAGAGTGTTTGTGAGAGAGAGGGCGAGACGAATAGAGGAAGAGAAGGCAAGAGGCGTGGGAAAAAAAGGGATTAACACAGAAAGAAAGAGATGGGTAGAAGAGATAGAGATAGAGAAAGAGACTGGGTGTAAGAGAGAGAGTGTGTGTGAGAGGGAAGAGTGGAGGACGAGAAGGCAAGAAGAGTGGAAAAAGAGGAAGGAACACAGAGAGGAAGAAGAGATGGGTAGAAAAGTTAGAGAGAGAGAATGAGTGGAAGAGAGTGTGTGATAGGGAGAACAGAAGAGAAGGCAAGAAGCGTGAAAAAAGAGGGATAGAAAGAGAAAGAGATGGGTAGAAGAGATAGAGAGAGAGAGAGAGAAAGAAAGAAAGATTGTGATAGGGAGAAGAATGGAGAAAGAGAAAGGCAAGAATCGTGGAAAAAGAGGAAGAAACACAGAGAGGAAGAGATGTGTAGAAGAGATGGAGAGAGAGAGCCGAATAAAGGAAGAGAAGGAAAGAAGCGCAGAAAAAGAAGAAGAAGACATGGTTGAAGAGAGAGATAACGGAAGAGTAGCTTAAAGAGAGTGTTTGAGAGAGAGACGAAAAGAGAGGAAGAGAGAGAGAGAGAGAGAACAAATGCAGTAGAGAGAGAAAGAGAGAGAGATAGAGCACCTTAACGTGGTGGGGCATGATCTTGATATCATAGGGGGCATGGAGCCAGGCGTGAGACGAGTGGAGCAAAAAATTCTCAGGCTTGCTGGTGTAAACATCGGCAAACTGGTGGATGTGGTAGGCAAAGGCAGACTCTTGCCCGGTGTCCGTCAGAAACGTTGCACCAAACGACCCACTAAACATGTTCCTCATTATCCCCCTGCATTTCCTGCATTCGACGTTCAACTCCTCCACCAACTCACTCAACTCTTCCCCTCTCCACAACCTCGGCCCCAAAGCCTGGCATCTGCCCAGTAACTCCTGGATCACATGGAATTTGGCCTGCACAGTAGCATCTCTAAGAATATCAGTCATTATTTTTTATTGTTTTCCGATGAAACATAATAATGTCTTTTTCTCCGAGTGTATACACATTCATTTTTTTGTTTTCCTTTTTAAAAAGTGATTCAAGAGGATAAGATCTGCTCCTGGATGACCTGGACATTGGCCTGCGCTGTTCCATATCTGAGAATATCAATCGATGCTTTTTATTTTCCGATGAAACATAATGAGGTCTTTTCCTTCAAGAGTGTATGCATCTGTTTTTTATAAGTATATTTTCCTCTTTTTTTCTAAAAAAATGATTCAAGAGTATAAAATCCGAGATCATCAACTCCTGGATGACCTGGACATTGGCCTACACAACAGCATCTCTCAGTGACATTTCCAAATATGTTTTTTGTGATAAATGGAGAACAGCGGGCACGATGAAAAGGGTGAATAAAATACGAGCAAGAACTTGCCTGCTGAAACCTGTAGCTCTCTTTATTTTGTATCTCGATCTCTTTCTGCATAAAATTTCAGCATGGAGGGTCAAATAAGTAAAAATATGAGAGAGATATTGGAAAAAAGTCAATTCGGGCGCTAAGAATCCACTAGGAGAGAGAGAGAGAGAGAGAGAGAGAGAGAGAGAGAGAGAGTACTTCAAGCTCATGAATAATGGCAGCGGTTCTCCATCCTGCTCTTGAAGGGCCACTCAGGTCGCTAAAAAGATGGTCTCCAAAATAAATCACCTGCCAACCGAGGACGCAAATACAATATATTTATGAAAACTAAATGCATCAATAATGAAAATAAAATACATAAAGAGACATCGTGAAAACATTATTCTGGCCTCCACTTCACCTCAGGGCCTCTCCATTGTGTGATATGTAAGAAAGATTTCAGGCAACCGTGGTAATAAACTTGGTTGGGGAGGAACTTGTCAACGGCAGTGAAAGCCAGGGTATCTTTTTCAATATCATAGCACCTAAAAGCATTAAAAAAAATTACCACAAAAAATTAGACAATGCTCTGATCAGATAGTTGAACATTTCCAAAACAAATTGTCAATCTTGAGTATAGGATAGAGAGAGAAGAAGATCCAAGATTGAAAACAGTAAATAGTCAGGCTAGGGTTTCATTTTTATTTTTATTTTGAAATTTTGAACTGTGATCACATGCCCATGCTGTGGTCACCAACAAGAACTTCCCAGGCGGTCACGCATCCTGGTACTGCTCTCGCCCATGCACTCTTAACTTCGGAGTTCTAATGGGATCCGGTACACTAGTGTGCTGATACACTAGTGTGCTCTCGCCCAGGCTAGGGTTTCATTATCATGAGAAAAAAGAAACATACAGGTTTGTATTGGGCCAAATTAGGAAGGGACCTGATGTTAGTACGACAGCTAATTTCTCAAAGGCTAAATTAGGCTTGAACTGTGAGCAAGCACGTGATGTCACGTGGCACAGCTTAACACCTCCCCTTAAGCCCTGTAATGAATATCCATCATTCCAAGCCTGGACACAAGTGTAACATGTTGTTCTCTGAATAGATGGTAGGAGAGACAGGAACGAGGAAGGACAGGGATGAGGAGAGGACAAAGCCGGACAGACAGAGAGGATCTCAGGGTTGAAGAAGATGCTGCCGCCTGAAAGGACAACGACGATTCGGGTGCATCCTCACTTGATAGTATCCCGACCTTGGGTCCAATTTCGAAAATATGGTCATTCTGTTCTGACAAATGTAAAAAGATAGAGAGGTGGTATAAGACACATATATTGAATAAAAGAACCATTGTCATTACATGTGAAACGGAGAGAATATATACATGCAGAACAACGGTCAACCATATTGGCTAGGTATGTCCTAAAAACGTGTGTGGCGATGTATAGTTGATAACACGTCCCCTAAAGCTGAGGAATGAATGTCTTTCATTCCAAGCTTGGGCAGTAGAAGCTCATGCAGGGTTCAAGAAAGACCCTTCATCAAGAGATCAGCTAACTGTTGCTTTGTGTCGATGTAGGCAAACTTCAATAACATTTGCCTCCAGTTTCTCTTTGATAAAATGGCGGTCAATCTCGACGTGTTTGGTCTTGCCATGGTGAACTGGATCATGGACGAGGCTAATGGCAGATTTTTTGTCACATTGAATTTGGCTGGGCGAAGTGAGGGGAACACCTAATTCATGGTGATTACCATGAATCCAGATAACTTCACAGATCCTTTGTGTGAGAGCTCTAAACTTAGCTTCTGTACTCAAATGTGAAACAACATTTTGCTTCTTGCTTCACCTGGTGACGTGATTGCTACACAGAAGTGAGCAATAACCAGTAGTGGACCTGCGGTTGACCGGCAAGCCAGCATAATCGGATACAGTATAAATTTTGAGAGTCAAAGGGTTACCTTGCTGGAAATTGAGACCAAGCCCAATTGGTCCCCTTCAAGTACGGAGTACTCTATGCTCAGCCTACAGTGAGAAAGTTTAAGTCGATCGATAAATTGGCTAAGAATACTGATAGCGAATGGATATCCGGATGGGTCTGGGCAAGATGGATCAGTTTACCAGTCAGGCATTGATAGGATAAGGGATCAGTATCGGGTTCCCTGGCATCGAAATGAAGTTTACAATTTACTTCTATAGGAGTACATAGAGGTTGGCACTGAAGGTGACCTGTTTCGTTCAGTAAATCATAAATATATTTTTGTTGAGAGAGAGTGATACCACTGGAGAAGTGGGACACGCCGATGACTAAAAAATATTTCAGGGGGCTTATGTTCTTATTATCAAATTGAGAATGAAGTTGTTGACCCAATTTAGTGATTCCCAGGGAATTATTTCCGGTGATTATAATGTCATCTACGTAGACAACGAGAATGACAACATTCCCCAGGGACGTGTGTCGGTAAAAAAGAGTATGATTACCATTTCATTGGTGATAGTTAGTGTTTTCATAGCTTGAGTAAATTTCTCAAACCAGGCTCGAGGTGATTGTTTCACACCATATGGTACCTTCCTCAGACAACAAACCTGTCCTATTGGGATATCATATCCAGGAGGTGGCTTCATGTAAACCTCATTTAAGTCACCATGTACAAAGGCATGTTTGACATCAAACTGATGTTATTCCCAATGTTGATTGGCCGCGAGGGAGATGAGAATTCGGACAGTGTTTATCTTGGCAATGGGAGCAAAAATTTCATCATAGTCTGGGTGTATCTTTGGGCAACCAATCTAGCTTTGTGCCTTTCCAGTTGCCCATTTGCTGTATACTGCAAAAAGTATAGACTCATCTTCTCTGCAGGGAGAGCTGTTAAGTCCCAGGTGTGATCAGCATGCAGAGCTGCCATTTGGATGTCCATGGCTTGCTTCCAATGCAGTTGACTAAGGGCCTCGAAAACAACACGTGGAATGATCACCTTCTGAAGATTCATGAGGAAGGTCTTATGAGCCATAGAAACATTTTGATACATCAGAAGATTGACCAATGGATTTGGACTAGTTTGGTCGACAGTACACCATCAGAAGACTGAGAGAGAGCTAGTTCATCGGTTGCTGCAGGTGTAATCTGATCCAACCTGGCCACCACCGGGAGATCAGCGGGAGAGGAAGATAATGGGTCAACTGATGAAGGACATATGCGAGTCTGAATAAAATGCTTAGGGTGTGGAGGGAGTATTCTCTTCAGAGAACGGGCCAGTTCTTTGCAGCTGATCTCGGAAGTTTCCTCAGGGGACGGAGAATTTGTGGGAGGAACCATACGTGGGCCATTAGAAGGAGGGTTGATGAAGACGATAGTCAAAGTATTCGTACGTGGTAGTGGACTCCTCAACCTTGGGGGGTTGAGCATCATGATAGAAACGTCCTGAACGTTACATCCTTGGATATAAGGATTTTCTCAAGGGCAGATGATAGCACTTTGTTACTCTCGTTGGTAACAATGAATGGAATGTGATAGATCTGAATCCAATGTATCTCAAATTGCGAACAAGAAGAATACAAACAAACTAGCACTTGGATCGGACAGCTCCTCCCTCCCGCGGTCGGTGCTCCTTCACGATCTCCTTGGGCGGCCACCCTCTTGGTTGACTCCTCCCACCCGCGGTAGTGTGCTCCACCGCAGCTCCCAGACCTTGGCGTAACTGCCAAGAACTTGTCAAGAAAAGAAAGTCTACCTTCTCCTGGGTGTAACATCTTATTTATAGGACCAAGGTACCGGTCTCTTCCTTCCTCAGGTTAGTTAGCCTGGTCAACAGCCCGTTGACCAGATCTGGCTCCTTTTCTCTGGTACTTCTTATAATACCTTCTATCACACTTATACCCTTCTGTGTGAGAATACCCAAGAAACACACAAGTGAGAGCCCGAGGAGCTAACTTGGTAGTCTGATGTGAATGTGAATGGGCATAACATTCACAGCCGACGAGTTGTAGGTCCAACAAATGATGAATCTTTGCACGGGGATAAGAGATCTGAAGAATTTCTAAAGGATTTTGTCCACATAGTGTGGGGTTGGGTTATCGGTTAATTAGGTGATTGGATAACAATGAGACCTCTGCCCAGAAGGTTTTTGGTACCTTACTCTGAATGGTAAGAGCTCTTGTTTTTTCCAGGATATGCCCCATTTTCCATTCGGCGACTGCATTAGGTTGCGGGATGTAATGGCATGACGATTCATGAATAATTCTGAGATCCTTAAAGAAGAAGTTGAGTTGAGAGTTAATGAATTCTCATCCATTATCAGTGTAAAACCATTTAATGTGGGTGTCGAACTGTCGATGAATCATGGTGATGAACTCACAGATGAAAGTAGGAACTTCTGACTAAGCCTTCATAAGACAAATCCAACTAAAGCGACTCACATCATCTATAAGGATAAGAAACCATCTAAAACCATGTAAGGCATAGATGTATAATTGATATTGTTAAAGAAACTAGCCGTTAGGCTAGCCGTTGGGGGATTCGTACTGGGCCACTTATGTTTTCGGCCCACTAACCTGTATAAATACTCTATGCCCTAAACAGAGGAGAAGTGGATGTCTATTATTTTCTCTTTGACTTCTATCTTCTTGTCTCATCTTCTCCACCACCTGAATCTTGACCTGGAGCTCTCTATCCTTGTCATGGTATCAGAGCCACGGTGAAGACGAGCAAGACCACCACAAGCTGAGCTGGACGGCTCCATTTCGTCCAAACTATATTGGCGACTCCTGGTCCATTCGTGACCTGCTGAGGACATCTACTGACGATAACGAGACTCGAGCTTCAACGCCGTCGTCGATGCGGCTTCACCGTCGTCGTTTTTTGCTTTCTTCCCTTGTCTTGGTGCTTCTGCGAGACCAGCACGGGCACGGGCTAACTATTCCATCTAAGTACAGACCGCAAATGGCACACTACTTACAGTTGCTGGCATAGGTAGTATAGATCTAGACCCAATCAGTACCCTCAACAATGTCTTACATGTACCACAACTTTGTGTTAATTTAATCTCTGTTCAAAGATTAGCCCAAACTCCTCTTACAAGTTGGTTTTGATGGAGTTAATGTGTTCTTGTGTGATAAGGTCAAGGACCTGAAGCATGGGCTAGCTAGAATCAAGGACGGTTTGTACTACTTGCACACTTCCAATCAGGACAACACGTGCTCTGTACCAGCCGCAGGGGAGGCTCCTACATCCAACACCGTATCGTTAACTCCTAAGGAAGATCAAGTCTGGCTGCTGCATCGACAGTTGGGTCACCCATCATTTCATCTCCTAAAAACTTTCTTTCCAACAACTTGTCAAGGGTTATGCATGGATAATTTTGTGTGTGATGTGTGTCAACTTTCTAAACACAAAAGAACTACTTATCCCTTAACTGATTCTTCTGCCACTACTGTTTTTGAATTGATACACTGTGATGTGTGGGGACCAGCTCCTTTCACTGGTCTTCATTGATTCCGATGGTTCATATTCTAACAGACGACGTTAGTCGTTTTTCTTGGATTCACTTAATGAAACAAAAATCAGATGTCTTCCTTATAATTAAAGGATCTGTTGCTATGATACAATGCCAATATGATACCCCCATTAAGCGATTCCGAACAGACAATGGCCAAGAATTCATGAACCTTGAGATTTCTACATTGTTTAGAAACCAAGGCATTATTCATGAAACATCATGTCCACATACACCTCAACAGAATGGAAGGGCCGAGCACAAACTGGGACATATTTTGGAGAAAACTCGGGCTCTACTTATTCAGAGTAGTAGTCCTAACACACTCTGGGGAGAGGCAGCTATGTTATCCACTTATTTAATAAATCATCTTCCCACTACTTAAAAGGAAAAACCCCTCTTGAAGTAGTGACAACTTCCTATCCAACGGCTAAGCTCCATAGTGATTTGGAACTTAGAATATTTGGATGTGAATGTTATGTACATTTACATTCCCATCGAGCACATAAGTTAGCCCCATGTGCTCTCTTGTGTGAATTTGTTGGATATTCTAACACTCAAAAAGGTTATGAGCATTGCCGTCCTTCTACCCGACGCATTTTCATCTCTAAAGATGTTACATTCGATGAGCATAAATTTTATTATTCTAAGGCAACACCACGGATATCAGTACTTTCCCCAGCACATCTATACAGTTACTCATGCCTCACAACACTCATTCCTCATCAGATTCTTCTTCAGATCAAAGGTCATCCTCGGATGTCCCCACCTGCGACGAAAATGAGTCCGAGGAAAGCCCACAGAACAATCCTGCTGGACCCTAATCCTGTATTCTCTCTCCATATCCTCGACACTTTGTTAGGACACACCTTCGTGCTCCAAAAATGGCCTCCTCCTCTGATGTTGAACCAGTGAATCAACCCATGGTTCAACAAGTGACACCCACTGAACAAATCCTGACTAATAATCCCATGGACTCAGAAACCAACCTTACAGCCAATATTAGTACAACACTGTTTCCGTTAAGTAACATTTTAAAATATCATTGTGTATCACCTACACATAAAAACTTCTTAATACATCTTCAACAGATTAAAATATCATTTTAAAATATCACTGCACAACCCCAGTGGAGAAAAGCAATGGATTCTGAAATGGAGGCACTGTCTAAGAACCATACCTGGGAGTTGACATCTCTCCCACCAGGTAAGAGTCCAATTGGTAGCAGATGGGTCTATACTGTAAAATATCGGGCCGACGGTCAAATTGACCGCTATAAAGCATGACTGGTTGCTCAAGGTTACACACAAAAATACGGGGTGGATTACATGGAAACATTTACCATGTTCTAATATCTTTGGCTGCACTTCATCAGTGGCCCCTTATGCAATTTGATGTTAAAAATGCATTCCTTCATGGACAACTCAATGAAGAGGTGTACATGAAACCACCCCCGGGTTACAATCTATCCCATGGACAAGTGTGTCGTCTCAGGAAAGCTTTAGATGGCCTAAAACAGTCGCCTCGTGCCTGGTTTGAACGTTTCACTCATGTTATGAAGCATCTTGACTACAAACAAACTAATGGTGATCATACTCTATTTTATCATTGCTCCACTCCTAATACTGTCGTTATTCTAATAGTATACGTAGACGATATAATCATTACATGATATGATTCCAATGGTATTACAAATTTAAGTCACCAACTAAACTCACAATTTGACATTAAGAGCTTGGGAGAACTTACCTATTTCTGAGGCATTCAAGTCGCCCATTCCACCAGTTGTATTACTCTATCCCAACATAAATACATATATGATCTACTGGATGAACCTGGGTATCTACAATATCAACCTGTATTCACTCCCATGGAAATACATCTTAAAACTTAAACTAGACAAGAATGAACATGATACAGAGCCATTGGCTCATCATCGTTTAGTTGGTAGGCTTATATATTTAGCCCATACGAGACCTGACATCTCATATTCTGTGAACGTCTTGAGTCAGTTTATGCATCACCCAAAAGTTTCTCACTTGCAGGCTGCCTATTGTGTACTTCCGTACCTAAAAGGGACCATTTGACTAAGCCTCACATTTTCTCGAGGTAAGTCACCTTTCCTTGAGATTTATACTGATTCTGATTATGCTGGTTCGCAGGTCGACCGCAAGTCTACCACTGGGTACTGTTCCTTCCTTGGTGGGAATCTGATCACATGGCAAAGTAAGAAGCAACAAGTCGTGTCCCTCTCCAGCACCGAAGCTGAATTTCCTGCTCTCACGAAGGGATTCAAGGAATTCTCAGTGAATTGGGCTTTCCTACAACCCAACCAACAACCTTACTATGCGACAACAAATATGTTATCAGTCTCGCCCACAACCTGGTTCAACATGACCGGACCAAACATGTGGAGATTGATCATCGCTTCATCAAAGACAAATTGGAGTCCAAGACTATTGAAATCACCTATGTCTCCACCAACCAACAACTTGCTGATCTCAGGACGAAGAGTCTCTCTCAAGCCCATCATGATTATTTGGTCTCCAAACTGGGAATGCAAAACATTCATTCCTCAGCTTGAGGGGAGGTGTTAAAGAAACTAGTTGTTAGGCTAGCCATTGGGGGATTCGTATGGGGCCACTTATGTTTTCGGCCCACTAACCTGTATAAATACTCTATGCCCTAAACGGAGGAGAAGTGGGTGTCTATTATTTTCTCTTGACTTCTATTTTCTTGTCTCATATTCTCCACCACCTGAATCTCGACCTGGAGCTCTCCATCCTTGTCAGATATGATACCTGGGCCATTTTAAAAAATTTCCAGAGGAAATAGTGGTGATGTATAACTAATATGTAAAGAAAGCTGCCATAAATGTACTGCTGTTTCTGCAGGTATTCCACTCATAAAAGTCAGACCAGGTTGTCCTCAGTGCAGTACACATAAGGCAGCTTCGGGCTGCTTTTTTTTTGTCAACTGGTAGTAAAACAGATGTTGTCTGCTTTTTAGTAATGATTGGCAGAAATTTATGTCAGCCATCAGCCGTTTTCAGGTTGAACAGAGGCGAACGTTGTCGGCCATCCTCAGATCGAATGGCATCAGCCTGCATCAGTGTGTTGGGGGAGATCATCAGCCAGTCTCATCAGCTGTCGCCAGATCTAGTGATGGCAGTTGTTGTCTGCCGTCGTTGGTTTGGATGAAGTGAAGCTGCAACGTAGGCCAAGATGCCAGGAACAAACAGCGACTTAGGGCAGGCTGGACAGTCCACCAAGACAAAGAGAAAAAAAAAGGCAACTTAGGGCAGGCCGGAGAGTCCGGCAAGGCCAAGATGGAAATTGAGATGTCAGTGGTGTCGTAGAGCAGCCCAGTCTTTCTGATACGTTTTTGAACGTATCTATGCAATTTAACGAAATGAAAGATTGATCTTGAACGCTTCTTGACACTTCTTGAAAAATGTAACTGTCTCCAAGAATTGTTCGATAGAATAGGATTGAAATGGGGGACGAGAGAGATAAGAGCTCGCAACTCCGACGTGGTTGATCGCGCCCCTTGGAGCAACAGCTTCGATTCCACGGGATAGAATTGCGATGCCTGGGAAAGATGTGCAGGAACGGGGAACAAGAGGAGGTAGGGTTAGAACAAGAGAGGGCAGGGAGGAGAAAGTAAGAGAGAATCCAGAGGAAGGTAGAATGGCTTACAATTGGTTTCTTGATGCTTCTTCTTTCTTTTCTGTATGTATATATACATACAAGGAGGAAGCCCATTGGTTTGGGCCTAACTGGGCCGATAGAAGGGCTTGGATTCCATACCGGGCTGCCGTTTATCATAACAGCAGCCCGGTATCATATCACTTTCCAGCAGAGCCAAATGTCAAACCTTCTGGCGTTGTTGGATACACATCTTCACAGAACCTTGTTGAGCTCTGATACCATGACAAATGTCGAAAGATAGAGATGGTACAAGACGTGTATATTAAACAAAAGAACCTTTACCGTTACATGTGAAATGGAGAGAATATATACACGCAGAGTTACAACAGTCGACAATAAAGGCTTCCCATAGTTCCTCCTCAATGAGAAAGGGAAAACGGTTTGGTATAGTAAGCTTATTGAGGGCCCGAAAAGCAACACAGTCAAAACCTGCCATCTTTCTTTTTTAGTAGTAAGGGCTGGGCTGGAGAATAGTTGTTTTATGGCTGAATGATGTTCAGATCTAATAGCTCTTGGGTGAAGTTTTCCACACATTCTTATGAAAATGGGAATATCTGAATGGAAAAATGCTGATATGCTTGGAAGTAGGTGTAAGATGGATTTTATGATCACAATACCTATGCTGCAGCAGACTTGTAGGGTTTTCAAACACATTGGGTTAACTGGCCTTGATCCATCTGCTTGGGCTGTTGTTTGATAACAGCTGATATTTTCTCCTTCTCTATGTAACGATCCTAATTGAGAGATCTCGGATGGACCATAAATGATGTAAAACAATGCCAAGAATTCATTCAGAAAAAATAAAAACAATGCCAAGAATCAATTGGAAGAATGCATAACCTCTGTCAGATATAGGAAAGAGAAAATCAAGAAAAATGCCTCAAAGCCCCAACAACGCCGGGAACGGGAGAGATTGGGTAAAAGAAAGGAGCTGGGAATAGAAATGGGCTATCCCCTTCTGGATATCGGAAGAAAGGTAGGAAGATGTTACAATCTACTCCCTCTAGTAAGCCCCACAAGGGGCATTATCATCTTTCCCTTCTGTCTTGCATTTCCCTTTAAATATGTAGCCCTCCTCGTTGGAGGACAGGATTAGGGTTAGGATTAGCCCTCCTCGTCGGCTCCTCCCCTGGGGCCATTTACGATCGTGGAACCCACTGCTCCAACGCCGTCATCCTTCCTCCATGATCTCTCTCCCATTGATTCCTATCCGTCAGTGACTCCTGAGGGGTCTTTGGACGTGTCGTCCACCTCTCCTTCGCTTCCGGCCACCCGGCCAGCTCCTCCCGCTTCGGCAGCCCTGCCACTACCGTTGGTCTCTGTACCCTCTCCTGTGGCATCATCTTCTCCCGGTGAGTCACCCTCGTCACCTCCCGGTGAGTTGCCTTCTACTCCCGGGGAGTCGTCTGTTGCACTTCCCGGTGAGTCTCCCCCATCTATTGCTTCCGCTCATCCTCCGTCGGCCGATCCATCCCAACCTGCTGCCGAAGATAATGATCAGTTGGGATGGCCTATTGCCCTACGGAAAAGGGTTCGTCAGTGCACCCAGACACCCCTTTATCCTCTATCTCATTATATCTCCTTCGACCGGCTGAGTACTCCCTACCGGCTGTTTCTTCCTCGCATTGAGTCGGATCCCATTCCTCGCCGCTTGGCTGATGCTATCGCTTCTCCTCATTGGAAAGCGGCGATGGACGAGGAGATGCAGTCTCTACTCAAGAACCACACTTGGGACGTCGTTCCACTCCCTCCTGGCAAGAGGGTGGTGGACTGCAAGTGGATTCATGCCAAGAAGCATCATGCGGATGGTACTCTCAAACGCCTCAAGTCTCGTCTTGTGGCTCGGGGGTTCACTCAGTCCTATGGCGTGGACTACTTCGAGACCTTCTCTCCAATGGCGAAGATGGAGACTGTCCGTCTTCTCTTGGCCCTTGTGGCTCACTTCCAATGGGTCATCCGACAGTTTGACGTCAAGAACGCCTTCTTGCATGGTGACTTGACGGAGGAGGTGTACATGCAACAGCCGCCGGGATACTCACTCGGCCCCCCCGGTCACGTGTGCCGACTGCGGAAGTCCCTTTATGGACTCAAGCAGTCCCCGCGCATGTGGTTTGGTCGGTTCTCCTCAGTTCTGAAGATTGAAGGGTACACTCAGAGCAATGGAGATGCTTCCCTGTTCTTCCGTCACAGCCCGACCGGTATCTCCATTCTTGCCGTGTACGTCGACGACATCCTTATCACAGGATCTGATGCTGCAGAAGCCGTCCGCCTCTGCACCGCTTTGGCTAAGGAGTTTGAGATCAAGGCCCTCAGCCTTCTCATATACTTCCTTGGCCTTGAGGTGGCCTACTCCCCTCGTGGGAAATTTGTCTCGCAGCAGAAGTACGCCGTCGACCTGCTGGCCCTGACAGGTATGACCGACTGTGCACAGGTGAGCACTCCCATTGATCCCAACGTGAAGTTGGGCAAAGGGGAGGATTCGCCGCTGACGAATTCCCACCGGTATCAGCAGCTGGTGGGGAAGCTTCTCTACTTGACACACACTCGGCCCGACATCGCCTTCGCCGTCAACCTGCTCAGCCAGTTTATGCAGTCCCCACGGGAGATTCACCGTCAGGCCGCCAACCGGGTACTTGCGTACCTGAAGGGCTGCCCCGGAAAGGGCCTGCTCTTTCCTCGAGGCACAGACCGGACAGTGAAGGTGTACACTGATGCTGACTTTGCCGGCTCCGTTGTGGATTATCGATCTACCACGGGCTACTGCACGTTTGTCTTTGGCAGCCTCGTCAGCTGGAAGAGCAGCAAGCAGGACAAAGTGTCCCGCTCCAGTGCCGAAGCCGAATACCGCGCCCTCGCCGATGGGGCCTCTGAAGGCCAGTGGATCTACGGCATCCTTCACGATCTCCGCGTGGAGTATGTTGGCCCGATTCACTTCTACTGCGACAACAAGTCGACGATTGCGTTGGCCAAGAACCCTGGACAGCAGGGACGCATCAAGCACATGGAGCGCAATCGCTACTTTTTCAAGGAGCGAATGGACGAAGGGATCTTTGACCTGGATTTTGTTGCCTCCACTGACCAAGCAGCGGACGTCCTCACCAAGGGACTATCCCGCCCTCTTCTTCAACATGCTGTGTCCAAGCTCGGCATGGACGACATCCATACTTCGCTTGCAGGGGGGTGTTAGTGAGATACTATGCTCTATGGTCTAATAGGCCCTGTTCTATAAGCCCATTAGACCTATTATAACTCTTTCTCTCTCTTAGGGTATATATACCCTCTCATGTAACCTCATTAGGGTTATGTCATTACTTCCTCTCTCAATCAACCTCCTCCAACCCCTTCTAGGGTTTGTCAAGGGGCATTATCATCTTTCCCTTCTGTCTTGCATTTCCCTTTAAATATGTAGCCCTCCTCGTTGGAGGACAGGATTAGGATTACAAAGTTCCCTTTTGGTAGCTATTATCTTCTCTGACGACATCCACTCCGTCGGGTCATCTCCCCTCCAGCAACGCCCACCCCGCCGTTCCTCTGCTGCCCACGCTCCCTCGGCATCGTCAACTCTGCCAGGGTCAGCTCCCTCTTCTTCCCTCATGATACGATCCCCGGCAAGGAACGTATCAGAAGACACCGGATCGGCTATCCCCTTGTGGACGAGTGGACCACAACTGATCCTTGTCATTACCAGAAGGCGCCAGCTGTGCAGCAGTAGGTGTGGTTGGGCAAGGTGCCCCAGTTGGACTTGTGGTGGTTTAGACAAGACAAACAGAATTCAGGATCATACAAGGACCTACCTTTTTTTTTCTACCCTGATGAACTGTGCCTTCAAAATTGAGCTTATTTTCAATGTTAAATATCTGTTCTCTAGCAGTTTCAAATTCTGACCAAACACCATGAGATATCAATAGACCAATTCCTGAAGTACCTACTGTTTGCCAATAAAATTCACTGAAGGGTGACAGTAGAAATCAATTTCCTTCCGCTGTGTCCGGAGCACATTTGTGTATCCAATGCAATCCAGCCTCCCTGACGAGGACACATGGACTCATCAGCAATCATCAACTCATCCTCAACCTTTGAGTAATGCTTTAATGGCAAGTGTCTGTACCTGCCGGCAACCAGTCAGTCGAGAAACCAGACATGCAAGCACAGAGACCAAATTCCAGTCAGTCTAGAGGTCGGTCAGAAGGATTCAGGGACAGGTACAACACCTGCCATTAAAGCCTCGGGTCGCAGATTTGGCAAGGCAGAAGATAACCAAAGTTGCAGTCCGACGTATCAGCAGACAAAAGATCTTCCACTGCACCAATCACCATTTACTTTGCTCTAATACCAAGTCTCTGATACCAAATCAATCTTGCACATAGGATCGAGAGAGAAGATCCGAGATAGAAAACAATAGTCGGCCAGGCTTGCATCACTGTGAAATAAAACAAATATAGGTTTGTGCTGGACCAAATTAGGATGGGACCCAATACAGGCACAACAGCTAAATTAGCCTTGAACCGTGCATGCGCATGTTCCGTTACGTGACATGACTTAAAATAAAGAAAATAGAATAATTTGACACAATTAAAATATTTAAAAAATGCACATGCGTTAATAAAAATCAAAAAATAGCTGAAGGTAAATTCAAAATATTGAACATTATGAAGAATAAAGGGCAGAGGCGTGCCAATCACCGGAAGGGGTGCTCAGACGAGTAGAAACTCGGTTTATTAGCATGTAAAATCACAACATCAAAGAGTTCTCTCCATGAATCCGTACGTCTGCCGCAACCCTATCAAAAATGCGAGAAAAAAAAATTCATTCGTAACAGGGAGAAGTACTAGATTATTACATAATAATTAAAAGTAAAATACAAAATGTCATGCCTCTGACCCTAAAAATGGACAAGGGAAGAATAATTTAAGTGTCTAGGAAATGGTACTTTGAGATCACCTCTAACATGAAGCGCATGCCTCCATCCACAAAATAAAATGGAGAGTTTGTCAGCATGAAGAGCTTCTTTCCCCCTTGTTTCAAGGTCTCCAGAAACTCAAACATCTTTGGCTGTCCATTCCGAATTCTAATTTAGCATGAAGAACATTTCACTTTTATATTCATCTCCAAAAAAGGCAAAAGGAAGAAACGCATGTACATTTTTCACCAAATATTTCTCCGGAGCAGCCAGTATCCTTCTATGGAGTAAGCCACTCATGTGTACCCGCCGAATTGCATGATTCACGTCTTCATGAATGTAACATGGATCAAAGTCAAGCTTTGCGTCGACGAAATGTTGAACCACATCCGCGATGAGGCAAGCCTTGAGATATGATCAGAAGAAGTAGGACAAAAAAATGACTCGATTATATATTAAAAAGAAAAAGAGGGAGGATCACCCCCCAAAGAACAACTAGAGTGTTATTGTATTCTTCACTTCACGAGTGTATTGACCAAATTAGTTCACGTAGCTAACCGTGCCCAAATTAATAATTAATAATAGCATGACCGGACTTGTTTTTTTGTGAAAGAAATGACCGGACCTCATGTCTCTAATCTCTAGATACCGCATATTGGGCAACATCCTAAAATATTTACTCGGGAAACGAAAAGGGTAAACATATTAATCACAGATTATTTTGAAGCCTTCAAGAAAGCAGTACCAAGGAAGAATCTGGATTTCCAAAATTTGTCACAACGGGAATGTCTGGTCATAGGTATAAGGAGTTTGATAGTTTTTTTTTTGTTTGAAACGTAGAAGGGACGATCACCCAACGAATCGACGACCTTCCCAGATGAGTTTGATAGTACACAAACCATTAAAAAGAAAAGGATTAAAAACATATATCTTAGAAAACATTTTAACAAAAAACTACCTCGCTAAAGCAAAAGAAATCCATGAGTCCGACAAGGTCATGTGCTGAGTCTCGACCAATATGTCTTGTGCCATAAAATGCTCCAATCTCATCCAAGGACAGCTGATACAAAGTAAAATAATAGGATTAAAACTTGGAAAAGTTCCATGAAATGCAAGTTTCAGAATAACCAACGTGAAACACTGGGATAAATATGTTGTCCTTCAAAACCTCTAGAAACGGACCACCATGAAACAGCACTTACTTTATAAATGTCTACAGGCAAATTACTATACCTGGCTCAAATATAAAAAAAATAAATGAACATAGATTTATAAAAGACGTCAAACTGAAGAACAAGGGAAGAGAATGCATGAAACTTTTGTAAATATCACCTTGCGTCGGCCGAAAAAAGAACCGTCAGGTTCAATAGAGCCGAAGAAATCAAGCTTCAAGAGATTTCCTCTTTGCTTATCAAAATACAATCCCCTAATCGGGAACTCCGGATCGTACTTGAACTCCAAACAGCTCGCAGGATACTTATGCTAAAAACAAACAATCGCATCATTCTTATGTACTCGAAAGAGAGAAATTCTTTATGTTTACTCGCTAACCTCTTTATTAATGTTAAAAATAACATATTTAGGGAGACAGCAAGTGTTGTTTGAAATTCAAAATCATGGAAACTCACCTCATTAACGAGGTGCTGCTTGGCGAGATCATAAATCAATGTCTGTACATTTTCAGAGTAGTGAGCCAGCGTGTAGTCGTAGTCAAACCCGTAGACTTGTATATCTTCCAACTTGATATTTTTATTAACGTATATGCCTACAGTTCATCAAATAAAACTTAGAAACGGGCCACCAAGAACTCGAAGAGATTAAAGAATTTATATACCCCGAGGATTCATCAAGGGAATATCCTTCAAGGCAGACGAACTGCTGAGAAAACTCTGTTTAACGGCTTCAAACTCCCTCCGAATCGCTTCTACTTCATTCCGAAAGTCCGGTCTCGAGGCAAAACCTCGATTAAATACTTCAAATTCATGTCCTGAGCAAGAACTCACAAGAACACTACTCACGAAAGATGAATTCCAGGGCACGGCATTCTTTAGATAGATAAAACTTACCAATTCGTCCGCAAAAATCCTTCTGGGTAGGATGAGCTAGACATGAAAGGCCCCAGAAAGCAGGTTTCCTCTGCCAGATAGAAAATCAACGAGAAAAGAAGCTGAGATCAACGTAAAAATCAACTAGGAAAGCGAGAAAAAAACTCACCAGAATAGCAGACGAGGAGGAGAGCAAGGCCTTTCTGAGAGAGGCCATGCCAACGGAGATCAGCGAGCTCGATACCCACCGTTAATACCGCTGCTAGAAGCAGTGGCAGAATCTGATTGGAAAAACCCAAGGACGAATCACGACGAACGGTCAAAGTAATACGGTAAAAAAACCACACAATGTTCTTTACCTCAACCGGAGTCCGGAGAACTGGCACGAATCCACCTTGTCGCCTGTCAGGAGTAGAGTAGATATCGAATAACGCTCTATGAATGGTTTTTGAGCGAGAGATTTCAAAAAAAAGTGCAATGAGGACGATCCGGTGAAGCGACTGTTTCACGAAACGTGGATCAATCTGGCTGATCAGTGTTCATCGGCATTCTCTTTTCTCTAATTAGTTCATCAGTATGAATGAGCAACAGATTGAAGAGTACTGATTGAGACGAAAACGCCAATATAGCTGACGGGGAAATTGAAGCAGAATTAAAGAAATATAAGTAGAAATGAAGAAATTGAAGAAATCGTGATCGCTGAACAGTCCGGAATTTGGAAGATGATCTCAATTGCATCTTATCCTTCCTCGACGTGATCAAAACAACTGATAAATCGAACAACTTCGAAGCTTCTTCGCGTCGAGTTCTTCTCTCTGTTCATCTTCCCCATAACGAAATTATTAGTGAAACGCCATTTGTTCTTAATTAATTGTTTTTAGCTCAGCCAAGCCCTTGAACAAATTTTAATCACATAAACTTTCATTACTTTATTGCAAAACACACGTGTTATCTATTTTTTTGAAAATTTATAAGCTTTAACTTGCTTATATTTTTTGTATGAATTTTATATACTAATTACAATTATTTAATTTTTTATTATTTTACTAGTATTTCGCGTATAAGTTTTATATACGAATTAATACTTAAATATTTTTTTAATAATGTTACACATATTTCGGGTGAAAGCTGTAACAACTGCCTTCTATAACTTATGATTTAATTTAGTCTGTGATAATTGTGATAATTTAATTTTTGTATGAAAAAAAGGGAAGCTAATTATCATAGCTTCCAACGAAGTAATAGAAAAAATATTAAAAGGCGTTTAAATATTTGTAATTAGTGCATAAAATTTTGCAAGTCAATGCTTATAAATTTACAACAAAAGAGGATAACATGTGAGTTTTGCATTAATGTGATTAAAATGTGTATGACTTTATTGAATGTAAAAAGGATTAATTATGAACAAATGGTGTTGCACTTATGGTTTCATTTATGGAGTTATATGCCACTCAAGCCAATCTCACAATCCAAAGCTCATTTAGAATTCAGCAATACAAATCATGGTCCTATTATCCATTTTTATGTATACAATGGGGCATAAGGACATGCACAATTATGAGTATTTCGATGAGGTCATGCTATGATGAAAAATATCTTTAAATGTGCATCATAAAATTCCCATTTGTGGATTAAATGAGGACATAAAAAATTCAAAAGTAGCATTATTTACTCTGTTTTGTAAGACAAGAATGGTTGATATGGTAACCATTTGTATGGAGAGACCAAAGAAATATAGTCGATCATCTGTATGGAAACAGTCTAGTAAATTGAATTTTATAGGTGTTATCATCAGAAATATATGTGGCTTGCAAGCCAACTCCATATGTTGTTCAATATTGATTAATGCTATATTTTTATTGTAACAAACCTGTGGTGCCTATAAAATAAGTATAATAATATATACAATGACTAAGTAAATTATGACAATACCATGATATTAGTCTCCAAATGTGTGTTCGAAGTATTATTATTAAATGATGCTCATAAACATCAATTAACCAAAAAGAATTGCACTGTTGACAACTAGATAAATGCATAGTTATTTTCATAAATGTTGTATTGTTTTAAAATTATTGAACTTGAATTTATAATGTTTGTATATAAAGTAACAGAAAATTCGTGCATTACTTATCATTTTAAGTTTCTCCATGTTATGGATAGTTTTATCGTCCCCCTGTCAATGAATACTTTAGGTTAATTTGCGCAAAAAGTTTTAGGAATTCAAAGGGGCACGTACAAATGAGCATGAGCATTTGACGGAGCTAATTAATTGTGTAAATGGGGTTGAAATGGCCAAACACTTTTTTGGCCGTGACCTGACCTGTCATTTATCCCTCAAATTATTCATAAAAGAATACATCTGAAATTTAGAAATAAGGCTGTCAACTGATGAAAAAACAGGTAAGGGTGGCAAAAAATGAGAATAGAAAATCACAATGGGATGTTTTAGTAATTATCCCTATGCAACAAAATATTTTATTTGTCTCTATTTTCCCTCACGTTAGATGTGCTCTAGCAAGTGTTCGGCCAGCAAAACAAGGCATTGCTTAACATTCGTAATGTAAGTTTTTCAAGTCCTCTTTCAATGACTTATTGTGTGTACATTGAAAAATGTCCGATCCTAATGAAATATAAGGATCCATACTTGAGGTTAAGCATTAAGGGCTCAATAGATTAACATTAAGGTCATAGGAAATTAGATCTAAATTTTTTTGTTATTTCCTACTCATTTCCCCCCTTCATTTGCTACTTTCTATCTTTTAGATGCCTATTTTCTCCTATTTCTCTCTCTAGAATCATTTTTATCTCTCCAAAAATTTTCAGTTATTAATTATATTATCATCATCTCTTACACCATTTTTTCACTTTCTCTCACTATCTTCTCGCATTAGTTATTTTATCTCTCTATAACATGTCCCCTTCCCTCTCTAGATCCCCCTGCACCTCCAGTTTCTCTCTAGAAAATCAAAAATACATTCCACCATGTAACCCTCCAAATTATGATTTATCCTTCAGTCTTTGCAGCCCATGCTGGTGTGGGCTACATAGATACCAAACCAATGGTCGAGACACCCTTTTTCTCGCCAATCAATACGGGGGTCAATGGCATGCCCACTGGTCCAAAGGGGGCTCCCTTCCAGACTTGAGATTTTTTTTGCCAAGTCCAAATCAAGGAGAACCAGGTTGAATCGAGTGAATCATGTTAGACCAGGCCAACTAACCCAGGTACCCAAAACTGTGTCTCCTTCCCCCAACCCTACATGCCACTACCGCCATTGATCGCCGTAGAGTAGATATTAGATATTTTTCCATTTAAAACCTTTTATAAACAGGAAATCCTAAAAATCATATTATCCATTTATAGTTATTATAGTCTCGAAATAAATTCAAAAAAATAAAAATCATGGTTAGTATTTCTAGTTTTTTTACTTGAAATTTATATCATAAATTAATAAAAATATAAATTTTATAAGTATCATTGTCGTCTTAAATAAAATTAAGAAAATAATATAAATTTGTTTAGTAGTTTTTATTTAATTCATACTTAAAAGTAAACCTGATAGAATTGTATAAATATTCCTGAAAAAAATTTAACTTCTACGCTCGTTTATTTAATTTCCAAGTTTAATAAAAAAAATTCAAATAAATTTTATACCTCCACGTGGATTGACCTATTATTTGCATTCTACAGTATTTAAGTGGAAAGCTTTTATAACTATTTTTGGCTAAGTCAAACTAAAAATTGATATAAAACATTAAATTTGACTTATTAATTATTTAGGTTCACTTGTATGATGAGTACGGGTGATATTGTAACCATTATAGTCAAGGTACTATGGGAAAATAATGAGAGATCGTTGGGGAAAGAGTTCATGTGACATATACATGTTGATCTCTGAGTGATATCATACTTAGATGTCAATCAACTAGATTCATGTTATGATCATGTAAGCGGTCCTTTTACCTGAGACACCAAAGATATTTTATGGATTAACAATCACGTCTTAACTATGACCCATCAGTTCTCGATCACAAAATTGAAAACAGTCTTAATTCAGATGGAGCGACAAGTACACAAAGGTGATTGTGTGATCGAACGAGATCTCCTACCCTCAGTATAATAGGAGAAAGCTCGATGAATATGATGTAATGAAGTCCTTGTCTGAGTAATACGATGTTATAGAAATAGTTATTTGATTATTTTCCAAACACACCAGTACTAGCTGTGATGAACTACTAGGTTTGATATTTCATGCGTAAAATATAACTGTTAATGCTAAGGCTCTACGCAAGAGTTGTCGTATTCCTCTGAAACTTAACTAATCAATTTGGTTAAATTGATCATAGATTAACTAACTTATATGTTTATTAATTAAATTTTAAACTATGAAAATAAAATTTATTAGAGAACTAGTTTTGTTAAGTAGAATGATACACATGCATGAAGAGCCACGTGCATGAGATTTCAGAACATTTGTAGTACAAAATTTAAATCTGGGAGTTTGGGGATGGTAAATTCTGGAAAAAATGTCCACTGACTTTTATGTTTTTTTATGGATAGTATAAATAGGGGAGCGTACCAACTTAGGTGCCCTCTGTTGGGCTTTGTGCCTTGGTTCATCCATGGAAAACATGATTCCATGGATGCGGAAGCGTGTAATCGATTCGTAATTGATCTTTAAACATACATCGAGTGTACCTTGTGAGGAACTTGTTCCGCCCTTGACTTTGTCGCTTTGAGATCTTTCTGAAGCCATTCACATGTTCGGTCTCTAGAAGTATCCATGCGATCACTTGGCGCTTGGATTTCCACCTCATCTTCTTCAGAGCTTCTTGAAAATATTGAAGATCTTCTCACCACGAAGACACTCTCCTTGGTTGAGTGGGGGGGGGGGGGGCTCTCAAACATGGCTGGCCTGGGTGCTTGAAATGAATGCCCCGTCCCTATTTATATTTTACATAAGTTTTTCTTAAAAAACCCTACAATGTAAAATATATCTACCAATTTCTCTTATGACCTTATGCATGTGAACCTCAAGGCCCATGTATCATTCTAGTTAATAATTTTAGTGGCCCAATAATAATTATTGACCAACCTTATTAATTAACTATATTGATATATAGATAGATTAATTAATGATTGATTCAACCCAATCAATAAGTTAGGTTTCCAGTCCATGGGGTGCCAAGCTACACCTCATGCTCTAGAAGATACCGAGTAGTGTTTGAACTCTCTCATGGAACCTTTACCATCATCGATTATCGTATATGTATAATCCATCATCCGCGTGAGACTCTCTAATGACTTAGGGTATGGTTTATTGTAAAACCCTAATCCCTCTTTCAATTAGTTCTGATATGTAACGGGGATCATTGGAGAACTCCTCCAATATCCTCAATACCTTGGCTAGGAATTTTTCTACATCGTCTTCCTTGAGTCAATCTCCTTTTGTACTGAGGGCCGATGACCCCATCATGACCACTCAATCATCTCCGTGACCTTCTTACTACATCCGAACTATGACTTGTTTGAATCCCATGATTAGAGGCTTGTAAGTCAAAGTCAAAATATAATTGTCAATTCTCAAGTCAGTGGATCACTTATAGAACCGTGACATGAATCAACCTGATTGATATTTAGGTATAATACCATTCAGGGATTCATATGGATCGATTCAATGAACTCTTTCTCTAAAGAGCACCCACTATTTGTCCTTAGTGTCGCCACACTAATAGCCACAAGATCAACTATACTTATCGTATAAGTAGGATTAGTTAGTGTTATTCTATCCGGATAATTTGATGTCCATGTCGACTATCCATCGAATAGGAATATTTAGAATACATGTTTAAAGACTAGTGATCATTGTATTATGATATCGTCATAATTCACTTGGTCATCGCACATATTCATGAACTTCATTATAAACATCACATTGGAATAATAATGAAAATAATATTTCATTCAATGAACTTAAATAAACATGGTGGTGTGATTTACATGACAGCCACATAATATCAATCACCCTCCCTATGCTCTCATAAGCATTTTGAGATTTATATTTGAACAGATTATTTGTACGGTATAATTCATTTTATTTTCAATAGCTTACTTGATATTTTAAATAAATTATTATGCATAATTTTATAGTTTTACAATAAATTTATAAATATATTTTTTTATATTTAAGAGTACGTGTTTAATTCTATTACTTGTATTTGAAATACAAATGAACCCCTGGGATTATAATATTTAAAAATATTTTAAGTGATTTATAATATTTATATTTTTTTAACAATATAATACCTCTCTGGAGTGGTGTCTACAATGGTCCACTTCAACGAGTGTTGTGGTGTGCGTGGGAGCATGATTAGTGGTGATGGGTCAGAGGGATGGGCTCCCTTGCATGTTTTGTGTGCGGTCAATGTAGAGGTACGACAATAAATGGTAGTGATACAATCACTTTAGATTTGTAAAACTGGGATTTTATAATTCATTTTACCATTTATTTTTATATTTTTCTAAGCTCTATTTTTATTGTTTTATTGATATTTGAAACTAACCCCACTGGCCTCCTTTGAGTCAGTCAAATGTGTTTCTCACACATTTTTGGAGTTTTATTTGAGGTGCATGACTTAGGTTAAAAGATATGAATTCAAGATACAAATGGGAGGAAAGGAGAAACCCAAGACATATCCTAGATGATAATAAGAGGCCTGATGCACAAGAAGGCCATAACTGAAGCCCATTCAAACATATTCGAGAACGAGTCAAAATGAGAAAATATATCTTTCAAATTCAAATTGTGGGTTAGTTCCACAATTGTTGCCTTCACTTTTACAGTGGGAAGGGTGCCCAAAAGATCTACTATGCCTTAAATTTTATTTCTTTCCCTAAAAAATCCCAAGAAATCCTAAAAATCATAATGATTTATTTTAATTTATCCATATATATCTCATTTATTTTAAACACTTTTGATTAGTTGTCCTTTATTTTAGTGATTTTGATATTTAGAATATATTTAAAAGTCCAAAAAATTTAATTACCTTAAAATTTTATTTTAGAAAATATTTGAATGGCAATTTAGTATCTCATTACATTCTCCTTGTGGATTTGACCTTTACTTACCCTTTATTAAGTACTGAAAAACTTAATAAATATTATTGCATAAAACTTAAGTCTGGTTTATCAAGTAAAAATCACATTGGGAGGGAAATATATAGGAGTTTTGATAAAAAATTATAAGAGATAAAATGTGGGATTTAAAGATATGAAAATGGTGGATCGTGGAGAGAGAAAGTGGTAGAATGGACAACTAATCGCTTAAAAGTATTAAATGATATTCATAAGACATTCAGGGATATTCAAATAATTTACTGCTCAAGTTCCATGTATGCAAAATATACATTTGCTATTAAGTGATCGATTAAGATAGTGGATAGCTTTTTTAATGAGTGTCAATTGGCAAAACCAACATACGCTATTTCATATTAACTTGGAATCATTTGAGTATCTACTTCCTTTTTTGGTCACTAAGCGATACCAATTTTTTTTTTTGGAATAATCCCATTCCAAAAACAGCTGTACTTTTTTAAGGTGTCCAAAAGGGATTTGACTTCAAATTAAGATTGGTATAACAATATAATTTGATACTTTTAAGAATTCACCTGTACATTCCACATCATAGTATCAGCTTAATTTAAGTATGGAAAATTAAGGGATACAACTAATATCTTTTGAACAAGATAGATTTCAATTTGTATAAAATTTATAATAATAATTAATATATTATTTAAAAAATTAAATTAAAACTTATCGTGTATATTTATAACAACTGAAAAGTATGGGTATATAAACATTCATGAATTAAAATTAATTAAATTAAATTGTGTATAGTTTTTTTAATAATGTATTGATTGAATTAACGACTAATAATTTTAGAGTAATACTTTAATTTGTTTTTTGATGAATATTAGATTTAATTATATTTTCATATATCAGTGCGTCTTTTGATGAATTTAACATCTAACTGAAATTAAGCATTTATTTTTATAGGAAGGGGTCCAAGTGTTGGTTGGGTAAGCCTTGACTTGTGTTTTCTTAAAATATGGTGCCATCCTTTATCTTGCCATTACCGCTATACTATTGATAGTTTCATAATTTTAGATAAAAGGTCAAGCCTCTCGCAATCTGCCCATCACAGTAACAGCTGCTAAGGCATGAATTCATAACATTCCAAAATTCTGAAACACTTCTTTATTTATTCATTTGAAATACACCAACATAATGTCAACAGAGTATGATTATATTGGGCCAAATTACATGTTCATGATTTATCATAAGAAACACAATCGATGCTGATGTGCTATTCTCAGTTGGAAATAATAAAGTGAAAATTTCATTGCTCATCTATTAGTAGAACAGTTCCAATAAATTGATGTGTGATTTATTTATCACGTAAATAATAATAACATATTATGTTTATTGTGTTGAAACCAAATCTAAGATTAATTACCTCGTGCACTTCCTGATGCAGAAAAAGGGAGTGTGAATTTTTTTTCTCTATTCTGGACGATGAGGAGAATGGAATTATATATTATTACAGTAACATGCATGAAAAGGTACAAACTCATGATTGCCACGATATCCATGTGCATAATTTATTCCAAAAATTTAAGATTTAAGCCACACAATTTTTGATCTCATTCATTCAAAATATAAAATACTTATACCACATTTAAAAGTCAAACACCTGAAAATATCGTTTTCTCAAAAGTATGTTTTAACACAAAAATGAATTCGATAATTGGTTCTCTTCATAAAATAATATGTATCGTATTTATCATATTCTAATCTGGGTTTGGATTTAATAGAATTTAACTTGACTGAAACTATAGACGAAATATCACTATTTGGATTGAGACCTACTTGGTGATAAAACATAATTATCCATCAGTGGGCTATTATAAATGGATATAAGCATGCGTTAAATTATTGGCCAGTAGTTCTCATTTGCATCATGCCCATCCACTTGTAATGTTGTGACTTGTCTTGATTATGTATTTTAAATTTCAATTGTTTAAAGCATCAAACTAACCTGCGAAGTGATTTTTGAATAACTGTATATCAGTTGAAATCCAAAAATGAATATTAGTGAGAATTAGTGTTATCATTGAGACTGACCTGCAGGTGAAGAGAAGGGACAAATACAAAATCAAGGGCATGAAAAGATATTATAGTTCACAAACAACATTGCCAATGTGAGTAAACAAGGATACAACTCATCGCTATGTATATGGAAAAGTTAACCATGGAGGCCTGAGTGGTGCAGGCGAAGACGACATATAATTTTGAAAATCAAATATGTAGAACTGGGTTCTACGAGGGAGATGCTAACTCTCCCCATTGGGCGTAGTTGACGGAGGGATTATAATTATTTAGAGAACCTTGGTAATATAATAGTGGAGAGTATAAACTCTCAAATCTGATGATGCATAGTCAAACAATTTTGAGTAGATGGAGAGTACACGGGTAGATTGTGACCTGACATAGGAATATTCTCAACTCTGTAAGGAGTTCTTTGAGTCAATTCCTCATCTCCTACATCTTTTTCTAGACAGAAACAAAGAGTTTTTTCAGTCAACATGAATTATGTGACAATATAATAAACCACTTATATTACCTCGTTCACCCAATTCATGAGCAATCACCCATACACTAGAGTAGAAATAAAGGCAATGTGTATCATTTTGATATCACACAGTTTCAAATAATGGAAATTTAATACTGACACCCATACAATAATGAAAGTGTTGTATCATATGATTATGAGCTACTACCACTTTTGTCATATATACAATTTAAGCAATTAACACATGAAATGTTGAGTCCAATGAGAACTAGAGTCTACTAACATATAACAGGATATTTAATTCAAAGAAAACAGCCAATAACACAGTTTTAAATAGTGGAAATTTTATACTGACAACCATACATAAATGAAAATGTCGTATCATATGTTTATGAGTCACTACCACTTTGATAATAAATGCAGTTGAAGAAATTATTACATAAAATTTTGAGCTGATAATCTCAAATCCAGAGGGTTATAATTTGTCATTAGTAATTAAGATTATTCAATAAAAATATATTTAACTTTACTTACTTAAGAATATTTAGTTAGTGATGAGTACGGATTGTCTCCACATGGAACGATGATTGAGAATTTAATTTTCTTACTATAGAGATTATCGGCACAAGAAGAGATAAATACGAGAATAGAGTAGGCGAGATAATGATATCGAGGAAATATAAGTAGAATTATGCGAACTGTTACGAGAATAAGGTAGAGGGCACGGCGGATACGATAGTGATCGAACGCACGATCAGTATGATAGTAAAAATAACAGGGACGTAAGTAAGTGAAATGATAAACGAAAATATGATAACAACTATACTTATGATAACGATGATGTCGGGGGAGAAACAACGTAAGGCGAGGACATTTGCCTTAGATCCTTATGTTCTGTAGTGTGTTATCAACCCAGGTACCCCCATGTATCATAGGTAGGTAAGAAAAGTTCTGTAAGAACAAAACAACCCTTAGAACCAGGATTTTAGACATAGTAATAACGACAGTCTAAAATTAGCCTTTTTTACGAAGAAATTCGTAAGAAATTAGCCATTTTTTCTAAAATGGTGTATAGGAGTTAGAGTTACAGGCAATAAGTTTAATATATTATATTAGAAATGTTTAAATTATAAATGAGAGAGCAAGGATTGGCTGTGAGGCTTCGCCGATTGAGAAATCCTAAGCTCAATACTTGGAGGCTTCGCCGATTGAGAACTCCTCAGCTCAGTCCAAGGAGGCTTCGCTGATTGAGGACACCTCAGCCCAAAGGCAATGGAGGCTTCACCGATTGAGAACACCTAGAGGCATCGCCGATTGAGATTACCTCAGGCTTTAGAGGCTTCGCCGACTGAGAACACCTCGTTTACTCGTGGTTAAGCAAAACCCTTATTTTACAAGGGCAAGTTTTGAAATAGAAATATGGTGATTTATGAGTGCAGGTAAGCTCCCCCCGTTCTCTAATGCTTCTTCCCACACACCCAAGACACTAAGAACACAATTGATGGATCTCAAAACTCACTATCTTTCAATCATCCCACACAAGTAGGAAGCAAGTTCAAGATGAAATTCAGTGATCTAGACCTCTATTTATAAATAAGAGGGCATGGATGGAAAGATGAGGGGAGGGCGAAGTAGTGCTGAAAATTTCAGCTCAATCGAAGTTTAAGATCATAAGATATGGTCGTTTGAAGTTGGAGCAATCTTAGCCCTTAATTTTTTTCTCTTCTTGTCATCTGCTTCCTCATTTTCCATTTTTTATTAAACAGCCACATTGTTCAAAATTTCTATCTTCTCATCTTTCGCGCTTGGACTTCTCGTCTTCCGCACTGAGACTTCTCGTTTTCTGTGCCACGTGTTCCTGCATTTGGAAAAAGACAAAAGAATCATTCTATTTTTTAAAAAAGGTTTACTTTATTCTTCTCGAGGCTGATGTGGCAACACATCAGCGTGCACCATGCCATTTTTTGTTTTTATTCAGTTAGTGGTGGACACGCGCGTGCCACGTGTACACGCACAGGCCACGTGTGGTGCCGCGTCGCCCACGTCGCCCGCTGCTATTTCAAAGAAAAAAACAAAAGTGAAAAAGTTAGATTTTGTCTTTTCTCCCTCGGCTCACGTGCACATTTATTGCAAAAAAATGGCTTCTTTTTTTAATTTGCCACGCCGCCCCTGTGTCTGAAAATTCAAAATTTTGATTTGTCACTCATAACTGCAATCATCGCTTCACGAATCGCGAAGCCATGATTGTGTGACGAAATGTTGTTGGCAATCAGCCGCGCTAGATGTGATTCATCGTCATTCGACGAATCAAACAGTGACACGTGGCAGCGCGAGATAAAGGCATAAAAATGTTTTAAAAAATTATATTAAATAAAATAAAAACCCAAAACTACATATAAATAGATGTATATTTCAACTTAGATAATTCATATCTTTCCAAATTTAATGTCAAAAATTCCAGAAAAATCATTTTCTGTCTCATAAAATTATCTTATTTTAGAATCTATTGTCAAAAAATTCCTAAAAAATACAGAAAATTCAGAATACCATTTAAAAAATATATTTAATCATTTTACGCTTGATAACATGTAAATATGAGTGATTTAATGCAAATAATCATGTAAATATAATCAGATTAAAGTACTAAAAATGCATGTTATCATGAGCCCAATAAGAACTAGAGTCTATTAACATATAACGGGATATTTAATTAAAAGAAATCAGTTAATGATACTGTTTTAAATAATGTAAAATTTAAATTGATAATCATATAGTAATGAAAATGTTGTATCATATGTTTATGAGTCACCACCACTTTGATACTATATGCAATTGAAGCAATTAATACATAAAATGTTGAGCCCAATAGGATCTAGAGTCTATTAACAATGTAAAGGGAGATTTAATTGAAGGAAATCAGCTAATGACACAGTTTTAAGCAGTAGAAATTTTATATTGACAATCATACAGTAATGAAAATGTTCTACCATATGTTTATGAGTCACTACCACTTTGATAATATATGCAATTGAAGAAATTAATACATGAAATGTTGAGCCCAATAAGAACTAGAGTCTACTCACATATAAGGGGAGATTTAATTCAAGGAAATCAGCCAATGACACAGTTTTAAATAGTGGAAAATTTATACCGATAACCATACAATAATGAAAATGTTTTATCATATGTTTATGAGTCACTTCCACTTTGACAATATATGCAATTGAAGAAATTAGTGCATGAAATGTTGATCCCAATAAGAACTAGAGTCTACTAACATATGACGGGATATTTAATTGAAAGAAATCAGCCAATGACACAGTTTTAAATAGTGGAAATTTTATACCGATAACCATACGATAATGAAAATGTTGTATCATTTGTTTACGAGCCACTACCTCTTTGATAATACATGCAATTGAATCAATTAGTACATGAAATTTTGAGTCCAATAAAACTAGAGTTTAGTGTTCACTCATTTTGATACCGACATCGGATTACGGTATCAGGACGGATGCTGAATCAGATATCAGAAATCACATTTCTGATATCTGTTTTTACCGATATCAGTTGCTACAGTACCAATATCCGATATCGTTATACGTATTGATGTCGTCATGCGCCTCCATTCTCAGGAAGGATGACGATATCGGATATCAAAGTTGGATATCAGACTGTGATATCCAACATGGAATGGTTGTAAAAATACAATTATTGGTTCAAGCTGTCATCTTGCAATGAGTTGTAGAGGAAAACCGTCGACCAACAGGTAAGAAGAGAAATTTTTAAGTATATTAATACCTCGTTTAATGAATATGCGTAAAAAATTTTGTTTTCTTCCATATGGGAGAATAGGATTCAGAGGCCAATGAGAATTTTTAACTCCGAGTCCTGTTATCCCACATGGAAGAGAACAGAAATTTTGAAGCGTATTTATTAAATGATGTAATAATGTTCTTGAAAGATTTGGGCGTTGTTAACATTATACATCTAAAATCATGTTCAATAATGATTTTTTCTCTTGATACCAGATATCGATATCCAAATTTTGGTTCTGAGTATCATGAATTATTATCATGGTATATATTAGTATCTCGAATTTTTCCTGCATGATAATTCTAAGCATAGAAATTTTACAAAATTTGAAATTTAGAAAATATTAATACTTAATATAATAAATGTAATTATCTCTCATTTTAATTCATATTTTAGTAGAAACTCTGTGATAAACATAACACTGCATTTTGAAGATCTCAATTTGGTTTATTACCTCGTATCGTGTATACCCTTCATAATTTTGATTTTCTTCCATCTGGGATTACAGGATTCCTACCACAACATATCTAGATATCAGATTTTGATATCCGGATACCGGTTCTGATATCTTGATATCGAAAGCCGATATCCGGTATCCAACATACAACTCGTCCTTACCTATTCGATATCCATTTTACACATGAATGTCGATATCCATTCGGTCCAATATCCGGTATCAGAAATTGTCCTGATTTTTTTTGGATATCAGATGTCCGATACTGGATATCAGATGGACATCGGACAGCCGTGACTCTAGTAGAGTCTATTAACATATAATGAGATATTTAATTAAATGAAATCAGTCAATGACACAGTTTTAAAGAGTGGAAATTTTATACTGACAACCATACAATGATGAAAATGTTGCATCATATGTTTATGATAATATCTTTCAATTGAAGGAAACAACACATGAAATGTTGAGCCCAAAAAGAACTAGAGTCTAATAACATATAAAAGGGGATTAACTATAAGAAATCAGCCAGTGCCACAGTTTTAAATAGTGGAAATTTTTTACTGACAACCATACAATGATGAAAATGTTGTATCGTATGTTTATGAGTCACTACCACTTTGATATATGCAATTGAAGCAATTAATACATGAAATGTTGAGCCCAATAAGAACTAGAGTCTACTAACAATGTAAAGGGAGATTTAATTGTCGGAAATCAGCCAATGACACAGTTTTAAATAGTGTAAAATTTCAACTCGCAATCATACAAAAAATGAAAATGTTGTATCATATGTTTGACTCACAACCACATTTATAATATCTTCAATTGAAGCAATTAGTACATGAAATGTTGAGCCTAATAAGAACTAGAATCTCATAATATTTAAAAGGGGACTAACTATATTAAATCACTCAATGACTAAATTTAGATTTTTGAGAAGCGGCGCAGGAGAGCTCAAGAAAACTGAAATCTCCGTCTTCCTCCCGCCCGAACCCCTTCGGCTCTAATCGACGATCGCGAGATCTAGGGTTTCGCTTTCTTCATCGGAAAGATCACGACTTTATCTTCGTCCGTGACTCTAATCGTCCGCGTTCTTCCATTCCGTCGGCCGCCATGAAGCTGTCCGTGAAAACTTTGAAGGGCAGCCGCTTCGAAGTCGTTGTGGAACCAAGCGACACGGTGAATCTCCCATAACTTACCCCATTTGATTTGGGTTTTTGTTTTTGCGTTGTGGGTCTCTGTCGGTTCCGTATCAACACGTTTATCTTGTGAGTTTTTTGTTCACATTTCATTGGATGTTCTTATGTGGATTCCGTTTTCACGGGTTTCAGGCTAGGAATTTTCTAATAGTGTCAGTAGTCGGCGATCACATCTGTCTGGCATCGCTTGTTTCCATTCTGCTGTCATTTTCGTTTCCTTTTATTGAATTTTTACTTTGGGACTGCCTCTTTTTATGGGTTGAATTTACTTTTGGATATTTTTTGTGTATTAAATTTTCTTGTTGATCTGAATTCTACGCTTAAGCAATGGGGGAGGGAAGCCTTTTTCAAATTAAGGAAGTAAATAAGTTGAACAATTTAATAAATTAACGCTCTATTTAATTCGTTCTGCGGCGTATTTACTTATGGTGTATGATTTAATGGTCCAATATGAAAATTGGGAATGCGCCAGCTCTAATAGTGCTGATGTCTGAAAACCCTTTTTTTGTCAAAAGATGGTCTGTGGCATTTGTTTTATGTTGATTCTCTGTCGCCTATTAATTCACTGCCATAGTTTATGTTGCATAATTGAGCTGTATAATGCTTAGTTACTCGAAATGTATCTATCATTTTTTCGCATTCATCCTATTTCTTTGCTTTAAACAAACTGTTCTTACTTATTAAAACGGGCATATATATTATTTATAATTAGAGCTATTTTTACGAATCACCTTGGATAAGATCCTTGTGGAACGATGTTCAAGTTCTATCTATATCTCCGTTTATCAGATTCCAAATTGCGAAGTGCCCTTGCTTGTCGCGGTACTGTTTCTTTGCTGTTGATGAATTAATTACCATAGTTTTATATAGATTAGAATTAATCCGGGATTTCAGTTCTTGTGTTAGAGGTCACAACACATGATTAAAGTGCCAACTATTTTCATGCATTGAACAGTAGTAACTGTGTTTAAAAAACTCCTCAGATATTGAGGCTGTATCCGCTATTGCAATTTACTCCAATGTTTGGCAGCCGATCTTGTGGTTTCAGGTGTTTTAATCACTATTTCATTCGACCCGTTTCCAGGTTATGGCAGTGAAGAAGAACATTGAAGAGGTGCAAGGGAAAGATAGCTACCCTTGGGGACAACAATTGCTTATACACAATGGAAGAGTTTTGAAAGACGAAAGTACCTTGTCAGAGAACAACATTACAGAGGACAGCTTTCTCGTTGTTATGCTGAGCAAGGTCCTCGTCCCAAATGGCAGATATTTATTGCATCACATTTTCTATTAATTTCAATCTAATCATGCTATTGTCCTTCAGAGCAAAGCCACTGGTACTTCGGCCGCTGCTCCTGCTCAGGTTATTTGTGATTTATCTTTCTGAACATCCTGTCTTTTTGTGGATTAACCTTGAACCATTATATAACTTCAATCAAGCAGGTTTCCTCCCCTGCGCCAGTTTCCTCTCCTGTTCAGGCTGCCCAACCATCTCCTGCAGACACGCCTTCTGAGCCCAAGTAAATACCCGCAAGTCATTGTTATTTACAATTGAGGTTCTTGGTAATAAATCGGGATGATAGGACGAGATGGGACATCTATCTTCCTCGTTAATAGATTGGTATTTTTGCACCATCAGCAGACCGTCCCATCTGGGTCATTCCTGACCGGCCCCTTGTCCTGGCGTAAACTGGCACGAGACCCATTACTGGTGCAAAGCATTGCCGTTGTCTTGCATGGGGTCCCCTTCGTCCAGGCCTGCGTCCGAATCAGTGGGACTGGGTGCTGTTTTCACCCAGGGATGAAAAAATTGTCTAATCCTTTGTCTGGTGCAGTTTTTGCCATCACTGATGATGATGATGACGACGAGTTGCCATCATTTCTTGGGATGAAAAATCTCTCATCCTTTGTTTGGTGCAGTGTTTGTCATCACTGATGACGATGACAAGTTGTCATCGTCCCCTTCATTCTCCCTCTTCAGGATAAAGATGAGGACGACCATTTTGTCTTGTCACTGTACCTTGTTACTCTCCTGCTGTTAACCTCACTCAGATAACAAGAAACGTTGACAATGATGAATACAAAGTCATCATCGTCGTTCAAGCTGCAGTTGATGATGATAGCAGTGACCGGTTTTTGGATGATGATGTCAATTTGTTTCATCGTCAGCAAATACAAGCCTGGAGTCTGGGACAGGACGATAATTTCTTCCCGGGACAAAAGCGCTGTCCGCGTCCAAGCCCCTTATCTGCGATACAATCTTGAAAACCCTATTTCTTTCCTAATTTTTAAAATACTTCTTTCAGTGCTGCAACAAGCTCAGTGCCCCCCGTCAGGCCACCCACAGAGTATGTTATCTCATATGATATGTTCGTAATAGACCAAAGACTATCCTTTTACAAAAAAGATTATATTTGCGAGTGAAATATGTTATTACTATCTATTTCTTCGGGTTTCCTTAAATTTTCTGTCTGTCTCTTCGGGAAGTCCGATAATAGTTTTAAAACTTCAGTGGGTTATTAATTTTCAGGAATACTGCTAATACCTATGATCAGGCTGCGTCGACTCTTGTCTCGGGCTCGAATCAGGAACAATTAGTTCAGCAGCTGATGGACATGGGTGGAGGCAACTGGGAGAAAGAAAAAGTTATCCGTGCACTTCGCGCCGCATACAACAATCCAGAGCGTGCCGTGGAGTATTTATATTCTGTTAGTATTTTACATGTTTTTGAGATTTTTGGAAAATTATTTAATACTAGTTTTTTAAAATAAATTAATTTTATTTTATGTTTGTTGATTCAGGGAATTCCTGCATCTGTGGAAGCAGCAGTGCCAGTGGAGCATGTGGCAACAGATGAGACGATGGATGAAGAAGTTATACCAGATGACGTACCATTGACTAGCTTACCCAATTCTGCTCCTCTAAACATGTTTCCCCAGGTCAATCCCTGATCTTGGTTTGCGGTTCTTTGATAATTACATAATTTTTGGTACCAATGTTCATAAATGATGAGCAGGGGGCACCGGGGCTTTCTGCTGCGATTGGCAGTGGAACTCTTGATTTCCTCAGAAATAATGAGCAGGTTCATTTTTCTTTTCAACTCTCTGTCAAGTTTCTTTTTCTGTTAGTGTTTTTGTCATTTTTTATCCTTTTTTAGTTTTACACAACGTCAAATTTTTTTCTTTCAAAAAAAAAAACAACGTCAAATTTTTACTCAATGAAACATTTGATTTTCTTCCTTCGCATTTTAAAATTCATCATTAAAAGGTGAAATAAAACTGATAGAAAAATATAAAAGAAATTTAAGAATTTTCATGCATTGGTTGAGTCAAGTCATTACGTACAATGTATAACATAGAAAAGTTCAAAAGAAAACAATGTATAACATAGACATATAAGTTGAAATTATTTATCACCTTTTCAAATAATCCAGGTAAAAAGATGATTCTTTTTTTCAGTGTCTTACAGTTAGATTAAGTTCTAGTCCAGTATTAAATGATGGTCGTATTTGTATGCGTAGGAAAATGAATTGAAAAATTTTTTATTTCAAAAAAATAATATACTGCATTTAGAGATGATAAATATCTCTTTGAAATTTAGAAATTATAAAGCCTAAACCTATCTGAATTATCTCAAATATGAAATAGCAAAAAGTGTTTACTATTCATTTATAGGCAGTTATATAATGTCATTTGTAATCGATTATGTGAAGGTTTTGGCCATGTTTTAATTTATACAGTTCCAAATACTGCGTTCGATGGTGCAAGCAAACCCCCAGATTCTACAGGTATCGTCAGATTTTAGGGTTTTTATTCGTTCACAATCCTTGTATTTGACTAGTTATTTTCACAAAATTTCTTACACACATTTTTTCAGCCAATGCTCCAGGAGCTGAGCAAGCAGAATCCGGAGCTACTTAGACTTATTCAGGAGCATAACGCTGAGTTCCTCCAGCTGATTAACGAGCCTTCTGAGGAAGGCGATGAAGGGTAAGCTCCCGACTATGAAATAGTCAGATAATTTCATTAATTTGAACTAAAATAATATCTTCTCTAGCTTATAATTATGTATGTTCCTCAAATGATTTTTATCTGATCTTCTTTGACGTTAACTCAATTTCATCCTTTGATAGGAAAATAAATATATTTTTTCCTCGTTCAATTGCATCCTTTTAGTAAAATAGTCAAATTTTCTTATTTTTAATTATTCAGGTTCCAATGTGATTAATTAGGCGACCAATTTCATCAATAAAAAATATAAGGAAACTCGCGTTCTTCATCATGCAATATTTTTCGAATTTCAGGGACATGTTCGAGGATCAGACGGAGCAAGAGACAATCAGCGTCACTCGTGATGAGCAGGAGGCCATTGAGCGGGTACACACGTTCTATTATTTCTTTTTAATCACTTGTTTGCTGCTAGACGTGGTTGTTCTGTTCTTTTTGTGTGAATTTGTGCGAATTGTTCGTTCTGTTCAATTTTCCAAACAGAACAAAAACGAACTCGAACAGAGCATCGCCCAGGACTGTGTGCGGTTTGCTTTGTGAAAATTTTGTTCTAGTTTTGTGCGAATGTGTGAATTTTGTTCGTTTTTGAAAAAAAAAGAACAGAACAAAGAATAATGCCCTGTGCGATTCTTTTGTGCGAATTTTTGTTCATTTGAAACAAACAGAACAGAACAACCATGTCTAATTGTCGCCAATATTAAATGGCCTGGTAATTGGTGAAAAAGTGAATGGTGGCGTCCCCTCATTTCTTTTTAATTTTTTAATTACTCATTTTTTACCATAATTTGTTGCCCTGATAGTTGGGAGAAAAATCAAACGATGATGGCTTATTATTTCTTATTTAGTACTCCTTTGATACGAACCTGGTTGGTTCGTATCGGGAGAAGACGAGAAGGGTTGTATCATCCTTCCCCAATATTAATCTTCCCTGATAATTAGGAAACTAACGATGTCGTCCTATTGTTTCTTTTTATTACTCCTTTTTGTCCAATATTAATTGCCTTGATAATTACAGAAAAATCTTTCGATGGCGTCCTAATATTTCTTTTTTATATCTCCTTATTGGCCAATATTAATCGCCCTCATAATTGGGGAAAAATTGAATGATGGCGCCCAATTATTTCTTTTTATTACTCCTTTTTCGCCAATATTAATTGCCCTGATAATTGGGGAGAAATCTAACGATGGCATTCTTTTATTTCTTTTCAATAGTTTATTTTTGGCCAATATTAATTGCCCTGATAACTAGGGAGAAGTCTAACGATGGCAGTCTTGTATTACTTTTCAATTGTTTATTTTTGGCCAAAATTAATTGCCCTGATAATTGGGGAAAAATCTAATGATGGAGTCTTATTATTTCCTTATAATTATTCCTTTTTGGCTTAGATTAGTTGCCTGGATAATTGCAGAAAAATCCAACGTTGGGCTCCAATTATTTCTCTATAATTATACTTTTTTGGTCAATATTCATTGCCTGATGGTTGCGGGAAATCTTACGACAGCGTCCAATTATTCTTTTTAATTACGCCTGTCTGGCGAATATCAATTGCACTGATAATTATTTCAATTTACTTATCAAGATTGAAGCCATGGGGTTTGACCGAGCCCGGGTGATCGAGGCGTTCTTCGCCTGCGACAGGAACGAGGAATTGGCAGCTAATTATCTTCTGGAACACGCTGCCGACGACGACTAATTCTCGTAAATTCCTCCCTTTTTGTTAATTATTAAAATGATGTCTCCCCTCTCTTCCTCGTATAGCTTTCTCACAAATTCAAAGCGTGCTGCAGGTCGTTTGCAGGACCCACACATGGACTATTGTCAAGTTTTCAGTAGTTTTTTTTTTGTAGTTCACATTTTCTTTCTGCTTATCGATTAAAACCTTGTGTAATTGCTTATTAAACTCGGTTAATGTTCTGGGGAAATTCTTGGGCCTCATTGCCAAGTGGGCCGACTCGTGATGTGCGAATAAGATTTTGCCAAGTAGTGCGATTATATGAGGCCCCAATGACAAATCTGTAGTGTATCCTTTGTAGGCTTGTTGGGTGGATGACAGATGATGTTTTTGGATGAACAGGATGTGACTGAATGGCCATTTATTCAGCCGACCCAATTCATCATTGTCAACTATTTCGTCATCCATGTATGGGAGGTATATGAGGAATGACAAGCATGTCAATTTATGAAAAGATCAATTTCAACTTTGGAAAACGATTGTACATAATCCTTCAACGACAATGGATGAAGGCATGTGTTGTGTGGCTTTGAAAGATGTTACAAGGGTGTGATGCGTGGTTTTCGAAGATTTTCACAGCAAAACTCCACTTTGGCACTTAAAGGAATATCCCAGGTAGGGATTGGGTGATGTAGGACAGTTAGGGAGAAAGGCGACTGAGGAGATGGATAGGACAACGATGGAAAGGTGTTGACGGGTATGGTTGGATGGATAAAACAGACCACAGAAATCCACACGATCGGATTCAGAACTTAAAAAAATGAAATGCTGATGGTGCAGCCCGTTCCTCGTCGAGGGCAGTACTGTCTTTAACCACCGCGACGATGCCGAAGCACCAAATTAAATACTCGAATTCACGTCACGAGGGAAACTCACGAAAGAGAGATTTTGAGAATTCCAAAATCAAATCAAATCTGTTGGCGGTGGGGAAGTCTCGCGGAATACTGGACGAAGAATACGTTGGCACCAAAGAGTTCAGGCGTACCTAGATATCATAGTGCGTGAAGAGGCTGCGGGGAATTCTGATCGTGACGAGACTGGGCGAATCCGGGCGTTGAATGGCCCACATGACGATAGAGTCTGGGCGTTTTGGGCGTTGTACGGCCCTAGCAAAAAGCGTGACGGACGAGTGTAGACGCGGACCGGGGCGAGTGGCGCTGGGGTGGACGGCGCCTTGGGACGACCCTAGAAGGGTGACCTGGGACTGCCTTGGGCGGGCAGCCTTGGGCGGTAGCCTTGGGCGGCTTGGGGGCGGCAGCCTCGGCGGCCAAAGGCGGCGGCCTTGGGCGGGCAGCCTTGGGCGGCTTGGGGGCGGCAGCCTCGGCGGCCAAAGGCGGTGGCCTTGGGCGGCAGCCAGGGATGGCCTTGGGCGGCGGTCGTGGGCTGCCTTGGGCGGCAGCCTGGGGCAACTTGGGGCGGCGGCCTTGGGCGGCAGCCTGGGGCGGCGGCCTTGGGCTGCCTTGGGCGGTAGCCTAGGGCGGCCTGGGCGGCGGCCTAGGGCTGCCTTGGGCGGTAGCCTGGGGCGGCGCCCTTGGGCTGCCTTGGGCGGTAGCCTGGGGAGGCCTGGGGCGGCGGTCTTGGGTTGCCTTGGGAGGCAACCTGGGGCGACCCTGGGCGGTGGCCTTGGGCTGCCTTGGGCGGCAGCCTAGGGCGAACCTGGGTGGCAGCCCTGGGCGACCTAGAACGGCAGCCTTGGCACTCCTGAGCGAGGGGAAGAGAAGGGGAAGAGATAAGAGAGATGGAGAGGAAGGGGAAGACGGCGACCAGTGACGCGAGGCGGTGGTGGCAGCGGCAGCGGAGGCGGCGGTGGTAGGGTTGAAGGAGGGATAGGGAGGCTGGGCAGTCCTCCAAGAAGAGTTAACAATAAACTCAATTCTTGAATAATGACTGCCTAATTGTTTCTGGAAACAATGGCCTATACATATAGGCCTTGGAGGAAAGAGAAAATACAACTTAACGACGAGAAATTAAAGACGAGAGACGTGATTCGTGTCACGTCAAGGGGCAGTTGTTGATCTGCCGTTGGCGACGTGTCATGATGCGTGAAGGAGCGTGCGTGCGTGGAGACGTGCGTGATGTCGGTGTGTTGACTTTGTCCGATGACGGTGGTGACGCGTTTAATATTTCAGTCTATATGTGTAGGGCATTGACTTCGGTTGACTGCGGCGAAGTGTCCATAGCGGTGGCGTTGACTTCAGTTGACGGTGGTGACGCGTCCAATGTCGATGCGTTGGCGTCCTCGCCATCATTGGGATTTGAATCAAGTCAGAGCAATTGGAAGTTGATTGAATGATTCAATTTGTACAAAAGGGAATTTAATATTTCAGTCTAACAAGGATTTTGTTCCAGTTTGATTTACAAATTTGACTGATTAAAATTCAGTAATCAAAATTGGTAGGCAAGTTAATCCAATGGAAAGAAAAATGAGAAATATCTCACTTGCTCTCCCTCTCTCTAGTTCTTTCCACCTCTGGCTCCCTCTCACTTGCTTATTCTCTCTCTGTCTTTGTCCCTCTCTTTCTTGTCAGCTCTCGCTATATCTCCTGCTCACTCACTCTCTCTCTCTCTTCCTCTCTCTTTCTCGTAGGCCCCCCCCCCCCCCCTCTCTTGTGGGTTCCCTGATAAACAAGAATTTTGGCTAAATACGTTGTCTGATTTATACAACAGAATTTGTAAAAGTTTCCTCACTTAGAATAAGGTTAATAAGGATTGAACCCACAAGGATCAAGTAATGATAGAGTAAATTTCAATATAAATTTATTTTAAAATAATTGTTTTAGGTGATTTTATATTTTCCTAGATTTTTACTATTTTTAAAGTACAAATCATCAAATTGAAGGAAAACTAGTCAAACTATTTTAAACAAATGAGTTCAATATTTATGTTGTTTCTCTTAAGTTCTAATAATTTATTATGATTTTTTAAAATTTTGGTATTTTACAGAAATAAATAAAAGTAGAGGATAAATAGAACCTTAGGGCGCCCTTCCAGTGGCAAAACTTGTGGGCAGTGCCTGACCGTTGGGCACCAGAAATTGGACAGAAACAGGTTGGGGCTGAAAACACAGTAACTTTTCCTACATGAAGAATAGTGTGGTTTGATGCGTTGGAAAGCTCAAAATTTAGGGTATCCTTTGGAATGTTTGCTTATAGAAAATGGTGAGAAAGTTCAGATCAAACTTTCTGAAGATCATACAAAACTTATTGTCACTTCCTCCAAGGAAAAGTGGTGCTTTTTCTCTAAGAATCTTGAACTCTCTCTCACAATCTTTTGGAAGAAGAATAGATCATACAAATCAAAGATGAGATATAAAGAGAGGGGAAACTATATTAAATAGAGTTGCCCTAACTCTCCTAGAGAGGTTTGAAGGGGCTTCTAGAGCAGGCTTCTTGTGTATTGAGACTCTTCTTATTATCTAGGAGATGGCTTGGGTTTCTCCATTCTTCCTATTTGTATCCCAAATCGCCATTTATTTACCTGAGTTTTTTATTTCAAATAAAACTTCAAGAGGATGCGAGGAATCCACTTGACTCCTTGGAGTCAAGTGGGATTGGTCTAAATAGTGTAAATAAAAATAGAGCTTGGGCCTAGGAAAATACATCATAAATTTCTCATTTTATCGTTAAATGGTGAATAATGCAAATACAAATATAAAAGTAAGTGGTAAAAAAGATGTACAAAGACATAATTTTATTGGTCTAATTCAATGTTATCACTTCCTCTCTCTGTTATTCTCTCCCAATCTCTGTATCTCTCTTTCTCGTAGGCTCCCTCTCTCTCTTGCTCGCTATCGCCCAAACTCTCTCTCTCTCTCTCTCTCTCTCTCTCTATTTCTCTCTCTTTCTCGTAGGCTCCCTCTCTATATCTCTGTCTCTCTCTTACTTGTAGGCTCCCTCTCTGTGTCTGTCTCTCTCTTTCTCGTAGGCTCCTCTCTCTGTATCTGTTTCTCTATTTCTTGTAGGCTCTCTCTCTTTTTCTCATAGGCTCCCTCTCTCTCTCTCTCTCTCTCTTTCTCTCTTTCTCTCTCTTTCATGTAGGCTCCCTCTCTCCCTCTCTCCCTCTCTCTCTCTCTCTCTTTCTCGTATGCTCCCTCTTTCTCTGTCTTTTTATCTTTCTCTCTCTTTCTCGTAAGCTCCCTCTCTCTCCGTATATGTCTGTCTCTTTCTCGTAGGCTCCCTCTCTCTCTCTCTTGCTCATTCTCTCTCTGTCTCTTTCTCATAGCCTCCCTCTCTCTCTCTTGCTCATTGTCTCTCTATCTCTTTTTCGTAGGCCCCTCTCTCTCTTGCTCATTCTCTCTCTGTCTCTTTCTCGTAGCCTCCCTCTCTCTCTCTTGCTCATTTTCTCTCTATCTCTTTTTTGTAGGCTCCCTTTCTCTCTGTCTCTTTCTTGTAGCCTCCCTCTCTCTCTCTCTTGCTCATTGTCTCTCTATCTCTTTTTCGTAGGCTCCCTCTCTCTCTTGCTCATTCTCTCTCTGTCTCTTTCTCTCTCTTTCTCGTAGGCTCCCTCTCTCTCTTGCTCATTGTCTCTCTGTCTCTTTTTCGTAGGCTCCCTATCTCTCTCTTGCTCATTCTCACTCTGTCTCTTTCTCATAGGCTCCCTCACATGTTATCTCTGTCGCTTGTTCTCTCTCTCTTTCTCATTCTCTCTCTTATATGTCTCACTATCTCTACATATTTATTTTTTAATTCGAACAATTCCATGCAAGCTGAACCAGGAGATTCGGATCAAATCAGTTCATGTTGTGGGATCTGAACATTGGGATAGATCATTAACTTCAATCCAATCCAATGGGTTGGATTAAGTTGGAATCAATTTTGGATCATTTACTTCCATCCAATCCAAGGGGTTGGATTAAGTCGAAATCAATTTTATCGCCTGAATGTAAGAGGTCCTGGTTCAATCGACTGAATTTTAATCTGATCGAACAAATCAAATCCCCTCTCCCTAATGTCTAGCTTTAGTAGTAAGACATTAATTGTAGAGTACGTAAGTTTTATTATTTTGTACATTGAATATAATGCAAAATAACATAATTTGTAATTTTTCTAAATACTTCTATCATCTGTCATTTCCATCATCAGTAATTTGTCATTGCTGACAAACGACTGATGATGGAAATGATTCTGATCAGTCATTTGTTAATCAGTCAGATCAAGGACCAGGGATTCAAAAGATCTATCAAATCTCAATCTCAATCAGTCACGTCAGAAAATCAATTCAGCCTGATTTGACCCATTGGGTCAGATCTTATTAAACTATTTGTGCCAATGATCAGATTGAATTGCCCAACGATCGGATCATATTGAATTGTTAGAATTAGTTAACAAAAATGTATAATATATGGAATGCGAGAGAAAATGAGCTAGAGAGAGAAAGAGAGAGAGATAGAGTTGGGAGAGAGGGAGAGATAGAGTTAGGAGAGAGGGAGAGATAGAGATAGATATATGGTTGGAATGGGAGAGGGAGGTAGTTTTAGGCCCCGAACTAGGCGACACTCCCTACCCAGAGGCCTGCGTGCTTATTGGTCGGGTGTGTTCGCGTGAGACTCACGATCCGTAACGACTGGGTCCTATTTAGTGCTACAATGCAATAAGGGTGGTGATGCCCAATCTGATCTTTCAGCCATCTCCCCTGTAGTGCTGATACACTACGGATGGTGCTTGTGCCCATTCACGCCTAGGCAGGACGGATCAGGTGAAGTCAGCGCGTGTTGGGTGTGGGGGCCAACAGGTGTGTGCGTGCATCCGCCAAGCGCTGCATGTCAGCGCCAAGCTCCACGCTCGGGCGCAACGCTTTGCACGGGAGCATCAAGTGCCGCGCGCGGGTGCGGGACGCATAAGCCGAGCGGTAGTGCCGCGGGGCAGCGCGCTGAGTTGTGCGGGAAGCTGACAGTCGCCGCACGGCCCTTGCACACATTGTGTGTGTGGGGCACGGGGCGGGAGACATCCCGCCAGGAGACTAAGGTAGTGGCACACAGTGAGAGCCGAGGCGGCATTGGGGCGTAGCACCCCTGCGGGTAGTGCCGGGTGCGCAGTGCCTGGCTTGAGGCACTGAATTCGGCGGCATTGCGCAGTCTGCGCGCGATAGGTGTAAACGTGGGTGCTGGTGGTGTGTGTGATCGTCAAGGCAGGGGTGGCGTGTGTGATCGCCACACCCGTGGGCACGCGGTGCCCAGCCTGGGGGCACATGTGTAGAGGCAAGGCTGGCGGGTGCGTGCGTGGAGCGACGGGCCTTGAGGCGGCGAGGCAACACTACCCTGGCGCGAAGCGCCTCGTCTCGCTACTATGTATCATCCCTGGTCTTCCCCCGTGTAATGATCATGACTACGATGTAACCTTTTATGATATCGATGCAATGGCCCTATTCCTCAACGGGGCTGCGTCCCCACACTTTCCTTTAACCCCTTCTATGCAATCTTAAGCTATTGCAAAAGACTCTCGCTGCAAGAGATCAAGGCTGCTCAGTGTTCTGCTCCAAGCACTGAGGCCGGCGCTCGCCAGATTCAAGCTATTGACATAGCTCGGGATTTGACTGCATGACAGGTAGAGATAGATGGATACATAGATAGTTGGGATGCGAGAGAGAGAGAGGAAGATGATAGATAAATACATACATAGATAGTTTAAATGAGAGAGAGAGGTAAAGAGAGACATATAGATACATAGATAGTTGGAATGAGAGAGAAAGGTAAAGAGAGATAGATACATAGAAAGTTGGAAAGAGAGAGAGGTAGAGGATATAGACAGATATATAGATTCTTGAAATGAGAGGGAGAGACAGAGAGATATAGGTAGATACATAGATTATTGGAATACGAGACTGATAGCTGGAATGAAATAGAGAGAGGTTGAGAGAGACAGATAGATACATAGAGTGTTGGAATGAGAGAGATATAGTTGAAACGAAAGAGAGGGAGAGAGAGCAAGAAAGAGAGCGAGAGAGAATGCGTAAGAGAGAGAGAGAGATAAATAGAGAGAGCAAGCAGAAGAGTGAGAGAGAATGAATAAGAGAGGGAGCGAGCAAGCAAGAGAGTGAAAGAGAACGGGTAAGAGAGAGAGAAAGAGAGAGCAAGCAAGAGAGCAAGAGAGAATGAGTAAGGGAGAGATAGAGAGAGAGAAATAAAGAGGGAGATCAAGAAAGAGAGAGAGACAATGAGTAAGAGAGAGAGAGCAAGCAAGAGAGTGAGAGAGAACAAGTAAGAGGAAGAGAAAGCGATAAAGAGAGAGAGATAAAGAGAGAGAGAGAGGGAGAGAGAGAGAGCAAGCAAGAGAGTGAGAGAGAACAAGTAAGAGAAAGAGAAAGCGATAAAGAGAGAGAGATAAAGAGAGAGAGAGGGAGAGAGAGAGAGAGCAAACAAGAGAGCAAGATAGGGAGAGATAGACATTGAGAGACAAAGATTGAGACAGAGAGAGACAGAGAAAGAGAGAGAGAGAGATAGAGATAAAGAGAGAGAGAGAGAGAGCAAGCAAGAGAGTGAGAGAGAACAAGTAAGAGAAAGAGAAAGCGACAAAGAGAGAGAGAGAGAGGGATAGAGAGAGAAAGAGCAAACAAGAGAGCAAACAAGAGAGGGAGAGAGGGAGAGACAGGGACATAGAGAGACAGAGATTGAGACAGAGAGAGACAGGGAAAACGAGAGAGAGATAGAGATAAAGAGAGAGAGAGAGGGAGAGAGAGAGATAGAGAGGGAGCAAACAAGAGAGCAAGAGAGGGAGAGAGAGACATAGAGAGACAGAGATTGAGACAGAGAGAGAGACAGATAAAAGAGAGAGAGATAGAGAGAGGCATATACATAGAGAGAGAGGCACAAACACACACAGAGAAATAGAGAGACAGAGACAGACAAATAGAGAGAAAGGAGGAGAGAGAGTGGGAGGGGGGAGAGAGATAGAGAGATAGAGAAAGAGAGATAGATAGACAGAGAGAGAGAATTATAGAGGGAGAATTAGAGAGAGAGAATTAGAAAGAGAGACATAAAGAGAGACATAAAGAGAGACTAGAGATTGGGGATTCGGACAGATCGTTCGAATGTTCAATCGGATCGGGCATTTGAACAATCGTATCTGAACACTGGTCTGTACAGTTCTGATCCGATCAGAACCCGATCTGCGCATCGAGTTTGGATCGGCTTGTTCAAACAAGATGGCTGTTTGGATCAAATGTTTGAATTCGCCAGCGACTGCCAGTGGCGACCAGTGACCGCCATAGAGAAAGTAGCTGGTTGCTGCTGTCAGTCGCTGGCGGCCGTTGGCCATTAGTTCAAACTTGTTCGAACAGTTCGAAAAAATGGCCGATCAAACACGAACGAACCAAATGGTTCTAAACTTTCGATCGAACACAAATAGATCAACTCGATTGAAAGATTCGAACAGATCTGTTCGAATCTGCATTTGTTCGTTTGAATCTTTCGATCAAGATTCGAATGATCCGATCCGATCCGTTCCCCGATCCCTAAGAGAGACAGAGACAGAGAGAGATAGAGAGACATAAACAGAGAGAGGGAGACAAATAGGGTGACAGAGACAGAGAGATAGAGAGAGAGTGAGAGAGAGATAGAGAGAGAGTGTGAGGGAGAGAGAGGGAGAGGGGGAGAGAGGGAGAGGGGGAGAGAGAGACACACACAAAGAATTAGAGAGAGAGAGAAAGAGAGACATATAGAGAGGCAGAGACAGAGAGGGAGGGAGAGAGCGAGAGAGAGGGGGAGGGAGAGAGAGAGACAGAAAGAGAAAGAGAGAGAGAGAGATAGACAGACAGAAAGCGAGAGAGAGAGATAAAGAGAGAGAGACAGACAGAGAGAAAGAGAGAGAGATACAGAGAGAGAGAGACAGACAGAGAGAGAGAGAGACATATAGAGAGACAGAGACAGAGGGAGGGAGAGGGGCAGGGAGAGAGAGACATAAAGAGAAAGAGAGAGAGATATACAGACAGAAAGTGAGAGAGAGAGAGAGACAGAGAGAAAGAGAGAGAGAGAGAGAGAGAGGGAGACAGAGAGAGGGAGAGAGAGAGGAGGAGAGAGAGAGGAGAGAGAGAGAGAGAGAGAGAGAGAGAGGAGAGAGAGAGAGAGAGAGAGAGAGAGAGAGAGAGAGAGAGAGAGAGAGAGAGAGAGAGAGAGAGAGAGAGAGAGAGAGAGAGAGAGAGAGAGAGAGAGAGAGAGAGAGAGAGAGAGAGAGAGAGAGAGAGAGGGAGAGGGAGAGAGAGAGAGAGAGAGAGAGAGAGAGAGAGAGAGAGAGAGAGAGAGAGAGAGAGAGAGAGAGAGAGAGAGAGAGAGAGAGAGAGAGAGAGAGAGAGATCCCTATACTCGGGACGATGACGGTACTCCATCCGTGCAGCAAACCACCTGGCCATATCTCGACTTGGTCTCCTAAATATCTCGCCACGTGTCAAGGCATTGAGCCAAATTCCTTTTATGATTAAATTATAACTAATAATTTTATTCAAACCCGAGACTAAGATCTCGCCACGTGCCAGTCGATGATCCAACCACGCGCCAAATTAGGTCAGCAGGCCCCACCATACACACGTGCCAAATTCCTTCGAATAATCTATCTAAAATAAAGTATTCAATTCCAAGAAAAAAAATGTACCACGTCAATTCAAAATTCGATGGGCCCACCACACACGTGCCAAATTACCTTCAATTACCTATGGTAAAATGTATTAAACTCCGCGAGTAGGATCTCGCCACGTGTTAATTCGGGGGCCCACCATACACAAGTGCCGAACTGCCAATTTCCACCTTAGATTAATCGATCTAAAATAAATTTACTCTATCCACGAGTTATACCTCGCCACGTATCACTTCAAATTCCTTCTTCGAACTAAACTATCTACAGTAAAATTTATTTCTTCCCCCCGGGAGTAAGATCGCGCCACGTGTCAATCTGGGACCACACACAGCCAAATTCCTTCAACTAAACTGCATAAAATAAATATATTGAACCCACGAATAAGATCTCGCCACGTGTCCCACTCCAGACATTTACTTCCCCCGCCTTCTATCTCCCGCGGCGGAGAAACTCTCCTCTTCATCTCGGCCTATGGCGGCGGCGACGGCGGCGGCGGCGGCGGCGGCGGTGGGGACGGCGGCGGTGGGGACGGCGGCGGCGGGGACGGCGGCGATCTTCCTAACTTCTTATTCTTCTTCTTCATCGTCGCGGTTGCCTGTTCTTCGCGCGTTCCCTCTTCGGCAATCGCCGATCGGCGGCGATCGGCGGCGGCGGCGGGATTGGCGGCGGCGCGTTTCCCCGGCCGAGATCCTGATCCCCAGCGAGGAATCGGCCGCCGATCCTGATCCGACGGCGGAGATTCAGTACGATTGGACTCAGGAGTGGTATCCTCTCTATCTCACCGCCAATCTTCCCGACGATGCCCCTCTAGGGCTCACCGTCTTCGACAAGCAGCTCGTCGTTTATAAAGATGGTGGAGGAGTCATCCGATGCTACGAGGATCGTTGCCCTCACCGGTGAGAAGATTGCAGCTATCGGGTTTTGGGGGATTTTGGGTTTTTTTTTTTTTTTTTGAATTGATTGATTTTGTGGGTTTTTTGCGGTGGTGGGTAGATTGGCGAAACTTTCGGAGGGGCAGATTGTGGATGGGAAGTTGGAGTGTTTGTACCATGGCTGGCAGTTCCAAGGCAGTGGGGAGTGCGTCAAGATCCCTCAGGTTGGTTTCCGAATTGGGGTTTTGATTCTTGTGGATTGTCCGTTCTCTAGCTTCTTGATTGATCTGGGTTAGCGTCCTTAGTTCTTATTCTTGGTTGTGGCTGATGAGAGATTCTATCCTCTGTTTGTGTCAATTGTCATCTCTTGATCTGGCTTATAATCCCTCCTCAGGTTGGTCGCCGGATCTGGGTTTTGATTTTTGTGGATTTTCATTCCTAGATTCTTGATTCTTAATTTCATTCCTAGATTCCTAGTTTTGATTCTTATTCTTGGTGGTGGCTGATGAGAGATTCTATACTCTGTTTGTGTCAATTGTCACCCCTAGATCTAGCTTCCAATCCCTCGGGTTGGTTTCCGGATCTGGGTTTTGATTTTTGTGGATTATCAGTTTTTCATCTCTGAATCTTGTTTTCAATTCTAGCTCATTGATTGATCTTGGTTAGCTTCCGTAGTTCATCTTCTTGGTGGTGGCTGATGAGAGATTCTATCCTCTGTTTGTGTTTAATTGTCATCTCTAGATCTGGCTTCCAATCCATTTTCTTGTCCATGGCAGCCAATCGATTCCAGAACTTCAGATCTGCTCACTGTCTTCTCTAGATCTATCTTGATCTGGGTTTTGATTTTTGTGGATTATCGGTTTTTCATATCTGAATCTTTTTTTCGATTCTAGCCTCTTGATTATTCTCAATTAGCTTCCGTAGTTTGTCTTCTCGGCAGTGATGTTTGATGGGAGATTCTATCCTCTATTTGTGTCAAATTGTCATCTCTAGATCTGGCTTCCAATCCATCTTCTTTGTCCATGATCACCGAGTCATTCTCCATTCCAAGATTCAGCATCGGAATTATTCAATCTACTGACAGACAGATGATCAATTCCGGAGTAATTCAATCTTGTCAATGGCAGATGATAAACTTCAGATCTGCTCACTGACATCTCTAGATCTATCTTCCATTCTATCTTCTTGTCCGTTGCAGATAAGGGATTCCCCGTCTTGAGATCTGGCTTTCAAATGTCTATATCCTCTGTTTTTCTCTCTGGTTATCTCTATATCTGGCTTCTGATCCATCTTCTTCTTAAAAAAAAACCGTCTTCTTGTCCATGATCACCGAGTAATTCGCTATTCCAAGATCGAGCATCAGAATTATTCAATCTGCTGACCAACGCCATAGTTCCATCTTCTGCTTATTGTCTGCTTTTTATATCTGGTGTCCATTCCATCTTCTTGCCCACTGTTTTGTCTGTCAATTCTTGTAAAGAACGAAGAGGATTTCCGGACTGACTGACAGGGAGGTTCAGATTGAATGAATTTCATTTCCCGGATCTACGCTACCTGACTGGCCTCCTACTATACAAGTAGTATCCTTGCTACCCTTTGCCGATGAACCCGAAGCCGGAGGGCTAATCCTACCTCTTTAGTTTCCCCGATACTTTGTTTTATTTATGTAAACCGCTCCAAAAGGCGCTTTTGCTCATAAATTCACACATCACTTCTGCTCCCTTATGCGCAATGACTGATTCTCCATCGAGAATTCAAGTTATTCTTATGCTCAACGACTGATTCTCCGTCTCCACATCGGGAATTTGAGTTATTCTGTCTGCTGATCGATGCCACTGTTCCATCTTCTGTCTATTTTCATATCTAGATCTGCCTTCCAATAAAACTTCTTGTCCACATCCTTATCCTTTTATTGGCCGACTGAGTTCGTCCTTCCATCTTTCATGGCAGCTCCCTGAGGGCGCAAAGATCCCTCGTGCTGCATGTGCGAAACCGTATGAGGTGAGGGACTCGCAGGGGGTGCTCTGGGTGTGGATGTCCCCTTCAACCCCCCCGGCTGAGGACAAGCTCCCCTGGTTCGAGCACTATGCTCGACCCGGCTTCTCCGATGTCTCCACTATCCACGACCTCCCCTACGACCACTCCATCCTCCTGGAAAATCTCATGGACCCAGCCCATGTCCCCATATCCCATGACCGAACCGATTGGACCGCCAAGCGTGAGCACGCCCAGCCCCTTGTCTTCTCCGTCACTGAGCGTTCCCTACGCGGCTTCGCTGGTACCTGGCGCCGCAATGACCGTCCCACCATGGTCAACAACCTCCGCTTCTCTGCTCCCTGCGTGCTCCAGAACAACCTCCAGTTTGTTGATGCTAAGGGCAAAGAACAGTTCTTCTCTGCCCTCTTCCTCTGCCGCCCCACTGGCCAGGGCCGGTCCATGCTCATCGTCAGGTAAGGTTTGTAATTCATTTCATTTTATAAGTTCAGGCTACTTCTTAATCCTGTTTCTGAGTGATTTGGTGTTCCTCAATGGGCAGGTTTGGCAACTCCCTCCAGTCTCCCCTCTTAAAGATCCTTCCAAAGTGGTACATGCACCAAAATGCTGGCAAGGTTTTTGAGCAGGACATGGGCTTCCTGTCCTCCCAGAATGAGATTCTCATGAGGGAGAGGAAACCCACCAAGGATCTGTACCTGAATCTCCGGTCCTCGGACACTTGGGTGGCTGAGTACCGGCGGTGGATGGACCGGGTTGGCCATGGCATGCCGTATTATTTTGGGCATCAGAGCCTTTCACTACCTAAGGAGGCGGCAGTGGTGGAGCAGATGCCTGCGGGGGCTGCAGCAGCGGCAGCGGCTGGAGCACCGGCGAAGGGAGGCGTGGGGGATATTTATGCAGCCAACCCGGTGAACCGATACCTTCGTCACATAGTGCACTGTAAGAGCTGTAGAACTGTGGTGAAGAGGTTCGAGGCGTGGAAGAAGGTGCTGGCAGCGGCAGCAGTGGCGGCAGCGGTGGCAGCTGTGATGGTGGAGACACGGCGGTGGAAGGCCGTGTTCTTGGGTGTTGTGGCGCTGTGCTCGGCGTCTGCCTGGGGTTGTGCTGCAGCTCTTGGGATGATCACCACCAACTTTGTCAGGGTTCATAGGAGGCTGTGAGAGAGAAAGTTAGGGGCAACCCTTCTCCCTCTCTCTTTCTTCCAGTATGTATATCTCACCCATATCCCCCTGCAGAAACCCATGACAGAAAATAGTATTGATTGATCTGGGATTTGTTTATGATGCAAGTACACTGAATGTGAGGGAAGTGGTAATTATTAAAACAGGTTTTTAGGAGCCAATATGTATAGATCGATGTGAGAAAAAATCTGTGTTCGGAATGGTGAATACGCTCATCCCCAATCTGCAACCTCCTGAGACTTAATCTTCCATGGCTCAAAAACATAGAAAAAATAGAAGATAGTATAATACAATCCCATAGGATATTGTGGAGAATGATTTGGAACAATAAAAATAAAATATTCTTTAATAATGGAAGAGCAAACTGTCAATGATTTGTATTTGAAACTGTTCTCTTTTCTTTTGATAGATCACTATAAAATAAAAGGTCTAAGATAATTGCTATTTTGTGAGAGTGTAGATTCATTTTTATGAATGCACTCACTCATACTAACTTTGTCCTAATGAATTTTTTCCCCTTCAAGTACAAGACAATACATAAATAAACCAATGAAGTAACTATCAGATATTAAAGTAAATCTCTGGTATAGATGTTGAATAAATAATCATAGCCTTGTATGAAATATCTTAAAATCTAACTAATAAAAGTGGAAGATATTGTTTTCAGAGAATGAAACAGTCTGAGAATATTATCAACATGTGATGCAGTAGCCATTCATTTGATAAAAAATATTTTTTTTAGAATCCTCTACAAAATATTTGGGAAAAATAGGATTCCATAATTTACATAATTATAGGCTTCATTAGTATAATTAAATCTTAATTGATTTATGACTCAAAGTCCTATCCTACTACTACTTCTACTCAGGAAGTATTTTGGGCTATTTCAGGTAAAAATTTCTGGAAAATTTGGGCCTTGATCAACATAATCTGAAACTTATTACACAATAGAATATTGAATTAAAGGTGGATCTGAAAACCAAACTCATAAAAAAACCAAAACCATCACCTTTGCATGGATTACATCCATGATTTCTTAGTTCCTTGATTAAGCATCTTCAAGCCATTTGTGCCCTGATAACTTGCAAATTAACATGATTAATTAATGAATTTTATATTATATTTATGTGTTTTAATGACTATATTTCCATGTTATCATATTAAAATAAAGATAGATCATTTAACCTTTCATTTTATTATTAATTCTGATTTTTTATCATTTTTTATGGAATTTAACTTCATTTCGGTGAAGAAATATTTTTTACAGGGTTTTAAATACTTGGCTAAAAGTTGGTAAGTGTTTCCATGATTTTTCTGGAATTTTCCATATTTTTATATAATTTTTTGACCATTATATAGCCAAGAAATGATTTTTACATATTTAAATAACACATATATTATTTATTTGGCATTTATAATATATTTAAATATTTACTAAGGAGTATCCACGTCATTCGCCCGGGCGAATAAATGGATATATTTATTTAAATAAGAATAAAGAGAGAGAGAGAATGAGTGGTTATTATTATATAATAAATAGAGAGAAGAATAGTCAACATAAGCGGCTATGATTTAAAATATATAAAAGAGAGAAGAGAGAGAGAAGAATAGTCAACATAAGTGGCTATGATTTAAAATATTTAAAGAGAGAAGAGAGAGAAGAATAGCGGCTTATGATTTAAAATAAAAGAGAGAAGAATGGTCAAAGATTACGGCTAAGAGAATAAAAAATTATATATATATTTTTTAAAAAGACCTTTTGTCCTTTTATTTTGTTTTTATTATTTCAGGGTGACGTGGAGAATTCCTAGCCGTTCAAATGACGAAATCACTTGCCAATGATTGCGGGCGGACGACGCGCACAACAACGTGTCAGGGCGTGATCCGAGAAAGCGGAAAACGAGAAATAATCATGCTAGCCAATCAAAACGCGCCATTTCAAAGTTTATTGGAGGAGAGATAAATAAATCCAATGGCTCAGATTTTTTCTCACTAAAACCTTGATATCTTGAGATCTACATGTCCGATTGGGCTGAAATTTTGAGGGTAGGTTCGTCTTTTCCCCCTCTACAATCCAGACGGTTGGATCTTTAAATGGAGGTCTGGAAAAGGGCGAAAATCACTTTTGGAGGCTCTCCCCAAGCAATTGGCCAGGAAGGACACAGGAGGCATTCTGGAAGTCGTCAGATCTGGATCTCTTTATCAAATTTGTAAGTTTCTGAATTGTATTTGATCATCTTCTAGAACGATTCGAAAACGCCTTGGCATGGGCGAAATGTACATGCCCTAGATTCATGTTTTGAATGCATCAGCACTTCTTTTTGATTTGGATTCAAGATCTGACTTTTGATAATTAATTCTTAATCATTTTAGGACATTTCTGCTTCATTACATTTTTAATTTAGGGTCGAAATTGGGGCTTTCCCCAATTTCTTCACTTTCTCTCTCTAGGTTAATTTGATTTGTTTCTCTCTCTAGATTTCGGTTTTTATTGTTTAGGAATTTAATTTAATATATAAAAAACCCAAAAATAAAATTTGAACCGAAAATTCATCCATTTTGAACTCCAATTCAAAAATCACTTTCTTGATTATTAAATTCCCAATTTTAATTCTGAAAATTATTATAAATTTTATTAAATTGGGAAATTAATAATTTATATTTTTATGAGCTTAAAATAATAATAATATTCTTATCTGGAATTATCTGACCGAAATCAAAATTAAGTTTTACTTAATTTTGATTATTTTAAGAATATTATTTAATATTAATTGAATTAAATATTGCAAAATTCAAAATTACTTGACTTGATTCATAAAAATTGTTTGAAAATTCTGAATTGTTGCCTCCTTGCGGATCGACCCCTTGCTTGCTCTATATTCTTATTTAGTAATTAAGGGAATTATAAATTTATTGCATAAGTCTAAAAAGCGCAACGACCACGTAATTTTACGTGATTTTTCGGCTTATCATGAGAGTTCTTCAAAAATTAGTCAGGGAGAGAGATTACCATTCTTCAAAAGTTTCCAAAGTATGGAAAGATTTTGCTGGATAAAAAAGAGTATATATTTACCATTCATTGGTGGATCCCTTTTAATCCAACTAAAATTTCTATTACTTCTTGTAATATTTACCTAAAATTTTGATTATAACATTTTTTCATTATTCTTATGACATTTATGGAAGGACACGGTCTGGTCTCGGCCTGGTTTTACCAAAAACCTAAATCTAGACCTGAAGTTTGGTCTGGTCTTGATCCGATCTGGTCTTCAGTTGGTCAAATTGACTTAGTCAATGTGCAAGTCCACGTTAAGTTGACTTGGCTGTCTCGCTGCATCTAATGTCACCTCTGGAGCTGAAGCATTATAGGATAATGAGAGAGAGAGAGGGAGAGGAATATAATTAGAGAGTGAGAGTGTGAGAATGCGAGAGGGAGAGAGTGAGAGTGAGACTGAGATAGTGCAAGACAGAGAGAATACTAGAGGGAGAGAGTAAGACAGTGTGAGACAGTGAGAGGGCGAGAATGTGTGTGTGAGAGAGAGTTATGGAGAGAGAGAGGGAGTAGTAAAGAAGGAGAGTACAAGAGGGAGAGAGCAAGAGAGTGAGAGCAGGAGAGGGAAAGTGAGAGGGAGAGGGAGAGAGTTCAGTAGGGAGAGAGTGCGCAAGGGAGAGGGAGAAGGCTAGAGGGGGAGAGTATGAGAGAGAGAATGAGGGAGGGAGAGAAGGAGAGCGAAAGAGAGGGCGAGCGAGCAGAGAACGAGAGAAAGAGAGGAGAGTGAAAGCAAGAGAGAGATTGACAGAGAGAGGGAGAGAGAAAGTGAAAGTGAGAGAGGAGGAGAGGGAGAACGGGAGAGAGGGTAAGAGAGAGGACAAGAGGGTGAGAGAGAGAAAGAGCCTTGAAAAAGGAGAGGGAGAGCCGGTGAGAGAGAGAGGGAGAGAGGAGGAATGGGAGAGTGGAAGTGATACATGGAAAGAAAACGAGAGGAAGAGACGGAGAGTGGGAGAGAGGGCGATAGGGAAGGAGGGAGGGAGAGCAAATGAGGGAGAGACAGACAGGGAGAGAGGGGGAGCGAACGGGTGGGATAGAGGGCTAGAGAAGTAGCAGGGGACATGGAGAAAGTTAGGGAGAGAGGGGGAGGGAACGAGGGGGAGAGAGGGCTAGAGAAGTAGCGGAGAGAGGTGTTAAAGCAGGTCTTGTGGATCAACCCACGTCGCACCCACGTGTCACGGAGATCGGGACTACACAGTGTTCCAAGACAGGTTGGCTAAACCCAACCCTAACTCAACCATAGTGACCACCAATGAGGCTTTTACAAAATCCTATAAATAGTATTGTCGGCTGCTTGTAATGCAGTGAACTTGATATTCATTCTTATTGTTATTCTATTATTCAATCTCTCTTCTTCTCTTCCTTATTCCTCATCTATCTCTCTTCGACACTGCTGAGATCAATTTCCTCTTCGATATTTAACATGGTATCAGAGCTGAAGCGAGAAGATGATACTGAAGAAGTCCGTCCAGAAGATGAAGAATCAGAGATATCTTCCCAGGGGTTTCTTCAAAGCAGAGCCGCTATGTTGAAGGCTCCCTCAAAAATACCAGCAACCATGATCCCTCCAATCAAACTCATAAAAGACAACTATGTTGTCTGGAAGACATAGGTACTCCTTACACTCAGATCTCATCTTCTTATTTCTCACATCATAGATGATCCACCGACTGAAGCAAGTGAGGTCGATAGTGAGTGGTGGTACTTTGACCAACATGTTCTGGCATTTCTATTAGCATCCATGACCGAAGAAGTTATCGAGTGTGTGACCGAAGCCATCACAGCTAAGTTTGTCTGGGATATTTTGGCTGAGGACTTTGCCTCTTCAACAGAAGCAAGGGTACAAGAGCTCTTGGGCAAGCTTCACACTTAGATGAAAGGTAGTCAAACCTTCGAATAGTATGTGGCCTAGTTTCGGAGCATAAGCAGTGAACTAGCAGCTTCTGGCGAAAAAGCAGACCAACGCACGCTCATCCATGCATTACTTCGAGGCTTAGGACTACAGTACGCCCCAGTAATCACCATGGTTCAAACCTAGGTGAACTTGATGTCTTTTGAAACGGTTCTATCTCACTTAAGAGACCATGATGCAATGTTGACTTGCCAACAAGTTGTCAAGGATAACGATTTTCCACCAATGGCGAATCAAGCTCAAGCAATCCCCGTTAACAACAATTCAGGTCAAGGGAAAGGTAAATCCAAATCCAATAATTGCGGTCGTAGTGGATTAGGCAGGTGAAACTATCATAGTGGAGGATGCTCAAATGAAAATGGCTGACCACCACCTCGATGTCAGATATGTTCCCGCACTGGACACCACACACTTGAATGTTATGAGAGGTTTACCATGACTTATGTTCCGCACAATCCTCGAGCAAATCAAGCAAACCAAGGAAAATTTTCCGATACACGAAGCACGTACAATCGCTCACCTTCACAATTCGATCTACCATGGTAGACTATGCCACAAGCCTACAATGCTACCTCCTCAGCACCACAGTCTTCACATTTGTGTTTGTGTAAAAGAGAGAATGATTGTATTCCTTTCTATATTAATATGAGAGGATTACATGCCTTTATATAGGCTAATGACGGTAAGATTAGATAATTAATCCGTGTGGGACAAAAGAGAGAGAGAGAGAAAGGGATAGTGGATTAGGCCTAATGGGCCTTGTTTAACACTCCCCCGCAAGCTGGAGCATATAGATCAATCATGCCCATCTTGGTACTAATTCCATCATAGGAGATTCCTGACAGATTCTTGGTGAAGACGTCCACAAGCTGTTGGGATGATACGACAAATGGAGTCGAAATGATCCCTGTCATTACTTTGTCGCGAATGTAATGGCAGTCCCCTTCAATATGCTTCGTCCGCCCATGGAACACTTCATTTTTTGGCGATGAATATCGCGGCTTGATTGTCGTAGTGCATAGGCGTAGGTGCTGGAGACTCTACACCAAGCCCCTGTAATAGAAGTTGAAGCCATACCATCTCTCAAGCTGTGGAAGCGATGGCACAATATTCAGATTCTGCACTGGAACATGCGACCACCTTCTACTTTCGATAGTGCCATCTGATCTAATTACCTCCGACATAAGTACAATAGCCAGTAGTGGATTTGCGATCCCCTGGGTCAGCCGCATATGACGCATCTGAATAGGCTTCAACTCGAAGATGATGATGATGGCGTTGATAAAGAAGTCCTCTCCTAGGCGAACTTTTGATATACGCAAGTACTCGTAAAGCTCCTGCCCTATGAACTTGACATGGCTCTTGCATGAATTGGCTAAGGACAATAACCACATATGAAATGTTGAGGCGTCACTATGAGATAGATGAGTTTCCCAACCAATCGTTGATACTGGTCAGCATGAGCCAGAAGTGGCGATAAAGTATCCCAAAATGATGGACGAGCCTCCATGGGGCAGGCTTGCATCCCAAAAGTCCCGTTTCCTAGAGTAGATCTAGGGCATACTTTCTTTGAGAGAGATAGAGAGTTTGTCACCCTGATAAGCAAACTCAATGCCGAGGAAGTATAAAGGAGTCCTCAAGTCACGCAAACTAAGATGCTGAATGAGATAGGCCTTGGTGGCCTGAATACCCTCGTTGGTGCTGCCGGCAATCAGCATATCATCCACATAGACTGCAAGTATGATAATACCTACATTAGTGCTCTTTGTGAGCATCATAGGATCGGCCTGATGCGGGGTGAAGCCAAAATTCTTGAGAAGTCTGCCAAATTTGGCAAACCACTCGCGAGGAATCTGCTTTAGGCCATAGATAGCCTTTTTCAAATGACATACCTTGGATGACTCCTTCTGAGCAACATACCCTGGAGGTTGCTCCATGAAGACTTGCTCCTCTAAATCGCCATAAAGAAACACATTAGACAAATCAAGCTGATGCATACTCCATGCATGATTAACCGCCAAAGAGAGAATCACTCAGATGGAATTGAGATAAACTACAGGTGAGAAAGTCTACGTGTAGTCAATCCCATATACTTGTGTGAAGCCGCGAGCAACCGATCGAGCTTTATGTTGGCAATTGACCCATCGGGGTTGTGTTTGACTATGAACACCCATCTACATGTTACAATATTGGCATCCCACGGACGAGAGACTAATGTCCATGTGCCCCGTGAGACAAGTGCATTTACTTCAAGATCCATAGCGGCTTTCCAAGCAGGTACCTGTCTACCTCATCATACGTCCTGGGTAATGAGTCAGAGGCCACGATGCGGAGGGAAAGAGATAGACAATCATAGGAGACAAAGTTAGAGATAGGATGTTGAGTGCACATATGTGTACCTTTGCGTAGGGCAATGGGAAGGTGAAGATCATCTATGGGGGTGGTGAAGAGGCGGGTATTGAGGCACTATCAGGGGCTGGCAAATCTACATCTGGCACAAGTGAAGGTGAAGAGGTTGGAGAGGCAGGTGTCGAAGCACCATCAGAGACTTTCAGATCTGCATCTGGCGTTGGTGAAGGAGACTGAGCCGTGAAGGATCTAGTGGGAGCCGATGAATCAAATCCTGGATAGATGAGAAGAGGGGAATCCATAACATCGAGCAGAAGAGAGAAGCCCGATGGAGGTGTTACGGGGATACGAGGAGTCATTTTTGGAGAGAAGAAGAGAGATTCCTCATGGAATGTAACGTTGGCTGAGATGACGTAAGTCCGGGTATGTAGCCAATGAAGACTCCTTTTTGAGCACGAGGGGCTAGTTTTAAAAGAGATGGGGAGTGATCTTGGACGAAGGCACTACATCCAAGTACTTTTGGAGGTAAAGAAAAAAGAGTGGTATTTGGATGAAGACGATGAAGTAGAATGTCGTCGTTGAGGGCCGTGGAGGGGAGGGAATTTTGGAGGTATGTCATTGAGGGACATGCATTTCAATAAGAAGTGTGAGAGCTATGTCAAGTAGGGAGCAATGTTTTCATTTGGCGATGCCATTTTGTTGTGAGGTGTGAGGACACGAGGTTTGGTGAATTATACCACGATCACTATAGAATGTTTGAAGTGAGGTTTGAATTATTTCCAAGGCATTATCGCTAAGAAAGACTTTTGGGGTAGTGGAGCATTGATTCTATACCTCATTGATGAACTGGATGATTATAGATGAAACTTCGGCGCAATCGTGGAGAAGACAGGTCCATCTGACTCTGGTATGGTCATCAATAAAGACTATGAAGTATTGATGGCCAGTAATAGAAGGCATGTGCGAAGGACCCCAAACATCAAAATGGACTCGCACAAAAAAACGGAGGAGCGATGATGTTTCCCTAATTGACATGACTCGCACAAAAAAGCAGTGAGGGAAGGAAATATTTTCTGTAATTTTTCAAAAGATGGATGCCACAAAAAGGAAGATAATTTTGAAGTAGGAGAAGATGAAAGGGCTCGAGAGCTAGAAGGAATGTCATCAGAGACGAGTTTGTAGATCTCCCGTCCATTCTTAGGACCCAAACCAATCTTCCGCCTGGTATGCAGATCCTGGAAGGTCCAATAAGTAGGAAAAAATGTTACAGAGCATTGGAGGGTACGGGTGATGGTGCTGAATGAGAGAAGATTGGCTGGAAATCTAGGGAACATGGAGGACTTGGGTGAGATGTAGGTGTGATGAGACTGTGGTATCACCAAGGCCTTTGATTGGACATGTCCGATGATAAGCCAAAAATAGGGGTAAATTTTATGCAATTTTAACCCTTGTCGTTGTCAATTTTAGCTTATATAATAAAATTTATAAAAACTCTACTTAAGATGTGTAGTGATAAGTACGAGTGTCGTCCAAGGGAAGCTAGTAAGGAATTCAATTTGATGGTTTTCCTAGTACTTCAACCCAAATTAGAGTTAATTTGATCTTCAATGAAGATCGAATCACCCTAATTAGATGAGAAATTTAGAAAGGGAGGTAGAAGAGATGGGATGAATAGAAGAAATAGGGAGCTCTAAATTGGCTTCTTTGATCCAAAGGAAAGGGTCCAAGGGGTCAATTAGAGAGTTGAGAGGGAAATTTTGATTTGAGTTGGTTGGTTTTGTAGGTCTTATAATTCAGAAATAACTACACAATTAGATAATACAAACGGAAATTTACTCTCCTAGAAATTGATGTGTTTTTTATAGTTTTTTAATGTGCACTTGGAATAGCTAGGTAAATCTCTCATTCTCTCCTCTCAATCTCAGTAAGGGCTTGTACCTTTCGCTTAAGCCTAGCGATTTAGAAGTTCAGACCAAGATCAAGAAGAATGAAGAAGAAATTTCACTAAAACATCATCCAAAATACACTAAAAGTTCAAATACAAACAAGAAAAAGGTACTAGATAGGTTGATCCAAGCTAGAGCTCCTCTCTATCTTGCAGCTGTGATAGCGCACCATCAAGAATGAGCTCCCCCTCTCAAAATTTAGCTTTTATACTTAGGTTATATGGTAAAAATCACCATTTTACCCCCGTTTAGTAATTAATATTTCTCCATCAATTTAGGCTGGATCTGAATGATCCAACTGTACAGATAGCAAGAGGGGATCAAGACAAACAGATCCATAAAAAAATCTCCTCAATCACTTTAGGATCAAAAGTTATTAATAAATCAATTTTAAACCAATTTAATCCATTGGATTTAAAATTGATTTATTTATTCATTTCATTTTTAAACACACCATGACGTGTCGCTCTCTCATTGGCTGGCACATTTTGAATCCTTCTTTTTGCAGAAAAGTCCTTAAAAAGCCTAGCATTGCTGTTGGACGCCGCCCAAAAGTAATTGTGTATATGCCCCTACCGCTCTCTCCTCTGGTTTCTCCTAAAAACATTAAAAAATATATTAAATACTTGCAATAAAACCCTGGAAGATTTTAAATTACATCTTTACGCCTGTAGTGGCGACCGAGAGCTGTTTTCAGGGTCTTTTGCAACGAAACTTTGCAAAAAGGCCCTTCAAAGTTTGAAAATGATATAAATACTTTTTTTCTCTTATAAATATACCTTTTTTCCTTAGAATAAATACATTTCCTCTTCAAATAAATCTCAGAAAAATCCTAAAAATTCGTCAAAAATTAAATATTAAACTTGCCATTTTCATTCAAAAATAGTTATTTCGAGCTTCAATAAATCCTTTAAATTTCATAGAATTAACAGAAAATTAGGGAAAAATCAGAAATCACTTGAAAACACTATTTTCAGGTAAATATATGATAATAACCCCATTTTAAGCTCTTTAAATGCATGAAATTGTACAAATAACATGAAATAAAGACAGAATTTAGGGTGTTATCATCCGACCATTGGCAATGGTGATAGAAGGTGGTAGGGAGGTAGGTTTGGATGATGAGAGGATGGAGGATGTGACGCTCATATTCTTGGAGGCCCTTGAGTTAATAATCCATAACGAAGATGAATAAGCAAGAAAGGTGTGCGTAGCTGATGTGGACAAGGCAGATGTCAGTGATGGATGAGAAGATCTAGATAGGCCTCTGAATTTTTGGAATGCATCCAACTCTGTTGTTGTGAGTGTTACCTGAAACGCCAGTAATGGGACATTTGATGGCAAAGGTGGAATTTGATTAGCCAAAGTTTCCACCGCTGGTTGGGCAGATTGAGGTTTACTAAATTTCTTCCAACATTTTTTAGAAGGGTGATTTTGCTTACCGCAGAAGGAGTATGGGGGAAAAGAATTTTGTCCCTTCCCGCGAGGTGGTCAACTGCTTTCAGTCCTCGAAATAGATGGTGCCGATACTGCCATTGCTGACAGAGTAGGAGAGGCCCCCTATGAGACGTGTGACACTCTTGTGGTTACTCAAAGGGTAGTGGAGAAGATCTGAGTGATGTCAGGAACAAGATCTCCAAAGAGAAGAGGACCCCTAATCTCTGAGGAGATAGACGGATGTAGTCCGCCAAGATAGGCGCCAACTACCAACTCCTAGTGATAACACTCCAACGTCTGCAAATCTGTCGTAGTTGGCTGGTAGATGGCCAATTCTTGAATTATTGCCTGGATTTTCCCAAAGTGAGCTAGGAGTATAGATTCTCCTTGCTTACATGAGAGAAGTGCTTTGAAGATTTCCACTGTGTGACCAATGTTGCTTTGATTAGCGCACATGTTCTCCAATGACGTCCACAGTCACTTAGTCGGTCGGCATGAGCTAGGGGCTCGGCGATTGGCTGTTTAATGCTCTTGATTATCCATGTTAATATGGCCGAATCGAGCTGATTCCAATCTACATTTGCCGGTGATGTCACGCTGGGAGGTTCCTCCATTAGATGATGACCCATGTTGTGGGACATCAGGAAATGCTCAAATCCCGATGCCCATGACCCTTAATTGTGTCCATTGAAGATATACGCCGGCCGAGTGAGTTGCACTGTGATAAAATGTCATGGAGCAGCTTGTCCGAGTGGAGAAAGAACCCCTCTCAATGGGTTTGAATCATTTAGATGATCCATATCTCAAGACTTGGTGAAGGATCATGGCTTAGAGATGATTGCTGCTTAGGAAGATCATTGGAATTGACAATGAGGGCGTTGGAAGAAAGCCACAAAAGCACTAGGAAGACCAGCTGACTTGGACTGGAGGGGTGGCAAAGCAAGATGTGGCAGCGTCATAGAGTTCGGCAATACAGCAGCAAGATGTGTGCTTATGGGAGTGACTCAAGCGGTTGCGGGTGATCGCTGGGGCGGCCTGGAGTTTGCAGAGAAGCTGTAGTGGAGGCTGTAGTGGGGCCACGACGGAGGCCACAACTGGTTCGCGGTGGAGACTGCGCAGGGCGCAGTGGAGCTCTCAAAGGCTGCCGCGGTGGAGCCCTTGACGACGGTTGCGGCAGAGCCCTTGGTGGTGCCGTGATAGAACCCTTGTCGATGTTGTGGTGGGGCCGCGGTCAAGCCCTAGATGGGGGGAGGGGGGGGCGCGGTCGAGCCTGCGACGGCCGTGATGGATCCGCGGCGGCGACCGCAGTTGAGCCCGCAGTCGGGGCCGCGGTGGAGCCGTGATGGGGGCCACAAGAGGCTGCAGCGGAGGCCGCGGCGGGGCCGCAAGAGAAGCTGGGCGCAATTGAAGAGCGGCCGCAGGGTGATCCTATAGTCGGCGAGGAGGAGGAGGCGGACGGTGAGGAGACACGGTCACCTGATTGGGTTGATGAGGAGAGGCCGGTGAGGATGACGATCATTGAGGAGGACGGCTGGCGGCAGAAGGACATGCATCACCTGAGAGAGATGTCGGCACTTGAAGAGCGGAGGAGCCAACACCCGATTTTACTGGAAAAATTTTAATTTTAGGATCAATCAAGCTCTTATACCATGTTTAAAAGAGATAATGATTTTATTGATTTCTATATTAATAAGAGAGGATTACATGCCTTTATATAGGCTAATGATGATAGGATTAGAGAATTAATCCATGTGGGACAAAAGAGAGAGAGAGAGAAAGGGATAGTGGATTAGGCCTAATGGGCCTTGTTTAACAGTACCCTGATAGTGGAGCTACTCACCACGTCGCCACTGACTCCAATCTACTAATTGATCCTCAAGTCTACTCGGGACCAGACAAGCTATACATGGGCAATGGATCAGGTTTGTCAATTTCTTCTGTAGGAAACACTCTCCTACCCACGCATTCTCATCCTCTAACTCTTAAAAATGTTCTTCATGTTCCTTCTATTACACGTAATCTTCTCTTGGTATGCCAGTTTACTACTGACAACAACATTTTCTTTGAATTTCACTCTAATCGATGCTTGGTTAAGGATAGTTCTATTGAACAGGTACTACTTATGGTCAACATTGATGCTGGGATGTATCGACTTAATTCCCCTTCTCAGCCAAAGGTCTACGTTGGAGAACGAGGATCTCCATCGATGTGGCACCAACATCTAGGCCATCTGCCATTCTGCGTTTTGCAACAAACCATTCGTCGGTTTGGTTTGCCTTCTACTCAACTTCCAAAACATTATCTTTGCACTTTGTGTGCTCTAATAAAAGCACACAAACTCCCATTTACTTCTTTGCATATCAAGTCCATTCGAGCTCTTCAATTGGTTCATTCTGACTTATGGGGTCCTACCCCTGTTAAGTCTCACTTAAGCTTTTCTTACAACGTAATTTTTATCGACAATTACAGTCGGTTTACCTGGTTCTATCCGCTCAAAATGAAGAGTGGTGTTCTGTCTATGTTTTTTCAATTTCAAACACTTGTGGAGAGTCAATTTTCCACAAAAATACTTGCCTTTCAATCAAATGGGGAAGTGAGTTTCAGGCCCTACAAAAACATCTTCAAGATAGTGAGATCCAGCATCGAGTGTCCTGCCCCTATACTCACCAACAAATGGTACTGCAGAACGCAAGCACAGCCATACCATCGAAACTGTTCTCACTCTCCTCAATCAGGCCGCACTACCGCCATGCTACTGGGATGAGGCAGAAGCAAAGGCTACCTATCTAATCAACTGTATGTATTCTCCTCTTTTATCACACAAATCTCTGTATGAACTTCTTCACAACGGTACACCTGATCTTACTTCCCTCAAAATATGTGGTTGCCTATGCGTTCCAAATTTACATGCTATTGTTTCTAACGAACATTGTTGAAAATTTGCTCATGCTATTGTTTCTAACAAGTTAACGAACAGATCAGATCGTTGTGTCTTTCTAGGCTACAGATATCATCATCGTGATTACCGGTGTCTCTCCCTCGCCTCCGATAAATTATAGATCTCTTGTGGCATTGTTTTTCATGAACACATATTTCCTTACATGAGCATTGCAAAGTCTCCATCTCCCATTTCTTCCACTGGTATCCTTGGCTCTTCTCCACCCGCTACTATGCCATTACCAGTTGCGTCCCTTCCTAAATCTGTCTCAGCCTCTTCCTTTTCTTCTCCATTTTTAAACCCAACTCCATCTCCAACTACCCCTTCACCAACTATCACACCTTCCGCTCTCCCTTCTCTCCCCACAATGCCCAATCAATCCCCTCCTGCCTCTGCGCTGTCCGCACTGTCATCCCTGCCCAGTTTGACTTCCCCCAATTCATCCCCTTCCTTTGCTAGACTGCTTCGTTCTCTTATGGATGTGTATAGAAGTACAGATCACCTGGCCACCACCACTGCTCCTCCGCACTGCTATCAGGTCACTAGTTCTACGATTGAACCCAGCTCGTACGTGGTGGCCGCGAAGGATCCTGCTTGGCATCGAGCCATGCACTCTGAATTTCAAGCTCTTCTTCAAAATGGCACCTGGACACTTGTCCCCTTTCATCCCTCAAACTTAATTCTGATGGCACTATTAATCGTCATAAGGCTTACCCCGTCGCTCAAGGTTATTGGCAAACTGCCGGTCTTGACTTCACCAATTCGTTCAGTCCAGTTGTCAAGGTAACCTCCATTCTTCTCCTTCTTTCTATTGCGGTTTCAAAAATTGGCACATTCACCAGCTTGATGTTTCCAACACATTTCTCCATGGTGACCTGCATGAGACTATCTATATGTGTCAACTGCCCAGCTTTCAACATCCTCATTTTCCCTCTCACGTTTGCCTTCTCCGCAAGTCTCTCTATGGCCTTAAGCACACCCCTTTTGCCTGGTTCCACAAACTATCTACTTATCTTCTGCAGATTGGTTTTCGTGGTTCTCACACCGATTCTTTGTTGTTTTTTAAAATCACTCCGACCTCTCGCCTCTACCTTCTTATTTACGTGGATGATTTTCTGGTTATCAGCTCGAATCGCACGGGGGTATCCTCTTTCCTTGCTTCATTGAAGTGTTCGCCATTCGGGATCTTGGACCTGCTCGACATTTTTTAGGTATTCAAATCGCTCCACATCCTAATGGACTTCTTCTCTCTCAATCACATTATTTGTCTACTATTTTGCATTGCGCAAACATGAGCAACTGTAATCCTACTGTTACACCTGCATCCACATCCCTTCTTTCTAAGGATGTTAATGAATCATGTGATGTCTCTTTGTACCGCCAAACTGTCGGCTCTTTACAATATCTCACAATAACTTTGAATCTGATATTTTGTATGCTGTGAATCGCGCCTGTCAACACATGCATAATCCATCCCTCATCAGTTGGAAGGCGGTAAAACATCTTCTAAGATTTTTACAAGGCACTATTAATTTTGTTCTTATGTTCTATTGAAATTATAATTCTCGGTTAAGTGTTTTAAGTGACGCTGACTGGGCACAAGATAGTCAGGATCGTCGTTCAATTGGCAGCTATTGGATCTACCTTGGCTTAAACCTCATTTTATGGAATTCCAAGAAACAAGCCACAGTATTTCAGTCTAGCACAGAGGCTGAGTACAAATCCCTCGCGAATGCCATGTCAGAACTACTTTTGGTTCAGTCCCTCTTGCTTCAATTATCACCAACTGGCATGCCTATACTTTGGTGTGACAACATTGGGGCCACATACCTCGCTAAAAATCCAGTCTTCCACGCACGTGCAAAACACATCGAAATTGAGTAACTCTATGTTAGAGAACGTGTTTCAGCTAAGAAACTTCAAATTGCATTTACCTCCAGCAAGAACAAGTTAGCTGATATGTTAACTAAAAATCTACTGAAGCAGCCATTCTTACGAATCAGACCCAAGCTCAAAGTCATTCCGATCATGAACTTGACGGGGCATGTTAAAGCAGATCTTGTGGATTAACCCACGTCGCACCCACATGTCATGGAGATTGAGACCACGCAGTGTTCCAAGACAGAGTTGGCTAAACCCAACCCTAACTCAACCACGGTTAACGCCAATGAGCATTTTAGAAAACCCTATAAATAGTACTGTTAGCCGCTTGTAACACAATAAACTTGATATTTATTCTTATTGTTATTATGTTCTTCAGTCTCTCTTCTCCTCATCTATCTCTCTTTGACATTTCTGTGATCAATTTCCTCTTTGATATTTAACAAGAGGGAGAGAGGACAAAAGATACAGAGAGAGGGAGAGAGAGATTGAGGAAAAGAAAATGAGAGGGAGAGAGTGTGAGCAGGGGAGAGGGCGAGAGGGAGGGAGGGGGAGCGAACAAGACAGAGAATGAGAAAGAGATAGGGGAGAGAGGGGGAGAGAGACAGAGAGGAGAAAGGGAGAGGGGTAGAGAGGGGGTGAGAGACAGAGAGAAGGAGAAAGAGAGAGGGGGAGAGAAGAGGCGAGAGACAGAGAGAAGGAGAAAGAGAGAGGGGGAGAGAACAAGCGGGAGAGAGGTAGAGAGAGAGAATGGGAGAGAGAATGATCAGGAGAGAGGGAGAGAGAACAAGCAGGAGAGGGGGAGAGAGGATGAGAGAGAGTGAGGGAGAGAGAACGAGCAGGAGAGGGCGAGAGAGGACGAGAGAGAGAGAGGGAGAGAGGGAGAGAGAGAGAATGAGAAGGAAAGAGGAAGAGAGAGAGAGAGAGAGGGCCAGTCTTTGGTTTGGTTCAACGTGCGAACCGGACCAAGACCAGAAGGTTCGGTCAGCCCTAAAATGGCTGACTGATGGTCTGGTTTGGTCCGTCGAGTTTCAGTCAGATCGTGTCCTTCTCTAATTTACTCAAACTTTGAATTGTAAAATATAAACATAGGTACCATTTTAATATAAAAAAATCATACTTAATTCAATAGAATATGTGTTTTAAAAAAATCATATCTGAATCATAATTGCGTCATTAAAAAGTAACTAATTTTTAGTGAGTCAAGCATATGTGATGAACTGAAATGTTATTAGTAGAAATATTCTTTAAATAAAAATAAAACTATCAGATTAGTCAAATTTACTTGAATTTAATATGGTTGAATGCATTGAATTTGGTATTATATTTATACATAGAAATATTGGATCAATGTTGAGATACTTTAGCATCTTGGACAAATACGGAGATCATGTGAATTGTCAGGGATGGTGATATTAGACATAAAGTAAACCCATATACAGAATAAAAGTGAATTGAATATTTTTTGAACTGAAAATTTCAAATAATACTTCTTAATAAAAAAATTTCTTGTAAAAGCAGGTGAATTGAAGGGAATATTTCAAGGAGATGAATTTGAATAATCCCTCAAGGAAAAACTCTCCAAGTTTAGGATTACGAGGATAGAGTAAGAACACCAAAAAGATGTGGAATTCTAGGTGGCAGATATGAAAAATGTTGATGTTTCATATCTTTTTATTGAGTATTCATATCTTTAATAGCTTTTATCCCATATGAGATTTACAAAACAAGAAAAATAACTTTATAAATAAAATCAAAACCAAGATACACAATGATTCAGTCACCTAGCTCTGGGTAAAATTCATTACTGTTTGATTCCTCAAATGATCTGTATGAGGCTACACAGATTCTCATTCTTCAAATTTATTAAAATAGTCCTTAACTTATTGAATATCCTCATCTTTTTCCCAATTAAAGATGATGAACAACCACATGGATCTTCTCACTATTCATTAAGATCAAGAGGGTGAGCTCTAAAAACATGCAAAATAAGTGATGCATCTCAGAAAAAAACTCACATGGATGTGTCAAACTTAGGAGTTAAGATCTTTTTATAAAAACCCTTGAACTTAAGAGTATGTTTGATACGTCCAAAAAATCTTTTTGATGTGGCCCTTTCTTTTTGCATGGACCAGACAAATTAACGAATCAAACTAGCTAACTAACTCTTTATTTGTTAACCAAATAATTAAATATAACTAACATACAGATTAATTGATCATGAATCATTTTGACCCAATCAATGGGTTGAGTCACTACCACGTGAGGTGTCAAGCTACACAACATGTTACACAATGTACATAAGTTTAATCAACCCTTTCATTGAGTCGGAACACTCCTTGAATCCCTTATCCATGGAACACACCTTGAATGTTTTTCTAGGAATTCCTAAGCAGTCACTCTAATTATAACTAATAAATTGGGTAATCACTAGAAAAATTGACTTTTCATTTTTATTACTTTGGACAAGGACTTTATATCATCCTCTTCCTTAAGTTTTATTCCTCTCATACCAAGGGATGACCAATCTATATTTACCGCATAATCGCCTACCTCTCTAGTCTTGTTGATGCATCAAACATAATTGTTTGATATCTTATGGTTAGGGGTAGAAGGTCATTTACACAAAATAAATGTTCATCCACAATATGTCCTTGGTCTCTCAAGTCTTAATACCACTTACACAACCATGATTTGAATCAACTTCATGAAAAAGTATAAAAATATCTACGAATTTTCATCAATCAATTTACAGAACTTTTTCCCTAAAGAGCATCTGTTATCTCTTATTAGAGTCTACATAAAAATGCTTACGAGATTAGCCATCCTCATCATGTGATTAGTAGATAGTTCTATTTATCAAAAATAGTTTGATGTATTTGTCCAATATCACGTGAAGATAAAAATAATTTTATTTGTAACAAGATAAAAATAATTTTATTTGTAACAAGATAAAAATAATTTTATTTGTAATTACAATTGCAAACATTGGTAAATTAAACATTAGGAATGAACGTTACGATACAATTGTATGAATGAACAAGATAAAAATAATTTTATTTGTAACAAGATGTTACAATTGCAAACATTACGATCCAACAACAAGATGTTATTTGTAACAACTAATTTTATTGGTTGGTTAATTGGTCAAATTTTTTTTTTTAAGTGCGTTGGATTAGTAATATTCTGGATGCGGCAAAATAATTCCATTCAATCTAATAAGTACCTTCTTTCAGAATTGAGAAATTCTCTGGCTCGAATCTTTAGTATTCTCTTTTTTATTACTTGTGTATACAATTTAGGCAGAATGCCTTTACCAATTATTACTAAAAAACTGAAGGAAACCTCAGAAACAGAGGAAAGCGAGGAAAATGAGCAAGAAAGCGACATAGAAATAACTTCGGAACCAAAAGAAACTAAACAGGACGAAGAGGGATCCACCGAAGAAAACCTTTATTTTTAGGATTCATGTTTAAATTAAGCAGTTACAGTGATATGATTCCTAATAATGTCCATGATTGATCTTAATGAACCCAAACAATACACAGTAGTGTAATTGGTTTGCATAACATAAAGTGCATCCTTTTGGCAACCCATATCTATTTTAGGGAACGCCTTGGACCCCAAATATTTTTCAGCAGGGGAAAAGTACTTGGATTATAAATTTCCCATTGAGAGCCCTATCCCAAGCTGTGTGAAAATCACCAACCTCATGGATGACCTCTACAACTCATCAACCCACATCAACTCAAGCGATGGCTAGGGAGGTAAGATCAACACGATTGAAAGAGTACCCTCGATCATGCCAAGATGTTATACAACTATGGTAGACGTGCAGGATAGAGATGACAAAAATGATAATTATTACAACAGCTTATGATGACATTAAGTCACATCAAGCTTGCACTCAACTATTACACGTGTGTTAGAGGTGACTATGAAGACATTAATAGAAGGAAACTTGTCAGATTAGTGATAACACGCAATATTAATAGGCTAATATGATGTTATTTCCATATTTATTCACATTAAATTGGTTACATATAAGTTTTATCAAGCCCAAAAATGATTAAACCCATTTTTTAAATGATGTCATGAATTTTGTACATTTTACATCTTTTTAGGGATTTTTTACAACAAATTCTGGAAAAAAATAATTTTTTGACACAATATGATTTGAATTTTTTGACATTATATTCATAAATATATCATTTTTCTAAGTTTATATATATATATATTGGTTTTAAATTTAATTTTATATCAATTTTTTGCCTTCATTTATGCCATGCCATGTATCTGCCAACCAGAAATTTTGGTTAATGATTGACGTCATCCAATCATTTAACATAAATCATTATAGCATCACGATTAGTGATGTCATTATGGCATTTAATGCTGATGACCCTCTCTGTCCTATTACTTTAATCACATGATGATGTGTATAGGTGACATGCACCCGATGTAGACTGTTTAGAACTTCATGATTAAGAACTCATAGGTCATAATCAAAATACAATCTTCTGTCCACAAGACATCTTTGGTGTCTCAGGTCTAAGGAACACTTTCACAATAATAGTATTAATCAACCTGATTGACAGTATGGTATAATAACATTTATGGATTCTCATGAATCAATTCAGTGTGCTTTTTCTAAAGACCCATTATCTATCCTTAGTGTCTCCATACTAATGGCTACAAGACCAACCATACTTTTCATATGAGTGAGACTAGATTGTATTATTCTATCCGAACACTTGAATGTCCTTCTCTAATACCATTTGAATATGAATATTTAGAACACATGCTTAAAGACTAGAAACCTGTGTATTATAATGTCATCATAATTCACCACGTCTGACCATATATTTATGGACTTCATTATAAGCGTCACACATGCACTATAAAAAATACATTGTATTAATGAACTTGAAAAAGATATGTAATGTGTTATTCGAATGAGATAAATAATTCGCTGAAATCATTGCAACCACAAATTTGGAATGAGATCCATTCATTGAACCGAAACCAAAAATTTCTGACAACATATTCTGAAGGAAAATATTTTTTGAGTCACAATATGATTTGAATTTTTTGACATTAGATTCATAAATACATCATTTTTCTAAGGTCAAATACATATTTTCATTTATATATTTTTGGTTTTATATTTAATTTATAAAAATTTTAATGCATTTTTGGGTTTCATTTCTGCCACACCATGTGTCAGCCATTGGATTCATCGAACGGTGATGAACCAGAAATTAAGGTTAATCATTAAACTTCGTTAATGGTTGGTGTCATGCAATCATTAACAAAATATGTTATGGCATTGAGATTAATGATGCCACAATGGCATTTAAGACTAACTGTTTATCTCTCCTTTTTCTTTTCTCAAGATGACATAGCCCAATGAAAAAAAAGACGAGCTTCTTTTTGCAATAAATGTGACACGGAAGGTGATGCCTGATCATTTAAAATAATGATTTTTAAACTCCTTGAATGGTCAAAGTCAACGCCGTCGTCCAATGTGTTAGGAGATCCTTGACTTGTGAAAGTCAGACGTGGTGCGCATGTGTACACGTGGTGTGCACATGTCTTTCTTTCATTGGACTTTAAAGGAAGCAAGCTGATGTGCCATGCGATGACGGGCCACTATGTCAGAAGCCATAGACCTTATATATACTCTCTTTTTTGGTCTTTTTTTCAACATGTGACAACTCGCACAATGGGATGCATTCACCACAAATAATGAGGACAAATATGGGCTAGTGATCGCATTAGATGCCATAACAAGACAAAACCCTACAAACAACATGAGAGTGCTAATGAGGATCACGAGAGAGAAATCTTTGGATAAAATCAACAGCTAGGAATTGTCTAACTTCCATGCTTGATATCTAACGATCCAGAACTTTGATTCACCTGAAATTTTAAGGGTAGCTTTGTCTTTATACCTATATCCATACGTTTGGTTGGATCTATACTTGAGCTCCCGATATTTGTAAAAAAAACATCTTTAAGTTAACTTTATCCTAGAGATGCAGATTGAAAGAAAGTAAAGTTTTGAAGGTCCATCAAGTGTGTAGGTATTCTGAGTGATTGGAGAGGATCGACATAGAAGTGGGGATGCTGACCTGCATCAGGAAGACACCTTAATCCCGTCAGAACATAGGGATATAATGTTAGTCTCTTCCCTTACATTGGTTATTCTTCAACACATGCAGGTAGATCATCCATCATCCCCCTTATCTATGGTCATCTATCATCACCTCAAGTATCACCTACACCATCACAATCTTGTCATGTGTCCAATCGATGTTTATTTAAGAAAACTAAAACCACTAGCTTCCCCCATTTATCCATTACTGTATTCCTAATTGAGGTGTGAATCACTGTTAAAATCATCCTTAAACTTGCCTCCTACTACTGTGGGCTAATTTAAAGATATTAAGTTGTTGAAATCCATCAAGTGTGTTCTCAGTGTCCTTTGTGTGTGGGAAAAAGCAATAGAAAAGAGGGGGAGCTTACCTGCACTCCCAAATCGTCGTGATCCTGACAGAATGTAAGAATCTATGGTAAGAATCTTCGCCTTAAAATATTCTTTCTTAATATCGTCGGTAGATTACTTCACTTTCACTACACATCTCGACATTTCATCACCACCATATGTTCTCCACATCACATCTTACCACCTTAACATCATTCTGATCACTCTCCATGTCATTGTTATTTCATTATTGTGTTCATTCACTTTTCTAATGCCCGAATTATCACCATCTACTAACTACTCTCCTTGACTGAATATCACTATTTCGCCTTGTATTTTCTTGTCAATTGATTTCCTACTTAGTAACTATCTCTTCTCATCTCAATAATCAATATAGTAAGACTATTAAATCCATTCCATTCCCCGTGGAGATGATCCGTACTCGTCACTAGCTAAAATTACTGTGTACAAGTTCATATTTTGACCAAATAATCTCAAAAAAATAATTCAAATGACAATTTTAAACCCTAATTTTTAGATTATCAGGGGGGGTATTTTCATGAGCACCTTCTGTACTTAACTTCATACCATCCAACTGGCTGTTCTCAAAAAGAGTTTGGCAAATCACATGAACAGGAAAGATTAAACCAAGGTAGTAAACCAAGGGGTTGGAATTGTATTTACAATGTTTTATTAGGTAGCAATCTCATGAGAGAAGAGTCTTTCTCCCTTGCGTGGAATCGATTTTTACTATATCTTATAATGCATGGATTAAGCCATCACATTTTAAAGTTGTGCCTGGATGTGTTCCTTGTACCATGTTGTCTCCAGTCAACGAGTTGGACAATACGCTAAAATAGTGTGATAAATGAAGCTTCAAGCTACATGCATAAATGAAGCTTCAAGCTGACAAGAAGCAGTGGGATATGGAGTTTCATGATGATAATGACTCTTCATGAAGGGGATACCTCATCATCATGAAATCTCAAGCATGTTGACCAAACACAAAACTTGGTCTGAAATTATTTGGGTTTGTGCCATCAACCGCATGGATAGTAGCATAGCACCTAGAGCTTCCCCCAGAGATATGAATACATCTAGCATTCAATGTATCATGGGATAAACTGAACATCCTAACCATTATTGGCATCCTTGTCGAACGAAAACGAATAGTTGGTCACACTTGTGACGATGCGGTATTACAACCCTCAATGGGCTTATGAGTTCTCATCTGGTGGAAAACTCTCCTTGCGCACGATGCTACATCAGAACTCACTTCTTTTTTTTTCTAGAAGTTTCCAAACTTCTAGGGGGACAAGCCAATCGAATAGGGGGAAGTGTTTGATGGTCAAACAGATCAGATTTGCGAGAGACATTGGACCAATGAGGAAGCCTATAGCCCATTATTTCCCAAGGCACTAATACATGAGCCCTAGAGGGGGAGTAAAGAATTAAGTTGTGACCTCTCTCTCTCACACACATTCTGCCATGACATTTCACCAAGAGTCTTCCCCAAGATCTGTATAGACACTATTTTGAAGCATTTGAGGAAATATTTTATTGGAAGAGTACATCATATTTAATAGTATTTTACAGGAATCTATCAAACTCAAATAAATGCAAAAAAAACAGTCATGATAGAGTGTTGTTGTTTCCTCATTTGCAAGCCAGAGAAGGTGACTGTTTTAACAAATGACGAGGCCTCACAACGTGGAAAATCTGTGCTTAATTACATAAAACAGAAGAAGCAGGTTATTTTGTTAAATATTTTACTGAATATTAACAGATATATTCATAACCCATTAGTAGTTTAATATAATAAGAGAGAGAGAGAGAGTCAGAGGGATACTGGGAGAGGAGAGAAGAGAGGGAGAGAAGAGTGAGGCCGTTAGAGAGCGAGAGAAGATATATATATATATATATATATATATATATAGAGAGAGAGAGAGAGAGAGAGAGAGAGAGAGAAGAGCGAGTGGAAGAAGAACTTATTTTTTTATTTTTAAAAACATTCGCACATAATCTCAAATTCGCACTGCACAGGCATCTGTGCAATGCACTGGCGATTTTTCCTGGCAGGGGTACAATGTGCAGTTCAAAATTCAAATCGAACTGCACACTGCACTGGAAAATCGCACTACGCTAATAAAAAATATCATCTAAATTATTTGACAATAATTGACCATATTGTCTTTCATGATACAAGGAGACATTCGGCACAATTTTTTAACATCCAAAAACCGAAATCCACCGCTCAATCACCGAACCAAGATACATGTAATCGTCCAAATTTACATGCCCAGACCATCGATATTTTTCTCCTTTATGCGTTCTCTTTTTCTATTAATTTTCAATTAAAACGTTACATTCAGCAAGTTTTCACCCCAAAATCTCATCTTGCGTATCACGCAAAAAAGATTTTGTGTGATCTTCCTCAATAAAAATCACCCCTCCAAGACGTTTCTTCTTTACATAAATTCAACGACGAATTCCACTAAAAAAAGAAACGGGTTTAAGTTTAATCTAGAGACTCGATGACGAAACATCGAGTGGAGAAACGCAACCACTTGGTGATTGGAGATAAGATTCAGCATATGGAGATTCATCAGCTTACCGAAACTTATACGAAAATCTAGTCAATCTTTAAGCCATCCAACACATCATTCAAATTTACGATCGAAACAATGTTTTCGATCAATTCCCAAGTCCATCAAAATCATATTTATGGTAGTTTTCTGGGAGAAGAAGTACAGTAGCTGGACTGATCTTTCAGACAATGTACTTTTAGATGAAATTACATCGATGTTTCTTAAGGGTGTTACAGTATTTTGTAGTTGATAATCGATCTCAAAACGTGAATCAGAAAATTAAATTGTCCATCTTTGGTGCCATTCTAGAGCCGAATGCGAGCCACGGAAATTAGGGTAAGGCATCAAACCAATGAAAAAAACGATGAAAAAGAAGCCCGAGAAGAAAGCAAATTACCTGGTAACATTTCCGAAAAACGCAGATACTGATGATCAAATCAAAGAATCCACGATCACGATTGGGAACGACGGACGAAGCTGTCTCGATGCACTGATGTGGAAGACGCCGCCGATGAGCTTCGATTTGGGGAAAACTCTCGGATCAGAGCGGCGAGGGACTCGGGATTAACGCCACGCTCGCACAGGGCGATGAGGATCGAAAGCGTGTGCCGATCGAGCCCTGTATCGAGAATATTGGAGATTTGGAGAACCAGATCTAGCGATTCCTTCGCGTTCCTCGCTGCCTCCCCTTGCCGATCCATCCCTCTTCCCCCTTCTTCCCGCTCTAGCAAGAACAGTTGTAAATCTTCAAATTTAGACTAACTTTACACATTTTATATGAAACTCTAAGTCCCAGGGATAAATTAAATTTGCTCTGTCGCGTCTTCGCTCCTAAAGTCCGCTCGTAATTTTGCCCCTAAAGTCATACTTTGGGTTTTTTTTCATTGTCCCAAAGTTAAATTTAGTTTGGGTCGATGACATTGATGTTGATGTTGATGTTGACGTTGACATTTACTGAACCTTGACATTGAGTAACTGTCATAGCTTACGTTTTGCTCGGTAACCGTGACATGAGGTGATGGGTGACGGACCGTGATGGGTTTTTTAAAGTTCAGGGACATGTGACCAGTTAGTAGAGCTGGAGGACGAAAGACATTTCATCATCTGTCCTTTTAAATTTCATCATCCGTCATCGTCTGTAGCGACGGACGGATGACTGAACGGTCGGATTTCCGTCATTCGCCAGTAGTCATCTGTCATCCGTGATGAATGACGGATGACGAAAATGACTGACGAAACGACGGTACTGACGGATGACTTTTAACGGTGATGAATTTTTCAATGTATTTCTTAGAAAACTTAAAAATGTGTCTAAACTTTTACTGATTCAAATGTGTATTTAAATTAATATCCATACTTGCTTTCATAATCTTATATTGATATAATGGATCAATTTGATATGTGGATTGTGTATGTCCACATTATATGTATTTTATTGAGGGGCTATCCACATGAGGGTAAACATATTTGTTGCATGGGGGTTAAACACCCTTCTCATTTGAAACCATTACTCATATTTTTCTCAACAAAGATAGAGATTACATGGTGGTGGTTGTTAAATTGGGTAAATACAATCATTACATGTTGCATAAGCATCCGTTTCAGTTCAAATCCTTAATTATATTTTTTTCAAAACGATAGATATTACATGGAACCCTTGCATCTGTATCTATTTTTTACACATGTAAGTGATTTTACCAGTTCCTTCTTGTGAGAATCCCACGTGCTGAAAGCACCTCCCTGAAAAGAGTTTATATTATCATGCATGAATAGATCGACAAACTGAAGTGACATATATGAAACTCAAATGCTACTTCAGTTGCTTTGTTTCAAAATGTTTGAAACAGTTGTACAAAGTACTAATGGCTATACTTCTTGTTCATCAGAAAGTATCATGTTTAAATTAAACTTAAATAATTGAGAATAATAATAAAAGTTAAAAATCTAAAAGTCAAGTAAAAATATAAGAGTAAGAACAAAACATAGTGTACTTATAACATTTAAAATTAGGTTTTAAGAGAAATGAGAAACCCCAAAGAACAATTCGAATAGCATCATACTTTTATTATTATTTATTGTTATGCATTTACAAAAAACCAATCACAACATAGAAAAAACTAATGTGCTCTTAAAAAATAAGAAGATGTCACATTCAAAGATATCATACATAAAAAGAAGGGTAATCTTCATAAGTTTTTGCTCACATTTATAGTACATAGACAGCCTTTTGTCATGAACAGACCACCACAAGTACATCTCCCAAAATATGCCAACAAATTTCTACTTCCATAGAAGGAAAACACTAGTGGCCCAACGGATGAGTCACACACGGGTGATTTTGTACATCTTACGTCATTATCATCATCATCCTTCAATATCATCACCTTCATCGTCATTATTATCTGCACCATGAAGAAAAGTTTATAGTTAAAGAGCGGGCACAAAAATGAATTTAATTTATGTTGTGGATGAATTAGCAGGTCGCCAATCAGCTCTAGAGTTGATGAGCAAGATGTTGTAGGCGAGCTCAAAGGGCAGGGTCAAGAGAATGGGGGGAGGGGGGGCATCCAACATCAACAGTTAGAAAGATAAGAGCTAAGAGGACATACAGTTTAAGAGAAGAGATAGGTAAGTCATCCATATGGGTGCAAGAGCTAGAAAGGAAGCTAGGAAAAAAATGAACAAGCCATGAGAGTGATAAGTTTGGGGGGGAGAAACGGCCGAGAGGAGTGAAGAGAGCATTTGAAAGTAAACTTAGTTTGGCATATTGGTGGGGGTTGTTTGCGATGAGTGAAATTGTAACAGAAAGCAATTCAGAGATAGAGAGGTAAAGAGGGAATCGTGTTCAAACTGTATCAGAGTGAAATGTCCGTGGAGCAAAACTTATATAACTGCTCAAAGATAGTCGAAACTCAGGCCTCGTTCGTGGAATGATGCTGCAGTAACGGTCGTAAGTAGCATTACATTTAAAATAAAAATTTCAAAGTTAATTAAAGAACTAATTACCTCGCCCGTGTTTTTGGATGGAGAAACATCGTTGTCATTGCCAAATTGGGTTGTCGGGCGCATCCAATAGTGTAATGCACACAACATCTCAATGCTCTCGACCTCTAGGCTCGATCGTTGGGGCGTGACAACCTGACCGCCCAATGAAAAGAGTTGTTCTGATGGTGTACTTGTCGCTGGCACGGAGAGGTATTCCATGGCCAACTTAATGAGATGTGGATAAGCACGTGCACCGGTGACCATCCACCATTTAAGAGGGCTTTCATCTTCTGGAATAAGGGGCTCGCTGAGGTAGGCATCCAACTCCTTCTCAGGTCTTGCTTTTGGCTTGGATTTAAAGCTAGCTTTAGCCTCTTTTATCATCTTCACAATTGCAGGAGTAAGCTGCAGACCACCTCCAGCCTCGTGCACATCAATTCAATCGGGATGCTCATTAGTACTTACTGAAGTATGGAGACAAGATCGCAGTCACGCAATGGAGTCTTCAAGGGTTCGAGGATCGATGAGAGCCATTTTCATTAATGGTTCAAGAAGCAGCTGGTGTTGTGATGCGTTTATTGCGGCGTATGATACTCTAATATTTTTCAAACTTAAACTTCATGGCCATGCATGCGTCTCAGAAGGATTCCCTCTATAAGCTTGGTAACATGTCCATCACGGCAAAAGTACCATCCCCGTCAAATCGGTCCATGACATCGTTGAGGTGGTTTGATACAGTCTTGATCACGACAAGCACCATCGTTGTAGTGACAACCTTGGAACTACTTATAAAGTTTGTTACTTCGAGAAAGACTTCTAAGATGTTGCAAAAATCTTCCAACATCAGCCACTCCTCTACCTCTAAGCTATAATTCTTCGTGCTCATCAAAATGAGCACATGCGCCATGTGATCAAGAATGCCTCGCTTATCTATGACACCTCATAGCATAGTGTACATCGAGTTCCACCTTGTCGGACAGTCCAGCAGCACCTTAGTGTCGTTTGGCATCACAAAATTCTTGCATAACTCCTTGTAATCTGCCCTTCTTTGGGAGGAGCAAGAAATAGCCTTCACTAGTTTACGAACTCAGGCCACATGCTCCCCTAGGGAGGTCCAGGTGCGCCCATACGATGTATCGATGGGATCTCTAACTTCGTCAAACACAGACATCTTTGTTTCCTTGAGTGTCGCACAAAGGCTTTTTAAACCCACCTGCACAATCAGGTTCAAGACGTGTGCGACACATGGCACATGTCGATCACTACTGAAAGCTGGATTTGTAGAATGCAAGCTTATCGGCAGAAAGTGCATCATAGTCATGTTGTTCACATCGTTGTCGGTGGTGACAGTAGAGACATGTATGTTATTCAACATTGAGATACATATGCTAAAATAATTATCAGTAATACCAAGTTGCTATTAGAATGTTTATCATCAACCCAATGAGATACAAGTCGCTATTAGAATGTTTACCAAGTTGCTATTGAGATACATCTGCTTCTACGACCTCAACGACGAGTCCGCTCATCGTCTCCCTATCGTGCTTGTCTTTGATATGTTGTAGGCCAAGCACCTGCTCTTGACGTTTCCATTCTGCATTGACCCAATGGCTGGTTACGCCTAATAGCAAATAGCCATTTGAAGTAGTCCATGCATCTAACGTGAGGGCCACACTGTGGACGTCATTAAACCTATTCGTTATGGCTGTACACTGCGCTACCAATCTCCTTAATAGCCCATCGCCCATACATCTTTATGTTGGACTATGCTCTGAATCTCCATGCTTGATGAAATTGATCAGTATCGGCAAAGAACCAAGACAATGCACTACGAGTAATAAGCTGTAGAATTTCTTGCCTCTCCCCCTCCAGAGTGGCCCCGGTGAAGTACTACTTTGTCGATGACAAATTGGAAAACACTTTTGCAACAGAACGTTGTGAAGTAGGTATACCTTTCAGTTCATCGTGTACCTTTCGATGAACAGTTAGAAAATGTCACCAAAAAACATTTGTGCTCCCATCTTTAGGCCGTTGTAAATAGCGTTTAACTACAGGGTTGATAGCATAGTACAGTTCACATATATACTTCAAGTCATCCACTGTCGTGAAGTACTCGAAGATTTTTGCTCTAGGTGGCTTCCTCAAATTTTGACTCTGACCCTAACGGTCGTCCTAACCTCACCCTCTACCCCCACCGTTGGCACAAAGTCATTGGTATGTGGTGGCACATTGTCTGCGTTAGACTCCATACTACTCTTAAATTACTCAAGATATACTTTTTCTTGGGAAAATGTCCAAATTTCTCTGAAAAATAACAAAAAGCCCTGATGTGTATTTAAAATGACAAACAGATTTGTAAATTGATAGAAAATAAACACTATGTTGTGTATTTAAAATGACAAACAGATTTTCTAATTGGTAGGACAAATAAACACTCTGCTATATATTTAAAAAGACAAACAGATTAATAAATTGATTGACCAGATAAAATATTTGCGCTATATTTAAAATGACAAACACATCGTTAAGTTGATAGGACAGATAAACACCCTGCTGTGTATTTAAAATGACAAACAGATTTCTAAATTGATCGACCAAATAAAACACCTTGTTGTGTATTTAAAATGACAAACATATTTCTCAATTGATCGACCAGATAAAATATTTGATGTGTATGTAAAATGACAAACATATTGTTAAATTGATAGGACAGATAAACACCCTGTTGTGTATTTAAAATGACAAACAGATTAATAATTTGATCGACTAGATAAATTATTTGCCATGTATTTAAAATTAGAAACAGATTGCTAAATCGATAGACCAGATAGATAGTTCGATGTGTATTCAAAATGTCAAACATATTTGTAAATTGATAGAATCTCAAATCTCCAGGCCCAAGCAAAGATCCAGCAAGCAAATATCCAGCAATCACCTGCATAAAATTAATCTCTTAATCAATGTACCTTCTATAGAAATTTCAGCAAAATTAGTAACAACAAGCGAAGATAAACCAATTTAGAAAGCAGTTTGGATGCTAAGAAGGAAAATATCCTTTGTGTTCAACCTTCAGTTTGGTTTCCAAGGGTTTTTTTTCCCTATTAACAGGGAAGAGGGCCTGGATGGCCTGAACTGATAAAAAAGAAATCATAGTCTGCCTTGTTCCTTTCATAGGATTGGATGTATGATGGGGCAATATATGCACTAGTTGTGCCTAAGAATTGGAGTCAACGCATAACATGAATGAAAAAGTCAGTCATAATGTTCCTGTTCATCAAGAAAATTCATGCATCTTGGGTTTAATAAAATTCTACTTAAATAAATCTAACTTCTCTACTCAATGTTAATTAATGAGAATTAACTTTGGAACAATGGGGAGAGAGGAAGCACAGTTGGATGCTTTCTAGAATGATAAATAGTAGCCCTAAAATCATATGGTCCCCAGAAGGCATACAAACTAAAAGAATGTCCAATCTTGGTTTCATCACAGATGATTCGACATACAGTAGTGCAAAATCATACTGAACCCTCCAATGTTGGTATGATGGGGCTCTCACTATATTGAAAGCCTTGTTTCTCTTACGAAAACCGAGGACTATCTCCAACCATTATTTGGCCAAAGAATTATCTAAATTATCCCCCTGGGTGCCAATCTCACACTACAAATTAAGAGGACCCTTTTGCCTGAAGCGCAACGCGTCTCAGAAAAAAAGGAAATTCTAGGATAATCACAGCAAATATTTTAACAATGTGTTTGTCTTTAAAATGAAAAAGCAGAATTAGAAAGCAGTGAATTTTTTCTCTTCAAAAATTACTTACAAGAAGAGGAAGAGATCCGCAGGCCCAAGAAGAGGTAGAGAGCCAAGAGACAGAGAGAGGGAGAGAGGCGACGACCGCACAGGGGGAGAGAAGGGACAAATGGAAAGAGGGAGAGATGCGAGATATAGAGAGGGGGAGAGAGTCGACAAATGAAGAGGGGGCAAGAGGCGACAACGGACAGCCGAAGAGGGGGAGAGCAGAGACAGACGAGGGGGGGGGGGGGAGAGCAGTGACGCAAACGAAGAGTCTTCATGAGAAGTGGGGGGGGAGGGGTCACGGACGTATTTTACATCACCGGGATGTCCGTTCCATTCCGTTTACTTCAATGGACGATTGATGTAACGGACAAATGACGGACGGACTCCTAAAGATGACGAAATGGTGACGAATGACAAAAATGACGAGAAATTTTCTGCCGGACGGATACCGGAATGGAAGTCTGTTCAGTTCGGTTCATTCAAAAGTGTCATTCATTTTCGTCCTCCAGCTCTACTAGTTAGAATACATGACAGATTTAATCATTGCACCTTGTCTCGTACCGCTGATCATCCATCCCATCATATCCCATCTGTCTGGAATGTGGCTAACCCTAGTACTGATATCACTCTAGTTTTGATTGAAAAACTTACATATTGCTTGGTATCAAAAAGTTATGTATCATAACAGGTAATTGAAAATTTAGTACTCATATAAGGAAAGGTCCATTTTAAGATTTGGAATATGCTGATTAGTAGGAATAAACACCAAGAAGCCTATAAAAACTGTGTCACCAAGTACAATTTTAGCTGGTCTGAATAACTAGAATTTTTACTTTTAAAATAGATAGAGGGGGGTGTGGGGTTCATCATCGGATTCCAAATGGATGGCTCTTATCCACTGATAAACCAGAAAATAGAGTTAATGTATGTTTTAAAGGCGTTTGATTCATACAAACTATATTTATAATTTTCCTTACAAGCACAGAGCAAATAAGGGTCGAATCCACTAGGAGCAACCATTGAATAAGGGAATTTTAAACCAATAGTACAAAGTTATTCAAAAAGGTTGTACAATTATGAGAAAATAATTTTCCTTATTAACCTAATTTATAAAATAATTAGGCTTTTGTGATAAATAATAAGGATTATGCTATGATAAATAATAACAAAAACTAATTAAGTTATCTTGACTGGCATCTTTGTAGCGCCAAGCATTGAGAATTGGGTTGAGTGGATTGAGGGGAATTGAATTTTAATGTTGTGGATTATGGCACATATGGCTTCAGATACACTCTAAAAAGCGGTACAGCAGAGTGACTGATGCAGATTTTATCGTCATTAGAGGCGTGGAAGATGGAGGTGGACTGTCAAACTCAAAAATTGGGATTTTAATTTACACTTGGCACTTTTGAGTTTAAACCTACACTAGCATAAATAAATATAGCTAGTGATGAATATGTATTGTTTACACATGGAATGCTAGTGATGAGAATTCTTAAAATAGTGAGTAACAAGATGATGGGAGATATGTACAAAATATGGGATTGATAGACAAGGAAATGTAAGGCATGGAGGTGATGAGATTAAGATGATCGTTATAAATTATTGGAGATAGGAGAGTTATATGAGCCCAATTATAAGAACTAGTGAGTAGGGTTCGCTCGTCCCGATATCCATCCGATATCCGGTATCAGACAACCGATATCCGATATCCGGAAAAAATGGGACGTTTCCGAATATCGGATATCGGATATCGGGCAATATCCGTCTATCAGGGGTTCGACAGATATCGGTACCAGATATTGAAGGGGAAGGGACGAGGCGGATATCGGATGCCGGATACTGGTTTCGATATCCGGATATCGATTTTTGATATCCGGATATCGAAAACTGGTGTCTGGATATTTTTTTCAGTCCTCGGAAATCCCATATGGAAAAATTCTAATTTTTTTGGGGGTTTACATTTGCCGCAGCCATCTTATAGTTGAATCTCATCGTCACCGGCTCGCCGCCCACAGATGCTACGTAATGAAAATTTAAGTTTGGCCTTTTCACATAATGTTGTCCTATGTCGAATTTCATATGTGAAAAATGCAACAGTTCTGTGGGCCTGAACTGTTGTTGGACCGAAATTAATTTAATGGAATCTGAAAATTCTAAAACTTCATAATGAGGGTACAATTGCATATTGTGGAGTTGTTTTTTTTAACTTACAACTAATGTTATAACGAAATTAATATATTGTTATTTTAAGAAAATAAAATTGCGTAATATAGTTAATAAATTTAATAATAAATATGAGGGTAATAAGTGTACTAGGGTAGAGTGTAATATATTAGTGGAATGATTATGAGAATGACTGACAAGTGACAACTAATGTTTTAACGAAATAAGTACACTGTATTTTTATGTGAATATAATTGCAGAAAATATGTAATACCTTTACTAGATAGTAGTAGTAGTTAGTAAGAGGAATAATGAATATGATGGTTTAATAATAAGGGTAGAGCGTAAGATATTAGTGGGATGGTGATTTTAGACTGACAACGAATTTTTGAACGAATTTATTATAATGTAATTTTAAGAAAATAAAATTACATAATATATTTAACACCTTTAATAGATAAGTGAAATAGTTAGTAAGAGGAATAATAAATATGAGGGTTTAATAATAAGGGTAGAGCGTAAGATATTAGTGGAATGGTTATTTCAGACTTACAAAAAAATTTTGTACGAATTTAATATAATGTAATTTGAAGAAAATAAAATTACTTAATATATTTAACACCTTTAATAGGTAAGTGAAATAGTTAGAAAGAGGAATAGCAAAACTGACGATTTAATAATAAGGGTAGAGTGTAAGATATTAGTGGAATGGTTATTTTAGAACTACAAATAATTTTTGAACGAAGTTAATATAACTTATTTTTAAGAAAATAAATATACATAATATATTGAACACCTTTAATAGATAAGTGAAACAGTTAGTAAGAGGAATAATGAATATGATGGTTTAATAATAAGGGTAGAGCATAAGATATTAGTGGGATGGTGATTTTAGACTTACAAAAAAATTTTGAACGAATTTAATATAATGTAATTTAAAGAAAATAAAATTACATAATATATTTAACACCTTTAATAGATAAGTGAAATAGTTAATAAGAGGAATAATAAAGATGAGGGTTTAATAGTAAGGGTAGAGTATACGATATTGGTGGAATCGTTATTTTAGACTTACAAATAATTTTTGACCGAAGTTAATATAACGTAATTTTAAGAAAATAAATTTACATAATATATTGAACATCTTTAATAGATAAGTGAAACAGTTAGTAAGAGGAATAATAAAACTGCTTATTTAATAATAAGGGCAGAGTGTAAGATACTAGTGGAATTTTTAATCTGAATCTTTATAGTAATGTAAGGTATGTATAGAATTAAAAATACAAGAGAGGATGAAATGCATACCATGGCAAATGTATAGGAGAATAAAGGTGCATGATATAATTTATATTTGCTATATATACTCAATTATAGGGATAAGTAATAGGAGTAATAGAGGAGTAAGTATACTTCTTGGCATGATATTTAATTATAGGGATTAATTTTTTTGATTGATATTAAGATTATTTATTGGATAGTTGGAGGAATATAGTAATGACAGATATAAATATATAACAAGAATTGAAAGGGTCTATTTAATTTGATATAAATTTTTATATTTTACTTTCATTTGAATCTTCGTAGTAATTTAGGGATATTCAAAGGAATTTTTGGAAAATGTATCAAAATTTAGGGATATTCAAAAGAATATATACACGGCATTAACTCGAGATTTGTAGAAAAATCCACTAACTACATATGACTGTGGCTCTGTCAAAAACACGCAATACCCGTAGAAATCTCCCAATGGCTCTGTCAGAGATTTGTGCTTACTCGATCATCACCTGCGTTGCAGAAGATAAGAAACAAGTAACGATCATTACGTAAAAATAAGAAAATATAGTTCATTTATGTGATGTGTACCTCGAGCACATGCGACCACACCATCTTCTCCGTCGTCACCATCGGAATCTAGCTCAACGTCATTGTACCACCGTTTGTTGTCTGCACGGAGCCAACACTTCACAGTGATTAGTGTTTCGACACTTATTGGCGACAAGCGCGATCGCTTGTACGTGACAATAGCATTGCCAACCGAGAACATGCGCTCAACAGGGGCGCTCGTCGCACATACGGATAATAGGTCCCTCGCAACGGCCGCAAGTAAGGGGAAACGCTTCGCCCCCATGCTGGCCCACCAAGATAGTAGAGTGAACACACCCTCATTAGGCACAATCTCCGTAAAGAATTGGTTGAATTCATCCCACGCCGACCTCATTGTCGCAGGTGCCGGTTGCACGTAAGAGGTGCTGGAAATAAAAAGCGGCAATCAGAAATTCAGAATGTAAGAGGTGCTGAGAGAGGGAGGGTGAGAATCATACTGTAAATTAGAATGAGAGGGGAAATGGAGAGGTAGAGAGTTATAGAGGGTGAGAAAAGAGAGAGGGAGAGTTATATGTTAGAACCACTAATTAGAGAGCGAGATAGATGTAGGGTGAAAATTGACAGCAAACCTAGAGAAATAATTAGGGAGCAAGAGGGAATGAGAGCAAGGGAGGGAGACTTAGAGACAAAAAGATAAAGAGGAACAGAGAGTGAGATAGAATGAGATGAAGAAGGAAGAATTAGAGGAAGAATTCCACATGAATGGGATGAGAGAAAGGTAGAGAGACAGAATGAGTGAAAGGGTGAACGAGAGAGAAATGAGAGAAAGAATAGGTGAAACAATGAGAGAGTAAGATAGAATGAGAGAAGAAAGGGAGAGTTACAGATACAAAAAATAAAAAGAATCAAAGAGCGAGAGAGAATGAGAGGAAAGAGAGAGAATTAGAGAAAGAATTCCATTAAAATGGAATAAGAGAAAGGAAGAGGGACAAAGTGAGAGAGAGGGTGAACGAGATAAAAATGAGAGAAGGAATGCATGAGTAAGAGAGAATGAGAGAAGATAGGGAGAGTAAGAGATAAAAATATAGAAGCATAAGAGTGTGAGATAGAATGAGAGAGGAAAGGGTGAATAAAAGAAAGAGTTCAAATGAAGTGGAATGAGAGAAAGGTTGAGTGAGAGAGTTGGTGCGAGAGGGTGAACCAGAGAAAAATGAGAGAAAGAATTAAGGAAACAATCAGAGAATAAGAGAGAATGAGAGAAGAAAGTGAGAGTCAGAGAAAAAAAGATAAGAACCGGAGAGTGAGATCGAACGCGGTAGAGAGGGAGAATTAGAGAAAGCATTCCACTGGAATGGAATGAGATAAAGGGAGAGTGACAGAATGAGAGAGAGGGTGAACGAGTAAAAAATGAGAGACAGAATTAGGGAGTAAGAGAGAATGAGAGAAGAGAGGGACAGTTAGAGATAAAAACATGGAAAGAATCAGAGAGTGAGATAGAATTAGGGGACAGAGGGAGAAATAGAGAAAGAATTCCACTTGAATGGAATGAGAGAAAAGGTGAATGACAGAGTGAGAGAGAGGATGGAAGAGAGAAAATTGAGAGAAATAATTAGGGAGTAAGAGAGAATGAGAGAAGGGAGGGAGACTTATAGAGATAGAAATATAAAGAGGAATAGAGAATGAGATAGAATGAGAGAAGAAAGGGAGAATTAGAGAAATAATTACACTGGAATGGGATGAGAGAAAGGGAGAGTGACAGAGTGAGAGAAAGGGAGAAAGAAAGAAAATTGAGAGAAAGAATTAAAGAATTAATCAGGGAGTAGGAGAGAATGAGAGAAGAGAGGAGGAGTTAGAGATTAGAAGATAAAAAGAAACAGAGAGTGAGATAGAATGAGAGAAGAGAAGGAGAGTTAGAGAAAGAATTCCAGCGAAATGGAATATGAGAAGGGAGGGTGACAGAGTGAGTGAGAGGGTGAATGAGAGAAAAAATGAGAGAAAGAATGAGAGAGTAAGAGAGAATAAGGAAAGAAAAGGAAGAGTTTGAAATAAAAATATAAAAAGAATCAGAGACTGACTTAGAATTAAAGGAGAAAGGGAGAACTAAAAAAAGAATTCCACTGAAATGGAATGAGAGAATGGGAGACTAGGAGAGTGACAGAGTGAGAGAGAGGGTGAACGAGATAAAAATGAGAGAAGGAATTAGAGAAACAATCAGAGCGTAAGAGAGACTGAGAGAGACTCAGAATTAGAGATAAAAAGATAAAAGGAACTCAGAGATGGAGAATTAGAGAAAGAATTCCATTGGAATGGAATGAGAGAAAGAGAGAGTGACAGAGTGAGAGAGAGGGTGAACGAGATAACACTGAGAAAAATAAGGAATGAGGGATAGAGGAGAATTAGATTGTAACATCGACTGGGGGAAGGAAAGGGAGAATTATCCAGTAAGTGAGAATGATCGAGAGAGAAGAGAGGGGCGAGGGAGAATTGGAAACTGGAGAGTGAAGACTGGAGAGTGGAGAGTACGAGAGAATGAGAAGAGAGAGAGAGAGACTTCGAAGATCAACACTCAACACTCAACAGTGAAGAAGAATCAGAGAGATTGGCATGCATTTGCCATAAAAGCGACATCTGAGAGACAAGAAAAGTAAGAAAATCAAAAGATAGAATTAAAAATCAGAGAGATAAGAAGACATACCTCTGTAGCCACCGCCATCAGTTGCCACTGCCCGCCTCCGCCGTCCGCCGTCCGCCTCCACCGTCCTCCACCGTCCTCCCCCGTCCACCTTCGTCTAAGCGCTGAGCCTCTGACCGAATGAACGTGTATTTTTTATTCAAAAATTTTGAATAAAAAAGACACGATCAACCTAACGAAAATTACGAAATACGTTAGATCCGATGTGGATATCGGTTTTCGATATCCACATCTGATATCCAATACCGGCATCCGTCCCCTTGAGACAGAGACGGATGCCGACATCGGGATGGATATCGGTATCGGATATCGACACTGCAGCAGCCGATATCCGATACCAATATCCGGTATCCGCATATCAAAAAACCAGATACTGGAAATTGCCTTTCCGGTATCCGGTACAGCATCCGTCCCGATACCGGCATCCGGTACCGGTATCGGGACGGGCGAACACCACTAGTGAGCCATAGAAGGGAGTAATGTTAGAAATATGATTGCAAAGTAGCAATAAGATGGTGATGACACAATGATATGAAATGTGTAAGGCACAATTCCAACGGCTAGGATTAATCCTCAGTAAAACGATGATATCTTGAGATCTAGCCGTCGGATTGGGCTGAAATTTTAAGGACATGTTTGCCTTTTCTCCCTCTACAATCCCTATGGTTGGATCTTTAAATAGAGTTTTGGAAAAGGGCAAAAATCACTTTTGTAAGCTCTCCCCAAGGATTTGGCCAAGAAGGACACATGAGTTGCTTTGGAAGTCGACAGTTCTTGATTCTGCACTCAAATTTGGAAGTTTCTGTTTTTTATTTTAGACTTCTTCTTGAGAGATTCTAAAACGCCTTGGCATGGGCGAAATGTACATGCTCTAGAAGTTGTTTTGAATAAAATTAGCATTGAAATTTGAGTCTGATTCAAGATCTGGTTGTTAATCTTTATTTTTAAATAGATTTGGAACAATTCTGCAGTTTTAGATTTTTAATTTAGGGTCGTATTTCACATTTTCCCCCAATTCTTCACTTTCTCTCTCTAGGTCAAGTCGTCTAGTTTCTCTCTCTAGATTTCAAATTTTATTATTTGGAAATTTAATTCAATATATGAAAACCCTAAAATAAAATTTCAGCCATAAATTCATCTTTTTTGAACTCCAATTTCAAAATCCCTTTCTTGATTATTAAATTCCCAATTTTAATTCATAAAAATTGTCTTAAAATTTTATAATAATTGGGAAATTAATAATCCGAATTAATCTGATCTTATAATTGAAATAATTATATCTTGAGCTTTTAGACCGAAATATTTAAAATAAAAATTAAGTTTTACTTGATTTTGATTAATTAAAAAAACATTATTAAGTATAATTAAGGTTTATTAATTGCAAAATTAATTCATCCTTGAATTAATTCATTAAAAGTTGGATAAAATTCTTGCTTGCTGCCTCAATGTGGTTTGACCCATTGCTTGCTCTATATTCTATACTTAGTGATTAAGGATATTTATAAATTTATTGTATGTCTAAACGTCAAATCAATGACATATTTACACGCATTTTTAGGCTTATCATCCATTAGGCTTGAGAAGAGGCAAAAAAGAAGAGGGGAAGCATATTGATACCTTCAAAATTTCATGATCTTGTTGAGAAGTAAGAAATTATGGTAAGTATCATTGACTCACATTGGCTTTTTTCATCATCATCATTAAGTTTGTACTATTATCCACATTATCATGATGTATCTCTCCTCTAATGAGTTAGGAAATGGCGCTTCCTGATTGGCTGCTGCAGTTTTTCCTCATTTTCCCCCTTCTTGATCTGACACATTATTGTCAGCGTCAGCCACACACAATCATTGGAGAATGATCGCTCTCTTTAAACGGCTAAGAAAACACCACGTTGCACTTTTCTTTTTATTTTTCTGTAAAATAGGCAGAAAACGACAAATTTAGCCATAATTTTTGACACCTGCATTGTCAATTCCGCGTGCATTTAATGCACGCGGCGAATCGACGACGCATGCACGTTGAATCACATGTGTCGGTTAGCGCGTACATTAAATGTACGCACTAACGACTAATTTTAATAATATGCACTTATTGCATGCATTTATTGCATGAAAATCAATAAAAAAAATTTCTTTGTCGCCTTCTGCGCCACATAGTACTTACTTATTAGCTAATGATTGGCTCGTTATGGCATCGCGATTTGTGATGCCATAATGAGCAAATAATGCTCATTTTCTCTCTCTTATTAATTTTAATAATATGCACCATTCATTCGCCCGAATTTCAAACGAATGACGTGGATGCCACTTAATATATATAAATATAAAAAAATGCTTTCTAAAATGTATATAAATAAAATATGTATTATTCAAATAAGAAAAAATCATTTCTTGGCTAAATATTGGTCAGAAAAATATATAAAAATATGAAAAAAATCCAGAAAATTTATTAAAACCCTTACCAACCTTTAGCAAAGTATTCAAGGCCCTGAAAAAAATATTTCTTCAATGAAATGAGGTTAAATACCATGTAAAAATGATAAAAATTAGAAATAATCGTAAAATCAAATTGTAAGTCATTTATCTTCATTTTTATATGATAACATGCAAATATCGTCATTAAAGCATATAAATATAATATAAAATTCATCAATTAATCATGTTAATTTGCAAGTTATCAATGGATCTTGAAAATATGAAACTTTTTATCAGCCCACAATTTTTGGAAGCAAGTTTACAAATGATTTTTACAAAGATCTATGCCTCAATATAAGTGTGAGGTATACATGGAAAAAGGGGAGAAAGAGGAAGCTAATCTCAAATTTTCAGTTCGATCAATCATCCGAATCATCAGATACTAAGCTCCAAAGTTGGAAAATTCCTAGATGTCCATTTGATTAAACCTCCTTACTCTTCATCATCTGCTTTGTTTCTTCCTATTTTTATGTTGATGGTTGAAAATTCCCAAAATATTACACTTCTTTAATGATTGGATCACAATAAATCACTCCAAGAGCAACACAAGTCCAACACAAAAAAAGAAAAAAAGCTAAAAGAATGTTACACTATGTGGGCAAGAAATTGATATGCACCAGCAGACCTGGCCAACTAATTTGGATTTTACTATCTCTGGCAGTGATAGAGATGGAGGCAATTACGTGATGACGAGTCACAGAGTTGGAGTCTAGACCAAAATAGATTTATATATTTTAGGCTTGATAACACACATATGCAACTATTTTAATGCCAAAAAACTGCATATTTCATGGTATTAACCTAATAAATATGAGTTGTGGTAAGAATGTGACAAAGTTGTGGTTAGAATCCAGAGCTTCTCTCTAACCCCGAGTTTGGCGACTGCATCATAACTTTTGCTATAGACCTTGGATCGAAGTAATTTTAGTTTCATTGGATTGAGAATGATTTAATCTATAGGAATCGACTACAAGAACACCGTCAACAGATTCCTATAGCTCAGATTGAAGGATTTTGAATCCAGGAGGTAAGTCTAACTATCCGAATCTTATTTCCATATATCTCATGATTTAGATGCGCTAAATATATTAAATTTATACTCTAATTGTTCGTCTCGATGAGGCGCATCCTTTTCTAGCATTATTTTGTTATGAATTTGTTTATTTAATCAAATATTTTTATTTTAAATCTCATCTAGCCGAGTAAGGTTGCTCGCAACCCGCAATCCAATGTGGGTTGTAGAGCCACATGGGTGCCTGCTGGACGCCGCTGCCATGTCGGCACGCCAGATATCCTTGGTCGCCCACGTGGCAGCCGAAGACGGGTCCACTAACGCCCTAGTGGACCCATCATAGCCAACGGGGGCCATCGGGAGCGTCCAAACGGGCGGATCCGCCAGCGTGGATGCATCTGACAGACAGCCACATATCCAAAAAAAGAAAAAAAAAAGGAAAAAACAAAAAAGTCAAAACAGAAATCTCGGCAGCACTCAATGCTGCCGGGCTGGGGGTCCACGGGCCCATCCAGACTGTCGCGACCGACACATGTCATGATCGCGACGGTCCACACGATGGACCTTTATACTTCCAGATCGTCCCGGACGAGGACGATGGACGAGACGGGACAAAATTCGTCCCGGCTGACGGAGGACGGGACGGTATTTCGTCCAGGACCGTCCCGTCCTACCTCTCTTCGATGAAGTTTCAGACCGTCCCAACTCTCCTGGACGAATTTTCATCCCGTTCGGACGAAAATAGAGAGAATTTCACGTCGCCAGCCCTAGTATTGTCCTTCGAAAGGAATTCGGCGTCGGGAAGCACGAGTTGTACCCAGTACCTTGCAGAGCCATCGGGTTGCCTTCTGAAACCCACCTTTGTCTTCCTCCATCTCTGCGGGTGATAGCAGTGATTCACCGTCGCGAAGGTGTTCCACCGCCGGCAAGGTATGTTTTCTACCTATCTATTCTTCTATCTATCTACCTTTCTATATATCTATCTCTCTCTACTCATCTATCTATCTACCTATCTATCTATCTATCTACCTATCTATCGATCTTTCTATCTGTCTATCTATCTATCTGTCGATCTAGCTATCTATCAATCTTTCTATGTAGCTATCTATCTACCTATCTATCTATCTACATATCTATCGATCTTTCTATCTATCTATCTAGCTAGCTATCTATCTACCAGTCGATCTAGCTATCTATCGATCATTCTATCTATCGATCTTCCTATCTATCTACCTAGCTATCTATCTATCGATCTATCCTTCTATCGATCTGTCCTTCTATCTGTCAATCGATCTATCCTTCTATCGATCTGTCCTTCTATCTGTCTCAGAATCAAAAAGAAGAAAATATATATAGAGGGAAAATAAAAAATATATAAAGAATAGAAAAAATAATTATAAATTATCATCCACTTCGGACGTCCACCGTCCAGGTACCCCAGACGAACGAACTTTCCGTCCGATGGGACGAGATTCGTCCCGTCCGGGGTACGTCGGACGATTTTTTGTCCAATATTTTGTCTGCGCCCATGGACGGGACAAAAATTTTGTCCCGGGACGAAATCTTCATCCCGTCGGCGTCCCGGAAGTATATGGACCTTCGGTGGACCCTCCAACGGTTCAAAAAATTGAGCCGTTGGCAGTAAATGCCCGACGGCTCAATTAATGAAAATCCACTCCTCAAAAATGACACAGCCGCCACGTCATATCTGACGGCCAAAATGATCCACCAGATAGATTCACTCTCCGCCGTTGGATCGGCCATCGCTGGCGAGGACCAGTCAACAATTGCGGGCGCCGACAATGCATTAAATGCATTGTCGGTAAGCTCACCCTTGCTAGCGCCCGCAAATGTTGACTGTTCAACCATCTGTACATCGTCCGATGCCCATATGGTCCATCAATTGGAGGGTCCAGATCACTCCACGTGGCTGACACCTCATCATATTGAGGAATCAGCTAACGTGGCCGCGGCTGACCAAGTCGACTCGGCTGCACCAAACCGAGTCAACTCGGCTGTACATGGCCGAGTCGAACGGATCGACTCGGCTTTATCAGCCCGAGTCGACCCGGTCGAGAGCGGCCGAGTCGATCGTTTCGACTTGATCGACTTGGACCGATTCGACCCGGTCGAGAACCGCCTGGTCGACCAGCGTGCCTCGGCCGACTCGGACCGAGTCGACCCAGTCATTCCGGACCAGCCTGACCTGGTCGACTCAGTCAAACCTGACAAGCCAAACCAGTGGACTCGGTCAACCGTGACTGAGCCGAAATGGTTGACTCGATCAATCATGGTCGAGCCAAATCAGTCGACTCGGTCAACCATGATCGAGCCAAACTGGTTGACTTGGTCAATGATGACAAAGTCAAATTGATTTTGTCGGACAGCTCTGACCAACAAGAACAGGTTGACTCGCTCAATGACGACAGCGCCAAACTAGTTGACTTGGTCAACGGTGATCCGGTCGACTTGGCCAAGGCTGACCAAATCGAATCAGTTGACCCCGTCAACTCGATCAAATCGTTCACACACGTCGTCCCAGCCACAACTGATCGACAAGGACTGATTGATTTAGTCAACGATGACGGAGTCCAACTCGTTGACTCAGTCAACCCCGACCTAGTCGTATCAGTTTATTTGGTCATACCCGCACGAGTTGAGCCGGCAAACTCGGACAATATTGACCAAGTGGAACCTGTCGACTTGGTCAACCCTCACCAATTCAATCTGACTCACGTCGCCGCCATCGGCGATTCGACACATAGCACGGAGGAGCAAAACGCGTCGCAGAAGCAAGGATAGATACTTGAGAGGCAGCAAATGGAACACGCACCACTGACGACTTGGGCGACAAGAGTAGCAAGAACTGCGCACAAGACTACTACGCAACCCCTCCCCAAGCCCACACTTCCCCCCCTCTACGATGACACGACCCCAAAGCGGGGCTTTACGGACTCCGAGGGGGTGAGAGAGGTCGTCTTCTCCAAAGAGGAGGTCTCGCGAATGGCTGCGCCGTTTGCATACACACTGATCGGGCGATTCGCTACGAAACGTCCACTCATCGATGACATCATGCAGGTATACTTAGCGCCAGGGAACTTCATCGGGCAGGTGGTTATTGGAGCACGTAACCACCGAAGTGTCTTTATTCGCTTCCAACTAGAAGCCGACTTCAGGAAGGCCTGGAGTCGTACCACATGGACGATCAGTGGCTCTACGATGCACACCTATAGATGGACGGCCGAACAGATGAGTATCTCATGAGACCATTGCCCTCACCGTGTACCCGTATGGATAGTCTTTCCAGGGCTCCGACCACATCTCTTCACGCCCACCGCTCTAGAGTCCCTAGCTAGTGCGGTTGGAACATTTGTACGTCTTGACAAAGATGTACATTTGTTCAACCGCCCCCGATATGTAAGGGTATGCATAGAGATAAACCTATTAGAGCCCATCCACCGCATGATCCTCATTCGCAATGGGGATGAGCTGATCCGACAGCCTATTGTGTACGAGAACCTTTTGCGGTTTTGTACGCATTGTATCCTTCTAGGTCACACACTTCATACGTGTCACCAAAGGGCAACGTCGATTACATTGACCCCCTTAGAGGAGTACCTCCCGCCATTGCCTCACAATGACTACATCATTGAAGCAAAATCTACCTCTCAAGGGTGACGCCCCACCCACAGACCGACTTTGAGTACACGTCCAGGCCCCGCACCGCAGGGTGTGCCTACTCCTACCCCGCCCCTACCTAGGGACTCTATCTCGGCCAAGCCTGTCTCGACCAAAGCTTCAGGGCCACAATGGGTGAGGACGGGGGCTGACAAGCACCCACAAACCCTACCTCGTCCTTCGGATGTTAGTATTCGGCCGGGCAAAGGTAAGGAGGCACAAGCACCTGCTAGTACCTCCAATACCTTTGCCCTCTTGGATCTCGAAAGCCCTGAGGGAGACTGCGTGGAGGTTGGGCAGAGTCGCACGAGTATTCCTAGCACCTCCGGCCATACACCGACCCATCCCTCACCAGTTCCCCATTCCTCATCGTCCCCCCGTATCACATCCTCTCGCCCTCCATCAGTCTACCGGCCTCCACATCCACCATCCCCCTCACCTTGCTCCCCACCATCCTCTCCACTTTGCTCCTCCCCTACACCGCGCTCCCTTCCACCTCACTCATCCTCTCCTCCTCCCCCTGCGTCACCCACCCTTTGCTCACCACCCGTCCCCATCCCTAGCCTACTGCCCCACCCTAGCCACACTCCCCCCCACCTGATATACTCACCTCCCTGCCTAACCTCCATCCATCACATATTCCTTTTGAGCAAGAGGACTGCTTGACTAACCGTCAAGCCCCCCTTACTCACCCTGAGGATACATGTGAGGATACTAGCGTTCATGCTCCCACAGAAGAAGAGGATGATGACGCTTCCATCTCCGAGGAGTCAGACTTGGACACCCCCCTTGCTCCAGGACACCACTCAGACACTCAGCATACACGTCGCATCTATAACACCCGAGCAAGGGTGCGCCACGTGAGTCGATAGCTTTATGATTCCAAGTCTTGTTTGGAATTATAGAGGGATTGGCAACCCTCTAAACCAGCCACACCTCTTCTCCCTAATCAATAAGTACAAACTAGGAATAGTTGGACTTATTGAGCCGATGACTACATCGGATCACTCCCATTCCATTGCGAGGAAACTCGCAATGGATCATGTTTATTGCCATCCATCGAATAAGCTCTGGCTTTTTTGGAAGCAGGATTATTCGCTGGAACTGGTGGTCGGAGGGACCCAGTACGCCACTTTTGATGTGCTGTACTCCCCGAATCCTTACATGCTTACCCTAGTCTACGCCTCACATAGACACATCGTGCGGGAGTCCCTCTGGGAGGAACTCACCTGACACATCCATTCTCACTCACGACTTGTTGATCTCCCTTGGTTTCTACCTAGGGACTTCAACTACATACGGGCAGTCAAAGAACGCCAGGGAGGTCGTCCCCCTAGGTCGCGATCTATGCAAGCATTCAATGACTTTATTCACCAGACATCACTTGTGGAGCCTCCTACTGATAACCTGAAAATTAACATCATTAATAGATGAATTTTACATTATATTTATGTGTTTTAATGACTATATTTGCATGTTATCATATTAAAATAAAGATAAATCAGCTACACTTTCATTTTATTATTATTTCTGATTTATCATTTATCGCATGGAATTTAACCTCATTTTAGTGAAGAAATATTTTTTTCAGGGTTTTAAATATTTAGATAAAGGTTGGTAAGAGCTTTGCCAATTTTTTTAGAATTTTTCCATGTTTTTTTTACCATTATAGAGCCAAGAAATGATTTGTAGATATTTAAATAACACATCTTTAATTTATTTGGCATTTATAATATATTTAAATATTTACCAAGGGGCATCCACGTCATTCGCCTGAAATTCGAGCGAATAAATGGATGTATTTATTTAAATAAGAATAGAGAGAGAGAGAGAATGAGCGTTATAGGCTCATTATGGCATCGCAAATCGCGATGCCATAACGAACCAATCATATATCATAAATAATCTATGTGGCCCGCAAGGCAACAAAAAGTTATATATATATATATAGTCGTTAGCGCGTGCCATGCACGCGCTAACCGATATTTCTTTTAAGGAATCGACACTTTACGGCGTCGATTTTCCGCGTACACGCAGAAATCGACGCCGTAAATCAATAAAAAATTAAACAGTAAGCTCACCGCCTTTTTTTTATTGAAAGACAAGTCAAAAATTGCGGCTATCAACGCCGCATTTTTTTAAAAAGAAACGGCGCCGGTAAGCTTACCTCCATATTTTTTTATCATTATTTTTTAGAGAGACGCGGTCAAACATTGCGGCTGACGAAAAAAAAATATGAATATAAATCTTTTATTTTTTAGAAAGGGTAATGTGGCGTCCTTTCATCCACTCAAAAGAGACTCCAATGCCCAATTATTGCGCGCCGACGACGATGACAATCACGTGTCAGAACGTGCTCCGAGAATGCAGAGAATGAGAAATACCGACGCCGACCAATAGAAAAATAGCATTTCCAAATTTCTTGGAGGAGAGATAAATAATCCAACGGCTAGGATTAATCCTCGGTAAAACTGTGATATCTTGAGATCTAACCGTCTGATTTAGCTCAAATTTTGAGGGGATGATTGTCTTGTCCCCCTCTACGATCCAAAAGGTTGGATCTTTAAATAGAGGTGTGTAAGAAGGCAAAAATTACTTTTGGAGGCTCTCCCCAGTCATTTGGCCAGATCTGATTAGCACTTGATTTTGATTCTGATTCAAGATCTGATTTTTTATCCTTAATTCTACATCAATTCAAAACATTTCTGCTTCATTAGATTATTAATTTAGGGTCGGATTTCATCTTTTCCCAAAATTCTTCACTTTCTCTCTCTAGATAAATTTTTCCAGTTTATCTCTCTAGATTTCAATTTTTATTGTTTAGGAATTTAAATTAATATATAAAAAACCTAAAAATAAAATTTGATTCGAAAATTCTTCCATCTTGAAGTCCAATTCAAAAATCCCTTTCTTGATTATTTAATTCCCAATTTTAATTCACAAAAATTGTCTTAAAATTTTATAATAATTGGGAAATTAATAATTTAAATTAGTCTGATTTTTAAATTGAAATATTCCTATCTTGAGCTTTCTGACCGAAATATTTAAAATAAAAATTAAGTCTTACTTCATTTTGATTAATTAAAAACATTATTAAGCATAATTAAGATTTATTCGTTGAAAAATTAATTCATCTTTGAATTAATTCATTGAAATTGGATAAAATTCTCACTTGCTGCCTCCCTGTGGTTCAACCCCTTACTTGCTCTATATTCCATATTTAGTATTAAGGGAAATTATAGATTTTATTGTATAAGTCTAAATCCAAAATCAACGACATATTTACGTGCATTTTTAGGCTTATCACCTACCATCGGAGAGAAGTGGACTTGGTGTAATGAACGTCAAGCAGATGCGCGTCTGTACAAACAGATCGACCGTTGTTTCACAAATAGCACTACGCTGATGCAGTGCAACATCACGATTGCGATCCTACCGAGATATTACTCGGACCACTCACCGATCCTCCTTCTCCAAGACTCGAGTAATCGAGTCCGCCGTCCTCCATTCCGCTTCCAAGCCATGTGGTTAGAACACAACGACTTTCATCGTTCTGTCCGCAGCCATTGGCATGGAACGATCTCGACATTACCTATAGAGAACTTCAGTTATCGATTGAGGAATCTCAAGTTCCACCTGAAATGGTGGAATCGACATGTCTTTAGAGACGTACACGCGTCGGTCGAAGCAATCAAGACAGAACTAGCTGCTGTCGAGCACCAGTTGCAAGATGTTTGGATGGACGAAGAGGGAGAGTGGCAGCTTTGGCTTAGGGAGCAGCTTGAGGACGCTATGCGGCATCAGGAGATTTTTTATCTCCAAAAATTGCATGTCCAATGGCTGCGATAAGGTGATACAAACATGCATTTCTTTCATGCCTCAATTCATCACAGGGCCCGCCCTAATTATACGACCCTATTAGAGAAATATGGCCAGGACCCCGCCCAGCTCGCAGGCGCAGGAGTGGAGTTTTATTGATCCCTCCTCTCCTCACAACCCACTATTATGAGAGAGGACCTTCTCGCCTCTATCCCTCACTCGGTGACGGACCAAGAAAGCGCCCTCCTCATAACCCTTCTTACTCGAGCAGAGATTAAGGATGTTGTATTTTCTTTGGCTAGGAACAAGGCTCTGAGACCGGATGGATTCTCAGCGGAATTCTATACCGCATGTTGGGACATCGTAGGCACAGATTTGGTGTTATCTATTAAGGAGGTTTTCACGCGCAAAGTCTTCCCTCGAAGTTGGAAATCCACATTTTTGGCGCTCATTCCAAAAGTGGACACTCCAACTACCTTCAAAGACTTTCGCTCAAGTAGTCTTCATAATGTATGCTACAAAGTTGCATCCAAAATCATTACAAATAGACTAGGGAACTTCCTTGATCGACTTATCTCGCCTGAACAGTGTGGTTTTGTCAAGGGTCGATAGATCCATGACAATATCATGCTCGTTCACGAGCTAGCCCAGTCCTTCGACGCTCATATTCGGGGCTCAAATGTCATCATCAAACTGGATATGGAGAAGGCCTTTGATCGGGTCGAGTAGAATTTCCTCACCCAAATTTGAGTCGCTTTGGGTTCACCAGTGCGTTCATCGACCTCGTCAATGCTTGCATCAGAGAGAATCATTTCTCTCTCCTAATGGATGGAAACTCCACTGGATTCTTCATGACCACGAGAGGTCTACAGCAAGGTGATCCTATCTCACCTACCCTTTTTATACTGATGCAGGAGGTCTTCAGCCGTTTGCTCACACGTGCGATCGACCACGGCCTCATCCAACCGTATTTTATGAAAAGGGGCTGCCTGATCATCTCGCATTCTCTATTTGCAGATGATGCCATCATCTTCCTCAATGGATCCAAAAAATCCATTATGGAATTTATGAGCATCCTCACAGCATACGAGCAAGCCTCGGGCCAGCTCGTCAATGCCTCGAAGAGCAGCTTCATAGTTGGTTCTTCCACCACTATAAAGCGCTCTGAGATACTCCAGCACTATACCTGCTACTCACGAGGCTACCTTATGTTCGACTATCTTGGATGCCCTATCTTTCTAGGACCCTCTAAGCATCATTACTTTGATACTTTGTTGGGCAAACTTAGAAAGAAACTAGAGGGATGGAAACTTCATTTCCTATCCCCTGGGGACGTATCCAACTTATTCGGCATGTCCTCATGAGTATCCTGCTACACACCCTCGCGGTCCACTCACTATCTCTTACAGTCCTACGCTCGGTGAAACGACTATGCGCACGTTTCCAATGGTACGGTCACCTCGAGGGAGAGAGCCGCCATCATTGGGTCTCTTGGGCCAAAGCATGTCGACCGACAGCCAAGGGGGGTCTAGGGATCAAACGCCTCACAAACGTCCAGTACATGCTACAAAAGAAGCTCGTATGGCGCATGCGCACCACACAATCCCCATTTGGAAGTTTTATCTCCACCAAATATGGCGAATGGGCTCGACGAGAGATGGATATCCGAGGCCATCGGAGATGGCGAACATGGCAGGGACACTGGCTTGAGATGGCCATAGTCACGCGCTGGCATATTAGCCGTGGTGAGATCAGTGCATGGTTTGATACTTGGCACGCTGATGCGCCGTTCACCAGCCATCCCCACTTCGTACCACATAGAGTGCGAATCACATTGGCCCAACTGCTTATGGACAACACGCAACACCTATGGGAGCAGCATGGCCTCCCCCCTCACACGTTATTCCAGATCTTGAGTACTCCAATCAGGTCCAACCCCGATCGTGCCATTTGGATGCTCACACTCGATGGAGCTTACTCATGCAGTTCTTCCTGGGAGCATTTCCGTGAGAAAGCCCCCAACCAGCACTAGGGACGCAGCATCTTGTACCCGGCGATCCTAACTCGTGTCTCTTTTTTCCTTTGGAGACTTTTACATCGTGGCCTCCCAACGGATGACCGACTGATCCGTCTTGGTCATTATATCAGTTCCCGCTGCCACTGTTGTCTAGCATCCCCCCATATTGAAACTATGGAACATATGTTCTTCCATAGTGAGATAGCCTTAGACTGTTGGCGCCAAATTACACACCTTTGGCGGCCACTCTCTCATAGTCCACTAACTCCGTTAGAGTGTTTTGGCAAGCTCTTCCTCTCGCCAACATGCTCCAAACGGAGCCTCATCCTTCACATCACCATAGCTTACTTACTATGGGAGATATGGAAGGGGCAAAATTCTTCTCTTTTTGCAGGTACACCCATGCGAGCTGTGGATATCATGCACCGAGTCAAGATGTGGCTTAGACGCACCCATCATCTCACCCCCCCTAGCGCGTGCAGCTCACCACTTGTACGAGACCTTCTCCGCTCCTAGGGCATTCCAGTGACCCTTGCTTCCATCCGCACGCAACTACGGGTTATTTATTGGCTTCCACCGCCAATCGGCATCCTTAAACTGAATGTGGATGGTGCGTCCAAAGGGAACCCGGATCCAGCAAGGGGAGGGGGTATCCTCCGCGATCATACAGGGAGTATTCTTTTCGCTTTCTCCTCTTTCTATGGTGTACAAACTAACACGGTAGCCAAAGCTACGGCGATACGGGATGGTTTACTCCTCTGTGAGGAACGTAACCTTCATAATATCATCGTAGAATCAGACTCACAAGTGTTAGTTGACATGCTACGTGCAGGTAAATGCTCCCAGTGGAGATTACACCACGTTTGGCAGGACATCGTGCGGTGCCGACCTCGCACAACCAGCGTTCGTCATCAGCTGCGAGAAGGCAACCAGACAGCAGATGCCGTCGCCAACCACGCGGTACACACACAATGCCCTTCTTATATTTTTCTTTCTTAGCAGGCGCTCCCTCCGACACCTAGGGGCTGCTATCGCCTCGACCATCTCGGCTTGCCGACCATCCACACGTGTCGCATACTCTCGTCGACACGCCCGCAGGATTGGTGGATTGCATGGAGCACTCGAGGTGGAAGCGCTCACCCTTCTGCCTAATTCGAAGCTGCATCATCTCAAGCTAGCGGGGTGGACTACGCCCACCTCAAATGGAGCCTCACCACGTGCTTCATAGGGGCCACGTACTCCATTGGAGGCGAGGATAACTCCAACACTACTTCACCATCGTCACTAGGGGGCTTCGGCGAGACGTCAACGCAAGCACTTCTCCGACACCTACCAGGTATCACTTATGTATCTTTTCCTTTTCTGTACATGGGCGTGGACGAGTGGGATCAGAGTGTAATTGGAATATTTAAACTCGCTCCACGCCTATAAACATTGATAAACACTTCACTTTATAAATAAAATCTGCCTAGGTGGCGTCCACGGCACGGATGGATCGCTCTACGGGCACAACCCCAGGGTTGGCCGTACTGGGCACCGTGTATTTTGCTAAAAAAAAAACCTAATAATTCACAAGTTAGAACTTATAAATGACATTTAATGGACTAGATAAGAGGGATCAACCATCCAAAAATTAAGGTTTATTTTGTGCCTCAAATATTTATTGAAAGCATACCATATTTCAATGGATTGACATAATTTTTCTACCATGTGTTCACTGCCATAATAATGGTGTTTTACCTAAATTGAAGTTATTTCTTCATCATGCATTGTCAAGTTGTGGATTTGGTGGTGGTGTGCATAATGATGGAAACCGAGCGAAAAAAATGTATGTGGCTCTATTTACCAATTTAAGATGGATGGATAGAGGATGTGAAGACTGAACTATCCAAAAAAATTCTGCTCAATATTTCTCTTGGAGCATTAGATATATTCATTTGAAGTTGGAGCAATCTAAGCCATTTGATTTTCTATCTGCTCTAATTTTTCTCTCCCATGATCCAAATGCTGGATTGCCAGCATGGCAAAAAATTATTGGAAGACCAACCAAAGTAAATAAATTCAAATTTATATTTTGTGACATATAAAATTATTTTCTTCACGAATGTAATGTCAGAAAACAATAAAAATCAAGAAATTGGGAGAAATCAAAATTTCCTTATAAAATATAAGAAATAATAAACATATTTAAATAAATCCAAATCTTATTTTTGATTCATGATATTTTTTAATTTATGAATTTGATGTTCCATTAAAATGCCAAAAAATCGAGAAAGTCAGAATTTGATTATAGAAATACAATAAGCTTCTAGAAATGAAATTATAATAAAACTAAATACATAAAATGAAATAAATTACTTTCAAAATTAGCATGTTAGTTTTTATTATTGTTTACCAAGTTATTGAGTGGCATGATAACCCTCACGATCTTAAAATCAGGCTGACTCAGTTGTAACTTTGAGTCAAGGCAAGCAAGTTACAACATTGATAGCCATTGTTTCATTGGCCCACTCCTATGACCACCTAGCACATCGGCAAATCCCATGAACTGCTGATCCATTTTGTACATCAAATAATCCCAGAAAATTCTTATAAATTAATAATAGTAATCCTTTAAAATACATATCATCGATAAAGAATAACTTCGCATGAAATAAATCTCAAAGTACTGGAAAATTCCAAAAACCTTTAAAATGGTAAATTTCAGAAAATTCCAGAATAACATATTGTTTTATTTCATGCATAATTTTATGTTCAATCATTTTAAAACATTACAAAATATTCAAATATACATTATTTCAATCAGTTTCATGTATAAAGTGATGATAACTTACATATGGTAGTATATTATGAATGAATGTGATCAGGGGGAATGTCATGCATTATGTTCATCATTTATGAAAATTTTCATTGTATGAAATGGTGTATTTGACCTTATCAATTGTTTCTAATGAGAGAAATATGATACCCCCCATCAATGAGATGAATGTTGCTTCTTTTACATCTTGATATTCTTAGTGTGTCTCATTGAGACTCAGATGTTCATTTCCCATTTTGAGAAAAGAATGACATTAAGAGCATAGATATTTGTCTCATTTTTTTTCCTTTGTACTCTGATCTTCTTTGTTCTTAAAGTTTGAGCATTTTTTATAGTGGCTTAGTGTGTTATGGAAATATACGTGGCCAACAAGCCAATCATACATTCTACATCTCATTAATTCTTCATTAATAAAATGCTTGTTTGATGCTCATGAAAAAGTCCATGAATACATGGTCTAACTTATTGAATTATGATGAGATAATAATATGAAGATTAATAGTCTTTAATCATGTATTCTAAATATTTTTATTCAAAAGGATACTAAAAAAGGCACTGAATTATATAGATAAATTAGCACCATCTAGTGTCACTTGTATGATGAGTATGGACAGTGTTGTAGCTATTAGTGAAGAGATATTAAGGATAGATAGTGGGTGTTATTTAGCTGAATCCCTGAATTTATTTTTATGAATCCCTCAATGTAATTATACCTAACTATCAACCAGGTTGATTCACTTCACAACTTTCTATGTGTTCCTTAGACCTAAGACATAGTTTGGATGGATGGTTGTGCTTTAACTATGACTTGTGAGCTCCTAATCCTAATCATCAAATTCAAAAAAAATCTTACTTTGGGTGCATCAAAAAGTTCACGGTGATGATTGAGTGATCAAGATTGGATATTCCACCCTCAGTATAAGATAAGACAGCTCAAGGAAGACAATGTGATGAAGGGGAATATCGGAGAAGAGTTCTCCAAAGATTTTAGAGTGCATCATTACTAAATAGGATGGCCGATTAGGTTTTGATAATGGACCATACCCTAAATTGTCTTAAGAGTTTCAAGAAAATGAGGAACTATAGGTACACAATAGCCAATGATAGATAGGTTCCATGAGTGATCAATACTTCATTAATTTAAAAGCACAACGTGTAGCTTGGTACCCCTCAAGCTGGAGATTGAACCTATCGATTAGGTTGAATCAATCCATCATTAACTAATCTATATGATGAGATATATTTTTAATTTAGAAGCCTATAGAGATTATTGGGCATCTAGAGTCATTAACTAAATGGATACATGATCCAAGAGTTGTTAACTAGATGGCCTTTTGGACCTTGAAAGATATACTTAAAGTTTAGGGTTTTACAAAAAAATCCCCACTTAGTATAAATACTGGAAGGCCCTGAAATAAAGTCACCCAGTCTAGAATTGGTCAAGGCTTTCTCCTTCTTCTGCATTCTCCCCTTGGTTCCTCTCCATTCCCAATATGATCAGAACATCATAGCAACAACAATGGAGCACAAACAAGGGTTTTGAATATGAAGGAGGAGATTTGACATGTCAGAATTTATTTTTCAATCGGCGAAGTACTGAGCTTAGCATTTCTCAATCGGCGAAGCCTCACACCCAAGATTTGCTAGCTCATTTTATTTTTAATTATAATTTTAAATTTTATAATTTATTTTAATTATAAATTAAACTCTCATGAAAAATTTTACTATTGTTTATTTTTGATTTTCTAATTTTTGTCATTTTTTTTTTATTTTTAATTATTTTTTATTTTTTATTTTATTTACATAATTTACGTTTTACAATGGCACTATCTTTAAAATCCTTGTCTAGAGGCTCGTTTTGTTCTCATAAACCTGTTGTTTAGACCCTATGATATGAGGGGGTATGTCTCTGATTTGCTCACTTTTCTGTTCTCATTCTTTTTGTCACTATATTACAATTCTAATAACTGTATTTTTTGCAGTAAAATATTTTTAACAGAATTAAAGTGGCATTCGTAAAACGGTTGATCAAATCACATGCACATTGATCAGATCCATGATTTCTTGGTTCCACGAGTGAGAAATGTTGTTACAATGAAGTGTGAAGCCGCTTGATGCATTCACACACTAATCTAGAACTACATTTTTTATCAAACAATCAACAGTTAAAATTACATCATTTCAAGAAAAACGGGGTTATGTAAGTTCACAAATATAAAACAACGTTTGAGATAAAGAAAGTGATGATAAATGAGTGACATCATGATACAATCTCCAGTCTTTCTCAAGGACAAACCCGTCTTTTTCTCCTTCAATGTGTTCCCTTTAAATAGAGTGACCATCTATTTTGGAGGGCAGGCAGGAGCATTATGCAATTGGAAGCTCCTTGTCTCTTCTCCCCTCAACGTCCAATCTATGTCTCTCTCGCTCTACAATCCCTGCCCTTGTGACCATATCTACCTCATTGCATCTTTCAACGGTTCATCCCTAATCAATTCCTACTCCTCTGTTAAAATTTTCCTCTGATCATTGTTGTTCGCCTCCCCATCCCAGGAACTCTCTCTCACTCATCTCCCCCTCAAATGAATTCCATCTCTACAGAATTGATACATTTCATCATCAAAATTATGTCAAAGTTGCTACGTCCAGTGATAATGTACCATGTTCCCACAATAACAAATCAGTGTGTGACTTAAAAAATGGCAAGCTTTAAATCCATGTAACTTCATTAGTCATATTTTGTAACCATATAAAATAAGAGAAAGAGTCATTTAGTTCACTTAAGTTCCTGTGTTAAGAAGTGATGAGTAATGAACTATTATACCCATATTAAAAATATTTTCCATTCGTTCCCGTGTTAATTTTTGTACTCTCTAGTATCTAGTCACGTGTCCCATCAAGGTCGTGTTTGTTTAGTGCACAATATTTCACTTTTATGACTTTTTTTATGAAACTCATTCAACATTCTATGACTTTTAATGTTCTGTATTCCAAAAAAAATATCAGCTGATATTTGCCAATTTGGTACAAGGATATAATGGACCCAACTTTTTGTAATCTAAGACTCAAAAATCCAACACTCCACCAATTTTCAATCATCAAACCCAACCACATGTAATATTCCACTTTTCATGTCCAGCCCATCTACATTGTTTCCATGTCTCTTTCACTAAAATGTTACATCCACCAATTTTTTGCCTCAAATTTATAATCCTCACATTTTCATTTCACCTCCCTCCATAAAAATCACCTCTCCAAAAAATCATCCTCAGATAAATTTCACGACGAATTCCACTTTAGGTGAAAAAATCCCAGCATACTCCCTGTTAGGATAAATTTCACGACGAATTCCACTTTAGGTGAAAAAATCCCAGCATACTCCCTGTTAGGATAGGTAGGCCAACCACTTAACTTTCAATTGAGCAGTAGACAATTATCTATTGGAACATGAAAGACTGGAGATAAGATTCAGCACATGTTGATTAAGCAGTTCATCAAAAATTGAAAACAAAACTGCAAAATATTCAAGTCCTCCAATATATCAGTCAAATTACAATGAAAACAATTTTTCGATCAACGGCCAAGTCCGTCAAGTAAATGTTTAAGATGGTTTTCAGCAAGTAGATGGATACTAGCTGAGAATGTTCCTCCAGGTCAAAACTTGCATCACCATGGTGTCAAAAATCAAATCACTTTGATGCTTACTTTATGGTGTTAGTCATTTACCAAAGCTCTTATCTGGCAAACAATGCTTTGCACAAATAGTGCAGGGACGCAGAGGAGACGGTTTTCTCGTCCCAGGATGAAAAAATCATCCCGTCCGCGAGGTTGGACGAAAATGGGGACAGAAAATTCGTCCCGCGACGAACGGACGGCACGATTTTCATATCCTCGGAGGAGAAAACCGTCCCGTCCGGAGGTTTTGGACGATGGACGGTAAGTGATGGAAAATTAGCTTTTGACGGTTGAGATCTTGCCATGTGGCATCACTATATCAATTCCTTGACATTTTGCATCAATGTCCCTGCTTTTTTTGCACGCCCGATCTGACGCCCCCCAAAATTAATTGTACATATGTCGCTCTGCTTTCTCTCTACTCCATATTTCCCTAAAAAACTTCTACGGTTTTTCTACGCACGGAACGAAACTGGCAAAGTTGGGACGCGGACGGAACGATTTTTTCATCCTGGGACAAAAAACTCTCTCGCCCGCGTCCCTGCACTGATGCTGGACGTCGGACAGGACAATCTTCATCCCGTCCCGTCCATTGTCCACGTACCAGACGATCTAGAACTATATTTGCACTTTATAATCGATCTCGAAGTGGATCAAAATATATAGTTATCACTCATTGGTGCTTTTCTTGGGATGAATGATAACATAAACCCATGAAGTGGATCAAAAACATGTGCAATCCCAGAAAATATCACATTATCAAAGGCTTTGGTATTATAACAACACTCGGTGCTCAATACATTGCCACTGTTCTCGGTACCAAAAAATATTGCCAAATTATCAAAAATCACATATGATTAAATTATCCGACCACAAACCTTATCTTGGACAACGAGATTTAAGTCATCATCAAAATTTTTGAGATGCTGATTGAGTGGGATAAAATTTTAACCTTGAAATGTTTTAAGTGATGCATTTTAAGAACTGAAATCCCCAGAGTGCCCTCAGGTAGTAGCAAACTGCTAGCAGTTATGATCTGATAGCAAAACTTTTTTAAAAAAAATAAAGCAACACTTAATATAAAATAGTTACATATGATTTATTAAATTTTCAAAAATACTGGTCAATATGAATAGAAAACTCCCTGCGGGAGATATAAGAAAATAGTTTATCCATGCAATCATTTAACTATATTTTTGTAGTCTAAAACTTCTGGAGAATAACTGAAGGAAATAACTAACAGTCTGGGGGTATGATTTGAGAACACCTATGTATGCATATTTAATAGATTAAGAAATTTGTTGGTACAAATGAACTACATAATTACAGTAATTAAGTTTCTCCTTACTGCTAAGCTTGGACGACGAAACCTTTCTCATTATCTTCTTGACTGGCTTTCTCTGGCAGGCAGGCGGCATGTTGCTCCAGATATTCTCTACTGTTCATCTCCGTTAATCTGAATAAAAAAAGATCAATAAAACGCAATTTATTTTAGTATTGGAAAATCAATATTTGGGAAAAGTGCGCTTTAATAATATGGAATTTGTAAATACCGGCTGATAGTGCGATCCTTGGCAAAACCCAGCTCATTGTCAACGCAGAGGTCAACATCATCTGTCCTTTTTGACCGGGACGACGTCCGAGGCGAGATTTTCTGAGCATCCGCCACTGTTAAAATCCGATCGAACAGCTGATCTGGCCTTGCCGCCGCAGTGCACATCAGTCTGGCCTTGCTCTCGTACATCACCTACAAAAGATCAGAAAATAAGACATTATTTCAGATTTAAAAATCTGATTGTAAAAAGATTAAACCAATAAAATTCTACACTAGAGAAACCTACATCGACAAGAGTGACAAAACGATAGGCGGCTGTTCTGTTGTGGAGGCCAAATCTGGGTACTCCATCCAGGGCTAATGTGTGGAATTTCTCTGAAATGAATATTAGAATAATTAATCGTTCCGTATTCAGACATAGATATGAAGAAAATCATTTTTTAAGTGAGCGAATGAGCTTGTGATTAGAGATTATCACTCACTGAACAGGCCAAAATAATCAGCAGCCCCCAAAGGACGGTCACAGAGATCTTCGAAAGAAAAATACGCGCACCCATCAGCACCCAATGGCACCTGAGGAAAAAGAATGAAAAGTTCAGCAGTATTGATTTAATTCAGGATATTTCAGCATTTTTTGACAAGAAAGAAACTAGAGTGACAACGAACATGAGATTGAAGCGTTAAATAGTCTCCGTTTAATTTCAATGAGGCTTTACGAATATATTAACAAAAATAGAAGTCACAGAGTGAAGGAATATAATATTTTAAGCAATTTTTTTTTCTTCTCCCAGACATTTTCGTCATGTTTTATGAAAACAAATTTGGAGAGGAGGAATATGAGATTTGAAGCCATTTTTATTTTTTTAATTCTCTTTGACATTTTCAGCATGTTTTTAGAAAATGAGATTAGAGAGAGAGCTAAAGATTTTAAGCATTTTTATTTTTTTTCTTTGATAATTCAGCATTTTGCTCATTTTGAACAAAAAAAGAAGCTAGAGAGAAGAGACAAGAGATTTTCAGAATTACTTACTTTTTTCATTTCTTTGAGATTTTCAGGATTTTTTGAACAGATAAAGAAGTTAGAGAGAAAGTCTAGTGTGAAGAAGACCTGAAGCTTGCGGCCCATGACCACTTCCACCACCTGGGGACTGGCTGTATGCTGACCAGATAACCAGTAGAATTTCTGCTTGAGGAGCTCTGAATGCTCATCTCCGATGAAGTAAAAACCTTGCTCAGCCTACGCATTAAAGATATAATAAGTTGCCTTAAAAAATATTTGAATTCAGAAAGAACTTGTTCCACGTGTGAGGATGAAAATAGATAATATATTAAGTGTCCTACAGAAGTCAGCTTCCGATAGTCTGTAGAAGACCCAATGGCGTGGGTTACGCATCTTTCCTGCATAGGAATTAATTTCCTTGAATTACTCATTACTCAAATATAATAATTCGAGCCTCAGAGATGAAGGTACCTTCAATGTTTCAATAAATGGCAAGAAGAGATCCCTTTGCAAGCCACCTTCATATAGGTGGTCTGGTGCGCGATTTGAGGTTGCCACAAGGACCTAACGACAAATGTGAGAGGAGTTGAAGCATTTTTATCTTTTTTTTGAGAAATATATTTTAAAGAATTTCTTTCCTCTGAGATTGGGATGGTGGAGAATGGTGAATTCCTCATCGTCATCCCCAGATCTCGCTGTCATCATCATCATCCATGTTTGGGTGTTGGCAAATGACAATGAGGATGATTGTTGTCATCGTCATATCATCATCCTCATTATAGTCATAGTCATAGTCATTGCCATCTCCATCATCATCATCCACTCACCATTATTATCATTGGTGATAGACAACAGATGGCGGAGTATGACAAGTTTGGCATCACCATCACTCATGTTTCGGCTTGGAGGAATGACAATAACTAATGATGTGATGATTCATCGTAATCATCACATTGTATTTATACTCGATCAGGATAGACTAATCATGCACCATAGATTGCAAGGGTGAAACTTTTGTAGGTATTAATAGTTTTTTTTAAAGGTTTGTAGGTATTAATAGTATGGGGGAGATGCAATGAATTTCATCATAGCAGAAATTTGGATCCAATGTGAAATACGTACAATCCCCTTGCCGAACAAATGGCCAAAGAGCCGGTTTAATATCAAAGCGTCTGCAACATCCGTGACCTGCAAATCAGAAACTACAGAAAATAAATGAAGAAATCCGTGACGCATTAAGGATTAATATGTATGAATGAAGAGAAAATCAATGAATCCAACCGTATTTGACTCACCATAAACTCATCCAAACATAATAGTACGGACTCGTCAGCTATCTCACCAGCCACCTCTTCAAGAGGATCGGCAACTCCCTTGTGTTTCTGAAAATAAGGATGAAACAGGCCATTGGCTTAGCAGAATTTTATATTTATCTTGACCGAATAGAATGTGATTTTTTACCCTTTTCAAGATGAAAATCCTATGGTTGTAGAAGAAAATGTTGATAGTTATGGATTTATGCCGAAGGGTAATCAAAGGTTTTATGAACCCACCTGTAGGCGACTGTGGACATTTAACATAAAGTCGTGGAAATGTATTCTCTTCTTTCGCCAGTTACTCGGTCTGCCATTGAAAAAAAATATGACAGACATGCATTAAAATGAAATTTTTTATTCGGTCTCCAATAAATGATTTTTCCCGATGCATTCATATCACATTTGAGAAGTTTTTACTTCAAAAGAATTTAACCATAATTTGCTGAATAACCATAAAGTCAAACTGAATGTCAAGGAAATACTCATCATAGTATGGAGATTTAAGAAGGTATGCATCCAACATGTCAAATAACCTCGTGCATGTTCACATTAAGAAGACGATACTGAGAATTTATTTTTCCGTACGCTTCAAAGTCCACATGATGCTCTCGTATCATCCAACTTTCTCCTAAACATATCGAATGAGAGAAAAATGTAATATCATTTATAACGGAATAGAAGAATCATCTCATAATGTAATGATATCTTCATTAGGCACATCTCCCTTTATTTTTAGATTAAAACAGACAGTAACGGACATTGCTTCACAATCGCACATTTTTCAAAAATGGAAAGCCTTCGTAGACATTAAAGCAGTGAAAGAGAAACCTACATTGGATGTTTAACAGTGAGTTATGAAACTTACAGCTGGTCGAAAAACAAGTCCATAAGCATTGTCTTTCCGGTGCCAACTCCTCCATACAGATAAAGCCCCTTAACTGGAGAGTGAGACGACTGAGGGATGAAACGAGACCAAAGCCATCGGCTCCTAGAAAAAAGATAAGAGAAAAAAAAGAATCACAACAAGATTCTCAATGTTTATGAATTACCAACAGCTACTTAATCAACGAATAAATTGATTACCTTGACGATTTTGCAGACGCTGCATAGCGATCTAAGCGACAAGTATCCTGTTGTTCCACAAGCTCATCAAAGAGTCTCTGGAGAACCTGAAGTGTCTCCACCTGAGAGAGCCATCATTCAGCTTAGTACAGAGTCACCACAGATAAAATAAACATAAAAGATTTATTATAAAACTAATTTACCTGACAATCATCTCCATCCCTCAGATCACCAGATGCGATTCTCCTTTCATACTCAAGCAAGGGACCGGCGCCTCCCCCTTCTGGACATGAGAAAATGCCAGTCAATATCCCAACTATATATCCTTAAAAGGCGAAACCAAGTATATATCCTTACCTCCATCTCTAATGTTAGCAATTGAGTTGGAAAATAGACGTAGGGAAAATGCAGTGTTTGGGTACTTTGGAATGCTAAGCGAAACACGAGGAGAAAAATCAAGGCAAGCACTTGGTCTTCTTCCTCGTGCAGCTTGCCTCAGGCTTCTGCCTTGTTGTTGATAAGTCAACAAAGCTCGCCGAAGATTTCGAGCAATCAACCTCATGGCCAACACTGTGCAGGGAGAAGTCAATAACGTCTGATCTCAAAAAGAGAAACCTGCGTCCCTTATAAGCCAATCCTGCAAGGAGGAAGAATCAGAAAAACTAATAGCTTGGATCCTCTTGTTGGACACATAATTGTGTATGCTAGATTATTGATATTTAAATACACAAATTAAAAATTAAGGTGGTTCTACAAAGTCTAGGGCAAAGGCATTATTCATTGGGGTATGTGATAAGTTCTATGCAATGAAATACAAGAGGAAACACAAACACAGAGCAGATCGGTGCCCTGTTGACTAACGCCGTTGACCAAGAAGTTACTAAATAAAGTCCCGAGGGTATTTCCCTATAAATAAGACGGAGGTCCAGGTATGAAGCAGGGATTTTTCTTGAAAGTAACTCGGCAGTTACGTCGGGAGGCCGAAGCAGCTGGAGAGAGTTCGACAGCTGATCGGAGGGAGGAGCACGACTCGTCGGGCCGCCCAAGAACTAGGAATCACTAGAAGTCGGAAGATTCGAGAGGCATCGTCAAGATCTGGGCCGATCGCGGAGAAGCAGCCTCGGGGTGAGAGTATCCCGATCCGCGAAGATCTGATCGGAAGAGATCTAGAAGTTGTAATTTCGAATTCGGAAGACATTAGGGAAGAAATAATGAATTTCGAACATTGATACTTCTACTTGTATCAATCTGGTATCAGAGCAAACGATCCGCGGCATCAACCGTACCAAATAACGAGATCGGCAAGGAATTCGACGAAAGCACTCAACGATAGCGGAACAGTGATTGGTCAAGATTTATTTGGGCTTGGGCAAGCTATCCAAGATCATTATGGAAGACAGCAAGGAAAAAGGGAAGGCGATGTGCGACGAAGTACCTGTACCAGCGGAGATCCTGGTCGGCATAATGCAACAGCTCCAACTTATGAATTCGAAACTGGAAACTATTCCAGCTTCGGCGCCTAAACCAGTCCCAGAGGGAGAACCAAGGTACAATCGAGTCCAGACACTTCAAGACAATCCTTCTGACCAAAAGAATGTATACCGCAAGGGAGACTTGCCTTATTTCAATGGCGCCAATGCACAGATGTGGTTGAACTGTGTTGAAAGATTCTTTTCAGTCAACAGACTCACCGACGACGAGAAGCTGCAGTTAGTCTCACTGCATATGGAAGGACCTGCACAGGGGTGGTTTATATACACAGAGAAGAGTTTTGGATTCGATAACTGGCTGGTATTCGACATTTCTTTGAAAAAGATACAATTTCTCAGTAAGGACTCTCTGCATTCAGCTTATGAATCTCAAACAGACAGGCACCGTATCAGAGTATCGGTCAGAGTTTGAAGACTTGGTGGCTTTCTTATCACATATACCAGCAGACGTCCAAGAATCGGCATATCTCAAAGGGTTGAAACCTGAAGTACGCGTAGAGCTAAACAAATATCGTCCCTATGGCATACAGGACATTATGGACTACTCGCTTGAGGCAAAGAGTAACTTGGCCATTTTAGATGGACAAGAGCAATCGGCGCCAGTTGTTCAACCTGCTTCAAGACCAGCTCTCAATAACTATCAGAGATCGGTGGTGGCAGGAAGAGGAAGGTCCAGCTCAAAGACACCCCCAAGAGAGGCACCAAACCCAATCAGACAAGAAATACCTCTGAAGGAAAACAGAAAGAGACTTACTCGACTCTCCCTGAGGAATTTTACAAAGGCGAGAAAGGGGTCTATGCTACAATTGCAATGAGAGGTACACTCCAGGTCATAGATGTCAAAAGAAATTGAGTATATATATGCTTCAAGAAGATGTTGAAGAAGAAGAGCAACCGATAACGGAGGAAGACCTCATGCAGCTGGATGAAGCACCACTGATAAGAGGAGAATTTATGTCAATTCAAGGGTCAAAGGTGGTCACCGGGCCCAGACCCGCTCCTTTCAGACTCTGGGGCCGACTCTACAACCAACGAGTGACTATTCTTATTGATGGTGGGGCCACTTTCAACTTCATTAAACCAAAAGTGATCCAACAGTTGAAGATACAGGTAACACCATATCATAAATTTAGCATTACCTTGGGTGACGGATTTTACGACAAACGGAGGGAGTATGTTTGAATCTCCCAATAGAAATGCAAGGGCTGACATTCACTCAAAACTTCATTCCATTTCCCTTGGGGAGTTGTGATATTATTCTTGGCGTACCCTGGTTGAAAACTCTGGGGTGGTTTCACTGTAACTATCACCATCTTATGATCAAATTTTATCTGGATGGGCAGGTCCATACTATTATTTCCGACCCAGAGCTGAATGCGTTGAGATTTACAAAGTTTGCCATTGATCAAGCTCATCAAGAGTGGGAAGAGTCAATGACCTACATTAACGACGCCAAAGATCAGCCTGCATACTCAACTTATGAGGTACTTGCTCTCTCTAGATCATGGTCTGCCTTGGTTAAGAGAATGTTACCCATATGTTTTGAGCAACCGACTGAATTACCCCCATTCCGTGATTGTGATCATCGAATACATCTGGTTCCCGGGGCTAGTCCAGTTAATAAAAAACCTTATAGATACTCACACACCCACAAAAATGTATTGGAAGAGTTGGTACAAGAACTTCTGGAATCAAAAATTATTCAACACTCCAATAGCTGCTTTGCAAGCCCAGCATTATTAGTCAAGAAAAAGGATGGCGGCTTTAGATTATGTATTGATTACAGAGCTTTAAACCAGTTAACAGTACCCAACAGATTTCCAATCCCCATGGTAGATGAACTGCTGGAAGAGTTGCAGGGGATGACGGTCTTTTCAAAAATCGATCTAAAATCCGGATATTATCAAGTGAGAATGCATCCTAGTGATATTCACAAGACGGCATTTAAAACGCATCATGGCCACTTCGAGTTCCAAGTTATGCCATTCGGATTGTCCAATGCTCCGGCAACATTTCAAGCACTTATGAATTCTATTTTCTACCGACATCTTAGGAAGTTTGTATTGGTGTTCTTTGATGATATCCTAACATACAGCAAGGATTTCCAACAACATGAGCAACACCTTAAGGTTGTATTTGACTTACTGACGAGTAATAAGCTTCATATCAACCCGAAGAAGTGCAAGTTTGGGTGTAAATTCATCGATTTCCTGGGTCATATTATATCAGCTGAAGGTGTCCACAGATCCTCAAAAATAGAGGCAATAACACAATGGAAGACACCTATCACTATCAAGGAATTGAGGGATTTCTTGGACTGACTGGTTACTATCGAAGATTTGTGTCAAATTATGGGGCCATCGCCCAACCTCTGACCACCCTTCTGAAAAAGAATTCCTTCCATTGGACAGAAAAAGCTGATGCTTCCTTTGAAAGTCTGAAACTAGCCCTGTCCAGGACTCCAGTATTGAGGTTACCAAATTTCTCATTGCCTTTTATCATTGAGACAGACGCCTCAGATATAGCCGTGGGAGCTGTTTTATTGCAAGAAGGCCACCCAATAGCCTATTTCAGCAAGGCCTTTCCCAACCCCACACGGTATAAATCCGCATACGAGAGAGAGCTCATGGCAGTAGTTTGGGCCGTCAACCAATGGAAGCACTATCTTATGTTCAACAAATTCATTATACACACAGATCAGTTTAGCCTACGCTACTTAACAGAGCAAAAAGAAGTGCCTACTCAATACCACCGATGGGTGTCAAAATTATTGGGATACAACTTCGATATTCATTACAAGGCAGGGAAGAATAATGTGGTAGCTGATGCATTGTCTTGCTCTCAACCAGAGATCTCAGGAGAGTGCCTCTCACTTTCGATGACACATTGGCTGGACAAGATAAAACTCATGCAAGAAGTCAAAGATGATCCGAAGGTGGGAGAAATTTATAAAAGAATTGAAAGTGGCAGCGAACAAAATTCCAATTACACTATTTACCAGGGGTTACTACTTTACAAGGGAAGAATCATCTTACCGACCAACTCTTCTTTAATTGCTGCGATCCTAAAGGAATTCCATGATTCGAAGGTGGGAGGACATGGGGGTTTTCATAGGACCCTCAAAAGAATAACTCAACAAGTCTCCTGGCCCGGTATGAGAAGGACTATCAAGACATATGTGAATCAATGCCCAACATGTCAACAGCAAAAATCCTCCACATTATCACCAGCAGGACTGTTACAACCTCTACCAATCCCCAATCAAATCTGGGAGGATATCACCATGGATTTCATTGAGGGTTTACCCAAATCGGAAGGGTTTGACTCCATTTTGGTGGTGGTTGACCGCTTAAGTAAATACAGTCATTACATCGCAGTCAAGCACCCATACTCGGCTTCCACTATTGCTGAAATATTCGCTAAGGAGATTGTCAGACTGCACGGGATACCAAACTCCATCGTATCAGATAGAGGCAGCCTGTTTACCAGTCACTTCTGGAAGGAATTACATCGACTGCAAGGCACCCAACTCAAATTCAGCTCATCATACCACCCAGAGACAGACGGTCAGTCTGAAGTCACCAACCGAGGGTATATCCAGAGAAAATACTTAAGGTTCGGCAAACTCCCTACAGAACAGAGGTCTTAGTCAAGTGGACCAAACTCCCCATCAACGAAGCCACGTGGGAGTTGTTACATCGGTTTCGCAAATCATTTCCAGAATTCCAGCTTGAGGACAAGCTGTATCTACAAGGGGAAGGTATTGATAAGTTCTATGCAATGAAATACAAGAGGAAACACAAACACAGAGCAGATCGGTGCCCTGTTGACTAACGCCGTTGACCAAGAAGTTACTAAATAAAGTCCCGAGGGTATTTCCCTATAAATAAGACGGAGGTCCAGGTATGAAGCAGGGATTTTTCTTGAAAGTAACTCGGCAGTTACGTCGGGAGGCCGAAGCAGCTGGAGAGAGTTCGACAGCTGATCGGAGGGAGGAGCACGACTCGTCGGGCCGCCCAAGAACTAGGAATCACTAGAAGTCGGAAGATTCGAGAGGCATCGTCAAGATCTGGGCCGATCGCGGAGAAGCAGCCTCGGGGTGAGAGTATCCCGATCCGCGAAGATCTGATCGGAAGAGATCTAGAAGTTGTAATTTCGAATTCGGAAGACATTAGGGAAGAAATAATGAATTTCGAACATTGATACTTCTACTTGTATCAGTATGAGACCAAACTGGATAAGTTATACTATCTGTGATGGGACTTGAATCAGACAGTAAGTGAGGCCCTCAAGCCCTCATTAGCAGAGAGGGATGACACCTCCAAGGAACCTCTTTAAAAAAAACCTCCCAGCTGCATTTCAGTCTTTTGTCCTTAGGTTATTATACTCTATACATACATTTAGCCCCCCAAATGAGGAAGTAAAAAGATGTAATCTTGAAAAGAAAAAATCCGGGAATCTTAAAGATATTCATTTTTGCCCAGAACTTTTTACATGTGACATGGTATTGGTACATCATGTGATCCATCTCTTTTTCCAAACTTATTTACTGCAACTGTATCATTTTTTTCTCTTTATCCTGATATCAATCAATCAATCAATCGGTAGTTATTTCTTTTCTTCAAGGATTTCCTCCCTGAATGAAATACTTTCAAAGGACAAAAGATGGAAACGCCCGAGGGTTCTGCTGCGAACGATAAGAAGATCCATTTGATTCTCCGCATAAAGAACTTTCTATAACAACTATGATTCAATGCACAGAAAAAACTAAAAATCTGCAATCATGCCGCCTCCACCGAATCCCATTCGGAAGCCAAAACGCCCAAATCCAACAAATTCAACCATCCTGCTCGGAATAACAACTCAAGAGCCCAAAACACAAGTTTGAAATCATTCTACTAGAAGAACGCGCCAGAAATCACTCACAAACTCTGAATTCACCGTCGAATCTGGAATCAATGTACAGAAGAGATTAAGGCGAAGATCTCACCGTCAATCTTGCCGGCTTAGCGGAAGAACGAATCGGAAAAGAAAAGATCGTCGAGAAGAACACTCCATTCTCCCTCTCTTCGTCTTTATCCTCGCTAGAGCAGCCATCGAGATGTCAACAGTCAGCTCAAACTCTCCAGTACAAATTGATCTTCACCGAAACCCTACGCCACCGCCAATATCTCACGGTTCCTCTATATATGGACCCACATAAAAGCGTTGCGTACGAACTGGTGCGTAGCAATTTGAAGTCTTTGTTGTTTTACCGCCCATGGTTTTGTTAGCCGACGTGGACAGCGACGTGGCTTGCGTGCCTCTACTGTCACGCGTTTTATCTATCTGGTTGGCCAAGATGCCCAAATTGGATAGATATCTAATTTTGGAAGTATCCGGTAGTGTATCTGTACGAGATATTCTCGAATATAAAACTTATTTGGCGGTTAAAATAAGAGTTTTTGTAAACTAGGGGATATCGATAAATTAACGTCTACGCCCATGCAAGAAGCTTATTTACACGTGGCAGGGCGATTCGGGAAAATATTTTCCCAAAATATTTTTTAAATTTTGCAAGATATTTGTTGTAGTGTTTGCCCACTCCAAGATCAAATCTGATGTCAGGTATCGAAAACCGATATCCAGATATCGAAATCCATACTGAATATTAATGGCGATGTCTGAATACCGATTTAAAAACAAGCACATATTGTCCCATATGGGATTTTTTGTATTTCTAGTGGTATAAGTACATTGGTTATCTCAGATGGTAATCAAAAGCCTAGCAACCTGCCCATTGCAACCAATGAGGTTAAATTTACCCATAATAGGCCATGCTGTGAGAGCAATTAGACCCCTTTTGTTCTGGGCAAGACTATATTCCTACTTTATAGAGGAAAAATTAATTTTAGGTTATAAAAAATGTCCAAAGTAATATATTATAGCTCCTGATAGCTCAGTTACGCAGCATAATATATTATAAAACATATTTCTATTGATATGTTTAAACATTGAAGAAACTGATAACTGACCGTATCGGATATTGGAACTCGAGCAATAGACACCCGTTATTGTCACCCGGTATCTGGGTACCAGTATAGACTGATGTCGTATGGCCCATTTAATGGGCCGAGATCCCGGTTAGCATCCATCTCGATATTGTCATCCGATATCAGGATTTGGATGGGTGAACACTCATTTGTTACCTCTTGTTTTGACCAAGGCGAGGACGAAATAGGACAGAACAAAGTTTTGCTCATCCAGCTAGGGATGGATGATGGATGATGGTTAGAGATGGATGTGCCTTGGTGACAGGACTGAACGTCCTTCCATTCAGTCTATCCACGCATTTGTCCATATTTCATCATCGTCTCATTCCTTGTAAGTCATGCTATGCCAGTCATCCTCGATGAATAACAAAACTTACCATTGTTGTTATTTCATCATCTCCTCGCATATCCACCTGACCACTCCTCTCACTCTATCCCCTTCTTTAAATCTCTCATATCACCCTCCCCTTTCTTGATATATCTTTCCATCAATCAGTCAGCCATCATCATCAGGACATCAGAGTGATGACTAATGACAGAAATATCTTTGTCTTGTCATCCGTCCACCAAGGTAAAAGATAGAAGCAGATTGGGCTAAAACGGATAGACACAGTTGTCATGTTTTGTTCGTTTTAAACAAACAAAAAAATCGCACAAAAGAACTGCACACGGCCTTCTTCTTTGTTTTGCTCTTTTAAAAAAAACAAACAAAATTCGCACATTTCGCACAAAACTAGAACAAAATTCGCACAAAGCGAACAAAAGAACCGCACATGGGTCTGTGCGATGTTCTGTTCGAATTTGTTTTTGGTCTGTTCGGAAAATCGAACAGAACAAATCATTCTCACAAAAAGAACACAACGACCATGTCTAAAAACAGATGACTATCAGTTAACCAGTCATGGATGATGACTATGGATGGGGGATGACTATGGATGACTATGGATGGGGGACAACTGACATTAGAAATATAGATGACTATGGATGACAAGCAGAGGGCAATGGACGATGGCTATAAACGGGGGATGATGAATGACTGATGACTAGCAATGGATGATAGACGAGGGATGTTAGATGATGGATGACAGACTATGGATGATGGATTATGGACAGTGGATGACGGATGACAGACTATGGTTGACATACGATGGACCACAAATGATGGACAAATTGTGGATGATGGATTATGGATGACGGATGATGGATGCCAGACAATAGACGACAGACGATGGATGATGAATGATGTACGACAATCAGTTAACCAGTGACGAGATATGGTGTAAAACAGGACAACTAAAGGCACGCTAGACTGTGGGGGAGTTTGACCGGGTAAAAGAGCGCGTGTGTGTGTGTGTGTCAGTGAATTTGCACGGATAGTTTGACTAACGCCCAATGACAGTAATATGGATGACGACACATGAGGGATGGCGGTGACAGATTATGGATGACAGACAATCTATGATGGATTATGGATGGGGAATGGCGGACGACGGATGATGGATGACTGATGGCGGATGATATGCGATGGATAACAGAATCTATGATGGATTATGGATGGGGAATGGCGGACGACGGATGATGGATGACTGATGGCGGATGATATGTGATGGATGACAGACAATCTATGATGGATTATGGATGGGGAATGGCGGACGACAGATGATGGATGATGGATGGTGGATGACAGATGGTGGATGATTTGTGGTATGTGGATGATGGATGACGAATGGTGGATGATTCGTGGCATGTGGGTGGCGATGATGAATGACGGATAACGGATGACTTATAAACGGATGACGGATGACGGAGAACCAGCAACTTAAATGCGCGTTACTTAGCGGGGGAGGTTGACTAGAGAGAGAGAGAGAGAAGCGATGGCGAACCAGGGGGCGAAGAAGAGGAGGGACGAGAACAAGCAGCACATGACGAAGCTCTTTCGACTCATAATTGCCTCCAATGTTGGTTCCAATCTTCCCCAGAACCTGTTTTCGTCGTCAATTCTCGAATTTGGCCGCGTCGAGAGGTGGAAGGAATCGAAATCGAACTACTTTTGATCATTCTCTTGTTTCTTTTAGATCTAAGGTGGGCTGAATATCGAGATCGGTTGTTTTGGGTCTAGGGCATGTCGAAATCTCGTCGCAATCTAACGCGAGCTTCGAGCTGTTCCTTGATTTCTTGTGATTTCAAAATCCATTTTTTCAGAAAATCAAGGATGAGCTTTTTAATGTTTATGGATTTATGCTAATCTACCCATCCCGAAGTACTTATCCCTTGATCGATATATTCCAATTCCCCAATGAGAATTACTCTGTCCAATGGCTCGCTCCTTTTATCTGGTTTTAACTGCGAACAGCCAACCGGGTGTGGTTTGAATCTCGAGATTATAGTCATGAAATTGCATTCCAGAATACCGGTTAATTACATTACAAAGGATTACCAATTTCACTTTGAGGGCGTTGAACGAGACCTTGGATTATAACCTTCATTCGCTGGAATCTTTTTGAAATTTATTCTAATTGCCCAATTGAAAGGAGTTACTCAGTCGAAATGCCCGCTCCTTTTATCTAGTTTCAACGGTGAACAGCCTGGTGTGGTTCAAATGTCGAGATTAGAAATTAATTTTGCCAACATTCAAAAGTAAAAGTTGTCACATGGAAAACCAGCATGCTTAATAATTGCCTCCTTTTTCGGTTATCTACTCAATGGATTACCAATTTTACTCTCCGGCGTTGAAGGAAACCTAAGCTAGATGGATAAGAACCTCCCTTCATTGGAGTCCACCTTGAATTATGATTTTCAGACTGTTTTTCTAGGAACTATTGTGGAAAAATATATTTTTTTCCGGCTATCTTTTATATTTCATCTTGTGTTTTGATTGCTACTTCTGGTTCTTTCCCGGATTAAAAAATTTCAGGTAATTTATGTGGTTGTACGGCTGCTCATCTTCAATTCCTCAATTAGCTGGAAACACTGGTTTGGGCTTATTGTGACAACTGCTGCTTACCTCCTTCCGTACCAACAACTTTCCAAAATGGCAAAGCCATCGTACTCTGAGGATGGGGAGCTTCTCGATGGTGGATTTAATATGGGATCTGATGGCATTTGCGGGTACTTTTTTACACAAATGCTTGCTGCAGACTATTTTCGTAGAGTCAATGTCATCAATAGTTATGTTGTTATGTTTTCTTTTCATATCTATACTATCTACAAAGGCACGAACTCTCTCGTGCCACTTTGTATGATCGATGTCATGATTTTACGTTTGTGGTTTTTCGTTGTGATATTCTACTCCAGATCACATTTCCTGTCAATACATATTTTGGTTTGGGCTTTCCCCTTTCATATGGTAGGGTTTTTTAAATTCATTAGTTTTATAATCACTTTCCTGTAGCCTTATTTTTTGGTCAGAAGCATCTGTTGTAATGTGGACGAAGGTTCCACGGAACATTGATGCTATTGCATTTTGTCATGATCCTCAATCCCTATCGGGGGTATTTCCGTAATTTTGGCTTTAGAGTAATTTCCTTTAAATACTTGTCATCCTTCCCTTAGGAGGGCATTTGTGAACTTGTAGCTGAACTTGGGGGGAGATCATACTGAAAGGGCATAGCTTTCCTCTCTATCTCTCTGCCGTGCAGTCCAAGATCATTTGTCGTATAGACCTACACCAAGGTCTCTTACACATTTATTTGCTTTGTTACCTTCTCGTAAACTCACCCCCTTGAATCATGAGCCGGGATCATCCAGAGCATACGGACTTTTCATATCTATACTATCTACAAAGGCACGAACTCTCTCGTGCCACTTTGTATGATCGATGTCATGATTTTACGTTTGTGGTTTTTCGTTGTGATATTCTACTCCAGATCACATTTCCTGTCAATACATATTTTGGTTTGGGCTTTCCCCTTTCATATGGTAGGGTTTTTTAAATTCATTAGTTTTATAATCACTTTCCTGTAGCCTTATTTTTTGGTCAGAAGCATCTGTTGTAATGTGGACGAAGGTTCCACGGAACATTGATGCTATTGCATTTTGTCATGATCCTCAATCCCTATCGGGGGTATTTCCGTAATTTTGGCTTTAGAGTAATTTCCTTTAAATACTTGTCATCCTTCCCTTAGGAGGGCATTTGTGAACTTGTAGCTGAACTTGGGGGGAGATCATACTGAAAGGGCATAGCTTTCCTCTCTATCTCTCTGCCGTGCAGTCCAAGATCATTTGTCGTATAGACCTACACCAAGGTCTCTTACACATTTATTTGCTTTGTTACCTTCTCGTAAACTCACCCCCTTGAATCATGAGCCGGGATCATCCAGAGCATACGGACTTTTCATATGTTAACTTTACTTTGACTTTGACTTTAGAATGGTTATTCATTTATCACCTGCTCTTTCTATGTAGATTGATCCTTTTTTAGAAATCGTACTTCATAAACTATAATTATTTATTTTTCTCTCTCTTGCAGCTATTTACATGATGTGATCTATATCACAGTCTTTGTTCAGTTGGCATCCATCGTATCTGAGAAGTTTTGGTACACTTATTTGGTGGTAAGCCTTTTGCTACACTTTCTGTCTTGTATGTAACTAATGTTTTTGTCCTTTTTCTACTAAAATCAGTAGTCGTTTGCTCAGTTAAGTCACTGGGTTCGATTTTTTTAGTTATTCTTTGCTAGGTGTTGACTTTCGTAGCTTGGTGAACTGAGTATGCCAATATGAAATGACTTCTTGGCAATGATATTGAAAGCCCTCTTTCTCATTCATGGGTCTGCTTTCGTCATAGCAAGTTGAGTTTAACCAAAAAAAGGGGGTTGTTGTTGAATAAGATAAAATGGATAGAACTTGGTTACTTAGAAATAAGGGATACATGCCCTTATATAGGGCTGAGAGAGAGAGTATTAGAGATTTATCTATGTGGGATTAAGAGAGGGAACCCTTAGTGGGCTAAGGTCTAGTGGGCCTAATAGGCCACACCACCTATTTCCCAACAGTTGTGATACGGTTCTCACTCAGACATACTTGGAGACATCTTACACATGCTAGGTCAGACAATAAGAGGAAATGAATTGGTGGGGACCCCCTGTATGAATAAAGGACGACAGACCGTCAGAATACCTTCTTGGAAGTTGGTTGTGACAGGAATGGGGGGTGAGTGGGAGATCCTCCTCCTCCGAGGAAGACAAGGCCGATTCGCCTCGTCTCTCCATCTTATCTCACTATTCCACCCCCCTCTCCTCTGATTGCATACGTCCTCTATGTCGCATGTTTTCTGTCCTCGTTAAACTATGGTTCTTGGATTGCATTACCATTTTGGGAAACGCTTGATATTTATCTGGAATTCAAACTATGATTTGCATTTTGTCGATTGTTACACAAATATTCTCCTTGGGAGAATATCAGGTTGTTGTCCTAGAACTATCTCCCCTTTAATTTTAATCAGCTTCTGGTTAGTCTCCATGGTTTTCATCTGCTTCTTATTTTACGGAATTGGTGGATAGTCGCGATCTTTTAATATGGTAATGATGATGAATTTGAATGTAAAACACAACAGCAGTATATTTTCACACATTGTGGTTGATTTCTGATAATGTCTCTTTCTAAAGGTATGCATGAATGTTCAATGCCCCTAATCGTTTTTTTAAATGCCTATTGGGCTGAAATTGTAATAAATCTGTCAGGATCCCCAACCCCAATCAAGGGTATTCAGTCATTTCTGTAAGTGTTAGTTTCAATTTCTATTGATCCAGTCCTCCCTTAAAGAGGGAGAAAGATGTCGAATTTGGCTGGAAGGTTCTTACAGAGCTGGTTCAGGCGCCGATCCAGGCCTGTTACCATTGTAACTTCTATCTCTACCTCTCGCTATCTCTATACCCTTCCAAGATCATTTCTCGATATAGACCACCCAAGGTTTCGATTAAAGTATTTTCATGTGCATATTACTCCCTACTTGGATAAAATGCTCCAACAGAATATTTGCCCTGGCTTGCTTATCTGAGTGTCCAAGAAAGGTTAGAAATCTCATATGACATTTATTAATTGGGTATTCCTTCTTCCAGATTCCAGCTTTTGGAGCGTACAAGATCTCTGGTCTTCTGAAAGCATTTTTACCTGGTTCCCAGGTATTTCAAGAACATACTTTTCGAGCGCCTATTTTCTCCGATTTTATTTTTTTGTGAGCCCTTTTATGAATAATTAACCTTTGGGACGTACTGCGAATGTGTAGGGAGATGATGAAGATGAGAAGACTCGGAAGAAGAGGGAGAAAATGGAGAGGAAAGCCTCTAGAGCCAAACTCATCAGGACCAGGAACAGGTAAACTAATTTATTTATTTGACAAATTGACTCTGTGAGAGGTTTTCCTCTGCAGAACCAACCTTTAAGTTAGAGAAACAGAGTTTAAAACAAAGAAGCGTCGCCCTCATATTTGTACCATTCCATTTGAGAGAATTTTCTGAGAAAGCCATCAGAAATTATACTTTTTGCTCCATGATTCATACGTTTTCTAGCTGAAAAGTTACCCTCGTCTATCCCGAACCCTCAATAAAAAATCTGTTAATAGGCTGAGATTATGCATTTATGTTAGAATTGCAAGAGTAAATTTGTGAATAAGGCATTTATGCTGGAGAGGGAACATAGAGCTCTGACTCTGTAGTTCAAATAAAATTTTCCAATCAAATAGAAGTGTTCAGGAAGATGAAGATAATTGCGTGACAAGGGCCTGACAAAGTGAAACGTTTTTCAAATATTAATCCTCGGCAATGGCTTGGAGGGGCTGAATCAATCCTTTCACGAATATTTCTTTCAGTTTGGGCTATTTATAAGTTCCAATTTTCAGCCCCATTTTTCAAGTCGTATCAATTTATATATAGATACAAATATTAGTTCAAAGTAACTCGCATCTGCTTTCTGTCTCAATGATGTTCTTTTCTTGCTGAAGTTTGAATGCATGCCACACAAAAATAAAATGGGGCCTACAAATCCAGTCTAATTTAATTGCTTTGAATTCCCGTATGGTTTATTTACCATGCAAATCTTGCAGACATTGGTACTCAACAAGGTCTGGATTCCCGAATCACTTTTAATGTTCTACAGTTAGAAAACATGAGTCATCTTTGAAAGCCCCCCAAAGCCTTCTAGGAAATATTGAAACTTGTATCTAGAGTTCTCTATTCATTTATTCGTGGTAGTTATGACAGTTTAATTCGAGAAATATGTCAGTCAGATCACAAAATCAATATTCTTAAATCTCGACATAAAAATCATCATGATTTTTCTCAGGCCAGAATCAAGATGATGCTCCACAATTAGCATTTTATCAGATATTTATCAATTCTGTAATAATATGTATTTTTTATATTTTAGATGATCTTGAAATCAAGAATTCAGATAAAATATTTCCAAAAAATATGGGATTATAAAGTCAGCTTCCTGTCAAATACACCTCATTTTTCTCTTGTATTATTCTATAATATCAGCTTTATCGATGTCTTTTACCTTCTGATATTCAAGTTGAGATATCTACTCAATTTCTGCACCAAATAAACGATGCACAAGTTTATATAATATTATTAATTTTAGAAATAAATTGTACTCAATGAAAACTCAAAAAAATTTCCTTAAAGTTCTCCAGCAAATGATCTTATAAATTGTTTTGACCGCAAATAATCATATAATATCCAAATAGGATGCACAGTCCGCATCAAATTATATTGATTTAATGATCTATGATTGACCTATTTTTTACCAATCCTATATTTCTCAATTGTTAGTACTAGTATCATGACCTAAATCGATTATTTGATAAATTGACCGGACAATCATTCTAAACTTTATCCATTAAGACAGTCACTAAATGATTTCTCAGCAGTTCATCTATATTTGTATACATGAAGATGCATAGTTCAACCCATATGAAGTCATGCATACTTGGTGTAATGATGACTACGCCTGTTATGATATCAAATCCCTCGACTGAGGGTTGGCTTGGCATAACCCACTATGAATGTTCATGAAAACGCATAATTAGGCATCCCATTAAATGCACTAATGTTTACTCTTCAACCTTATTTGAAACTTGTTTGGCATAAGACACTGATTAAAAATGGTTTGAAGTTATTATTTTATCATGCCACTAATCTCATGAGTGAAATCAGTAGCACCGTCCAAGAACACAACCCCAACAAGCAAATTAGGATAACTAAAATGTCACTCAATTTAGACCTCCATCCCCAAAGATAGACTTACTATCTTTCAAAGCCCAGGACATTCAGACATTGGCAGGCATAATTACCTACCCTTGTCTTATTAAAAATGATTGAAATTAATAATTTTACATGCGTATAATATCATAATTGGAGTAACCGTCATCATCCAACAACACAACCAAATCAGAGTAACTAAAATGTCATTAATTCCTTCTCTTTCAAAGCCCATATATCAGGCTTTGGCAGGCATAATTGACCACCCTTGTGTGATTAAAAATGGTTTAAAATTAATATTTTAGCATGCCATTAATCTCAGAAATGGAATCACTAGCATCATCCAAGAAAACAACCAAATCAGAGTAATTAAAATGTCACTCAATTCATGTCTTCCTTCTCTAGGATAAACTTATTCTCCTTCAAAGCCCCATACATCAGATTTTAGTAATGCATAAGTTACTCCCTTGTCTGACTAAAAATGGTTTGAAATTATTATGTAAACATCCCACTAATCTCATGATTGGAATCACTTGAAGCATCTAAGAACACAGGCAAAAAAATATCAGAGTAACTAAAATGTCACAAAGATAAACTTCAGTATCCCCAGAACCAAGAACAATGATAAACTTGTCTGATTAAAAATCAGGGTGGCTAAAATATTCAGACTTCCACAAGGACAATCTTATTCACTCTCAAAACCCCAGAATCCCAACTTTGCCAAGGCATAATTAAGCACCCTTGTATGGTTTAAATGGTTTGCATTAATATATAAACACCCCACTAATATAATGATTGGAATCACTAGCATCATCTAAGAACACAACCCAAAAAAAAAACCAAAATCAGAGCAACTAAAATGTCACAAAGATAAAATCCAGGATTCCCAGAGCCAAGAAAAAAGATAAACTTTTCTGATTAAAAATCAGAGTGACTAAAATGTAGCACAATTCAGGCCTTCCTTCACAATGATAAACTTATTCTCTTTCGAAGTCCCATAGATCATACTTTAGTAAGGCATAATTACTAACCTTGTCTAATTAAACATGTTTTGAAATTAATATATAAGCATCCCAATAATCTCATGATTGGAATCACTAGCAGAATCCAATAACACAACCCAAAAAACCAAAATCAGAGCAACTAAAATGTCCCTCAATCCATGCCTTCATTCACAAGGATAAATTTATAATCACTAAAAGCCCAGACTTCAGACTTTGGCAAGGCATAATTAACCACCCTTGTCTGGTTAAAAATGGTTTGAAATTAATACATAAACATCCCACTAATATCATGATTGGAATGACTAGCAGCATCCAAGAACACAACCCAAAAGAAAACCCTTTATTGAATAAAAATGGTTTTAAATTAATACATCAACATCCCGCTAATCTCAATAATGGCACAAAAATCAGAGCAACTAAAATGCCACAAAGATAAACTCCAGTCTCCAGCATCCCTAGAACCAAGATCAAGATCAAAGACCAATATCAAAGACTCCACCAGATGAACGGTTCAGATAATGCGAAGAGCGATAAGGCCCATCAGCAAATGGGTGGCTCTGTACAAGCTGCTCGAGCCCTGACGACATGAGAAACAGCCAAGATCAAAGACTCCGGCAAGTTGGATTTGATATTTTTAGAATTTTACAAAAAAAAAAGATTAACTTCGGGTTCCGGCTTGTCCCATTGATATAAACTTGTTTGATAAACTAGTCCACCCTCAAATGCAGAACCCACGGTCCCAGTTTAAACTGGTCCTAAACTCCACAATTCCCAGGGCCAAGATCAAAGACTCCACTAGATGAACGGTCCAGATACTGCGAAGAGTGATAAGGCCCAGCAGCAAACGGGTGGCTCTGTACAAGCCACTCGAGCCCTGAAGATGTGAGAACGAGCCAAGATCAAAGACTCTGGCGAGTTGGATTTTATATTTTTAGAATTTGCAAAAAATAATTTACTTTGGGTTCTGGCTTGTCCCTAGGAAATAAACCTGCTTGATAAATCAGTCCTAAACTCTATAATCCCCCGAGCCAAGATCAAAGACTCCACCGGATGAACGGTCCAAATGATGCAAAGAGTGATAAGACCCATCAGCAAACAGGTGGCTCTGTACAAGCCGTTCGAGCCCTAACGACGTGAGAATGAGCCAACATCAACGAATCTGGCGAGTTGGATTTGATATTTTTAGAATTTTACAAAAAATAATTTACTTCGGGTTCCGGCTTGTCCCTTGGACATAAGCCTATTTGACCAACCGGTCCACCCTCAAATGGAGGACCTACGGGCCCAGTTTAAACCGGTCCTCTGTCGTAAATGTCCAACCCTAAACTCTAGTATCCCCAAATGTCACGTGGTCAAATCCCGAGCTAGAACAATTGCTCGAATCTGGAACGTGCCGGCCTCAATGCTTGGAGCAGAACACTGAGCAGCCTTGATTTGATCACTTGCAGCGGAAGTCTCTTGCAATAGCTTAAGACCGCATAGAAGGGGTTAGAGGAGAGGTTAGGGATGCAGCCTCGTCGAGGAATAATGTCATTGCATTGATATCATCAAAAGGTTACATTGTAGTCGTGATCATTACATGAGGGAAGACTAGGGATGATACCGAAGTAATGAGACGAGACGCTTGGTGCGAGGGTAGTGTCACTCCTATGCCTCGAGGCATGCCGCTCCGCGCGCGCGCTCGCAAGTCCTGCCGCTACACATGTGCCCCGGGACAGGCGCCACGCACCCGCGGGCGTGGCGATCACACATGCTACCCCTGTCTTGACGATCACACACGCCACCAACAACCGCGCTGACACCTATCCCCTACAGACTGCGCGACGCTGTCGCATTCGGCGCCTCAAGCCGGTCGCTGCGCGCCTGTCACTACTCGCGGGGGCGCCATGCCCCATGCCGCCTCGGTGCACACTGTGCGCCACTGCCTTAGCCTCCTTGCGGGATGTCTCTCGGCCTGCACCCCGCACACGCGATGCGCGCAAGGCCCGCGCGGTCGCTGTGTGGCTCCCCGCATAACTCTGCGCGCCGCTTTGCGACATTGCCGTCCGGCCTGCACGTCGCGCACCTGCGCGCAGCGCTTGGCGCTCACACGCGGCGCTTGGCGCTGGCACGTGGCGCTTGGCATTGGCGCGCTCGCGTCCTTGTCAGCCTGCGCACCCAGCACAGGCGGACCTCGCCTGATCCGTCCTGCCTAAGCACGAACGGGCACGCGCACCATACGCAGTGTATCACCACTACGGGGGCGATGGCCTAAAAGATCAGGTTGGGCGTCACCGCCCTTAGTATATTGCAGCACTAAATAGGACCAAGTCGTTACAGATCGCGAGTCTAACACGAACACGCCCTCCCAATAAGCACGCAGGGCTCTGGAAAAGGAATGCCGCCTAGTTAGGGACGTAACACCATAGCCAAGATCAAAGACTCCACCGGATGAACGGTCTAGATGATGCCAAGGGAGATAAGGCCCATCAGCAAACGGGTGGCTCTGTACAAGCCCGTCAAGCCCTGAAGACGCGAGAAGCGAGCCTACAATGGCTAAGCCAGCGAGCCCAAGATGGCAACTTTCGCAGCCCCCCTCGGACCCTCTTCGGCCCTGGTCAGTGGGTCGGTCCGAGCCCGGCGCGCCGTCGCCGCCATGGCCGCCAACCCCGCCGTCGTCCCCGCCGTTATAGTCGGCGGTGGCCGCGTCGGCCGCGCCCTCCAAGCTCTCGGCGATGGCAACGACCTCCTCCTCGGCCGCGGCCAGCCCGTTCCCCCCCAATTCCACGGCCCTATTCTCGTCTGCACCCGCAACGACGACCTCGAATCCGTTCTCAGTTCGACTCCTCCGTCTCGTTGGAATGGTAATCTTTTTCGATTTCTTCTCTGTAGATTTCTCCTTTGATGTAGATCGAAGATGGGTTTGTTTTCTTCTCTTTGTTTTGTCCCCAGTGACGAATTTGTTCTCAGTTCTACTCCTCCGTCTCGCTGGAATGGTAATCTCTTCTTATTTCTTCTTTGTAGATTTCTCCTTTGATGTAGATCGAAGATGGGTTTTTTTTTTCCTTTGTTTTGTCCCCAGTAACAAATTTGTTCTAAGTTCTACTCCTCCGTCTCGCTGGAATGGTACTCCCTTTTGATTTCTTTTCTGTAGATTTCTTCTTTGGAGTAGATCGAAGATGGGTTTGTTTTTGTTCTCTTTGTTTTGTCGATTGGGGGGCGTGCCGGATGAAATTCTCGCGATTTTGAATGAGAGAGATCTAAAGGAAGTGGTCTCCTTCCTCGTTCGTTCTTACTCTGAATGCTAGAGATGGGCTTTGGCACTGGGAAAGAGCAGTAGGTTGGATCAACTCACATAAACTAAATGGTCCCAGTACCATAGAAATAGAGGCATTGAGTCTATCGACGTTTTTCTCTTCTTCTTGTTGAAGAAAAGGAGTCAATCAAAACTGTACTCGTACCATTCAAAATAACCGAAGATTTTTTTTTTCAAGAAACAAAGTCAATCAACGTCGTTGTAAAATTCAGAAAGAAAACGAAGATTTTTTCTTGAAGAAATAGAGTCAATCAACGTTGTAGTTGTAAAATTCATAAAAAAAACGAAGATTTTTTTTTCTTGAAGAAATAGAGTCAATCAACGTTGTAGTTGTAAAATTCATAAAAAAAACGAAGATTTTTTTTTCTTGAAGAAATAGGGTCAATCAGCATTGTGGTTGTCCAACTCAAAAAACCGAATATTTTTTCAATAAATAGAGTCAATCAACGACCTAGTTGTGCAATTCCAAAAAACCGAATTTTCTCTCTCGAAGAAATAGAGTCAATCAACGTTGTAGTTGTAAAATTTAAAAAAACGGAAGATTTCACTTATTACTTTTGATCAAAAAAATATTCTGATCTATTTCATACTATTCAATCTGTATGATAAATTGCTTGTCGTCTTAGATGACGGTCTCGATGACAAGGCTGAAGGGTAATCGCCTATCATTGTTGCCCATTTGAAAATCTCGCTTAGACGATGGTTGGACGCCTCATTGTCATCGACCAATTAAATTCAAATGACACAGAGAAAATTAGCATGACCCCTGCGCAAGGATGACGTGCATTACTCGTGATTTTCAACTGGCTTGGTTTCTTCGCAGACTTGGTGTTCTTCCAGAATGGAATGCTGGAGCCGTGGTTCGAGAGCAAGGGCCTCGGAGATGCCAACCAGGTGCTTGCTTACTTTGCCGTGGCGAAGCTCGGTGAACCCCCAATCGATGGAAAGACAGACACCAACCCAGAAGGCTTGACTGCAGCCAATGGCAAGTGGGCGTCTGCCGTCGCTTCTCGTCTTCAAGCAGGAGGACTTTCCTGCAAGGTTAGAAACCGCATGTCATCTGTGTATGATTTTTTCTTCAATTTGGAGGTAGGGGTCTAGCACACATCAACTGCAGCCTCAACGTCAACGTCATTGATCCTCGTTAATACTGACGACAACGTTGACAATTTTTTTAAATTAGATGTTGACGGGACGTTGACAATTCTTGTTAATTAGGTGTTGACGGGGACGCTGATGAGATGACGTCCTTGGCTGGTGTAATGCTCAGGGACTGATGACAGATGTTGTTATAGAACCCGAGGGAATTGCAATTCAGTCAGTCTTCCGTTACAGAAGACAGGATGATTGTAAACCCAGAGCAAATCACGTGCACTCGATGACTGAACGGATGGCACGGTAGCTTTTGTACAATTTTCCGTTATGAGGTCAGGATCATCATCTGTCCCTGACCCTTGTTACAATCCCCATGGAGATCTAACAAAACCAAGAAATACGACGATGGGTAGAGGGGAGAATAGGGGAGATGGAAGAGGTAAGAGAGAAGAAGAGAGAATGATAGGAGAACAAACTCTCAAGAACCTCCGAATCGGGAGTTCTTGCCCTCACGAAAGCCGGATACAGCTACTCGTACCAAGAAACCACAAGTTGATCTTTCATCCAAAAGTCCCTCTAATGACCTTACAAGGGGGTATTTATAACCCTACGTTTTCAAGAATCGGTTATCTCATCAGGACTCTAACAACACTTAGATGGTTGGCACTGATGATGATAGGGTTCTACAGGAGTTTATGTCATCCATCAGCGTCAATTGTCGTTTTTGCTTAGTTTTAAAAATGTCAACCCCATCAATATCATCACCCTTTTTGACGTTGACAATGCCATCGATTGAAAATTTTAAATCAGCGGACGTGTGAGGTTGACATCAACAAAAAGACACCCATTCATGTGCATCATCGTCAATTCATGCGTCATTTTCACATTGGACGTGCCAAACCCTAGTTGGGAGTAAATTTTATCTGCAAAGTCATGATTTTTCTTGATCTTTTGGAAGTTTAAGTGATCAATTTGATGGGTTTTCGATGATCTAATTGGGATGAATTTTGATTATAATGAGGGTTTATCTCTGGTTTCATCCAGGTTCTTGAGAAGGGAGAGTTCCAGAAGCAGATGCTGGAGAAGTTGATTTGGATATGCGCGTTCATGCTCGTGGGAGCTCGGCATAAGGGGATCACAGTAGGCGCTGTGGAGAAAGAACATCGTTCTGAAGTAAGTACATGTCTATTTTCTAGATCAATGGCTTTTTTGATGCAATCATTAATGATTGTGGGCTATTGGGTGCAGATTAACTGGAATCTTACTAGTATTTTTCTTGAAATCTCCCCATTTTCTGCATCAGTTACGATTTTTATGCAATCCTGAATATTGTTTGGCGAAAGACGAAAGATTAATCGGAACCCATCAAATATTCTTCTGAAAACTTCCCATTTTCTCCATCAATGGTGATTTTGGATGACGATGAACGACTTTTGGTGACTAACAGCAGATTAATAGGAACATAACAAAGACTTTTATGTGAAAAGTACCCATTTTCTGCGTCAATGACGATTTTTTATGCAAAAGAGAACAACATTTGGTGATTGATAGCAGATTAATCAGAAGCCAGCAAGTATTTTCCCAAAAATTCTCCATTTTCTGCCTGCATCGATGACAATTTTTGCGGGAATGGTGAGCAAAATTTGAACCGATTAATTGGAACCCAACAAGTTTTTTTCTCAAAAGATTTCATCTTTGGACCGAAACCTCGAAGAAATCATGATTCCGGTGTTCTGGGTCTTAAATTTATCTGGTATTTAAACTTGGGTGAACTCTGGAATTTCAGGTGGTGAGCTTGATCGCAGAGCTTTCCGCCGCAGCGGCAGAGGAGAAGGGCTTCACTTTTGACGGCGGCATGGATGAACGGCTCTGCGCCTATTCGAGAGCGGTTGCACATTTCCCTACCGCCGTCAAAGAGGTCAAAACCTTGACTTTGACTCTTGGTCAAATGCTTGAATAAATCTGAAATTTAGATGTTTTTTTTTTCTTTCTTCGTGCAGTTCAAGTGGAGGAATGGCTGGTTTTACGGTCTTTCGCAGAAGGCGGCCGCAGAAGGGAGACCGGATCCATGTCCATTACACTCTGCCTGGCTCAAGGAACTAAACGTGGTGTAATTTTAACTTTTTTAGTCAGTTTTGTATCTTATCGCCGAGTCAACGCTATTTATTTCACCTGTGAAATTCCAATTTTACCCTCGTATATTTTCAATGTAACTTCTGGTATGGCAGGTTGTGCAATTCGGCCCAGAAACTTGTCCCCCGTGGACGAAGTCCGACTGCCCTATGCCACTTGCGCAGCAAGCGGCATGCTCCATATTGTGCAGGGACGCAGACGAGACGATTTTTTCGTCCTTTTTTGTCCCATCCGTGAGATTGGACAAAAACCGGGACGGAGATTCATCCCGGGACGAACAGACGGGACACTTTTCCTATAGCCGAACAAAAAACCCATCCCGTCCAGAGGTCTCGGACGATGGACGGTAAGGGATGGACAAAAATCCGCCGAATTCGCTTTCGACGGTTGAGATCTTGCCATGTGGCATCGTGAGAGGAGAGCGAGAGACGGAGAGGGAAAGAGGGAGCAGGTGAGAGGAGAGTCATTCAAAATTTTGCGCCGCACATGATCGAACCATCCCTAGTTTTGCCCACTGGAATAGTCATTTTTTTGCATCACAGACTACTTTCTTTCTAAGACCAAAAACAAAGTTTTAATTACGTTTAATTCATGAATTAAATTTTCTATTTGGTTAGACAACCACATAAACCTAACCTGCAAATTTCCAATTTTCTCCTCTTTTTTTCAGTTTACGTTTAATAAATAATTTAATCTCTCTAACGATCATAGGTTGACTAGATGGATTCAACGGTCAAACATCGTTATCTCTCCTCTTATTTATCAATTTACCTTTAATAAATAATTTAATCTCTCTAACGGTCAGAAGTAGATCGAACGGAACGGATGACGGGACGGAGGACGAACGACCCAAACTACATACTTGATGACTTATATGTTCCAGATCGTCCAGTAGTGGATGAGTGACGGGACGGGTCGAAGATCGTCCCGTCTGACGTCCGGAATCGGGACGGGAGACGAACGATTGGACGTTTTTTCGTCCAAGTGAACGAAAACGGTCCCGTCCGGAGGTCACTGGACGAATTTCCGTCCAACCTCGCGGACGGGGCGACTTTTTCGTCCTAGGACGAAAATCCCGTCCCGACCGCGTCCGCCTGCACTATGAAATCGACGGATGACAGACTGACGCGTTCCGTCCGTCATCCATTGCAACGGTAATAAGTTTGACTTGGTAGGACCCACTCGAAAGCTATATAAAGCCTGGCACCGAGTGACGTCATCATTTCTAGGGTTTTTCCGGAGCTTCAGTCCCAGCTCGAACTCGAGCTCGAAGGAAGACGATAATGGCGGAGAACGGGGGATCGGCGATCCACAGATTTCCCCAATCGAAGGCTGTCGACTGCGTGCGGTGGCTTCCGGCGATCTCCGCCTTCGATCGCTTCGTCGCGGCCGCCGTCCACGATCCGGACGCCGGATCTTCATCGCTGGAAGTCCACGCCCTCGAATCGATCCACCAAGCCGACGAATCCACCGTTCCTGACCTGATTCCTAGAGATTCCTGGCCTTCCAGTTCCAGGATCTCGTCTCTCCGCAGCTCCGCCGCCTCCGCCGAGCCTTCCACCGTCGCCGTCTCCACTTTCTCCGGTTCCGTTCACTTCCTCTTTGTTGATCCCGTCGAGGGAGCGGTGGAGTCGGAGCTGAGCGCGCGGGGGCTGCACGGCGGGGTGGTTTCCGCCGTTGATCTTCAGGTGGACGGCCGCGATTGCGTGAGCGTCGGGGAAGATGGTAGGGTGAATCTGGTTTCTGTGGGAGAAGGAGGGTTGGAGCGTCGTGGTGTTCACGATGCGCGAGGTTTGGTTTCGTATACTGCGGTGAGATGGGGATCTTCTGTTGAGTTCGCGACGGGTGGGTTGGGTTTTGGTGTTCAGTGGTGGGATCAAAGGAAGCCCGGTGGACCTGTCTCCAATCTGAAGGGCGATTGGTACGTCTGTTTCAATCCCAATGATAGATTTTTCTGGGTTCTAAATCTGTTTCTATGTAAATTTGGGATTTTCTCAGATTTTTCTTCACGGGATCAGGATAACTGTGCCTTTTGTTTCGATCGAATGTTTATGCCTGGGCCTCAAGTCTTCCATCTGATTTCTTGATTCTCATTTCGTCGATCTGTTTCATCAATTTATCTATCAATTTGTCAATTAATTTATTTATTGATCTGTTTCATCATTTATCAATTGATCTGTTTCATCAATTTATCAATTAACTTATAAATTGATCTGGTTCATCAATTTATCGATTAACTTATAAATTGATCTGTTTCGTTAATTTATCGATTAACTTATAAATTGATCTGTATCGACTATTTATCCATTGATCTGTTTCATCAAATTATCAATTAATTATCTTTCAGGATTCAGGGCATACCATCGGGCATAGTCCATTCGATTGATGTACATCCATCGAGGAAACATATCTGCCTAGTGAGTTATCTTCTCAAGTTGTTTTCTCAGGCTATTGTGCATTTTTATAATCATCGGAGCTTATATAAAAGATCGTATTTTCTACGTTTACATCATTTTCTGTTATTTTTTCTAATTGGATTGAACTTCTGCTCAATTTTTTAGCTCTCGCTATCTTTTATTCCAAGAGAATACCATTGTTTACCGTATCGATGAAGATCAACATGAAGTAATTACATGGTCTGCTGATATATGATGCATTTGAGCATCATAATCTCGTACTAGATCATATTTTCTTCAAAAGATAAAAACTTTTGTGGAACCTTTTACCCGAATCATCACTAGTTTGACCAAAAATTCTTATTTTCCAAACGTTGCAGATATTCTGGATTTCTGTTTGGAAAAGAGCCTGGAAATTTGGGTCGGCAGTTGATGACAAATTTATTATCATCATTGTCATCATCATGACCAAATTCATCATTGTCATCCATGCTTGCCTTGAAACGAATAAAGACGACAATTCATCCTCCATCTGATACGATCCCACTATGATCGTATCGTCTCCGATCTAATTTGAGTATTCTCGGGTGAAGAGAAGAACGGGAATGGTCGGGGGAAGGCCGAGCTGAGGGGGTACGGATCGGCCGGGGACGAGCCGCCTGAAGACGCGGTGAAGTAGAGACGATCACAAAGGACGGGGATCGTAAAAGGAGAGAGAGTAACCAGACCTAGACGAGGAGAGGGGAGACAAGAAGACCTTCAATCAACTTCTTCTTGGCTGCCCTTCTAAAGGGAGGGCATCCCTATTTAAAGGGAATACATAATAGTCAAATGACTGAAATGCCCCTGTGGGCTAACGTGACGAAACTACCCCTAGATAGGTTGAGGATCCTCTCAAGGATCCTATCACCATCTTAGCAGATGATGACAATGATGATGATTATACATCTACTGATTGATGACAATGACGCTTTATCATCATCATCCTCTCGTCATTAGCATCAGAACGCTACTAACCATCAGTCTTTAAAATCTAATAATTACTTTCTTGGCGTCTTAAATATCTTTTAATTATCATTTTTTAATGTATGATTGTTTCAGGCCGGAGGGTCTTCTGGTGTGGTCTTTGCCTGGGATCTGCGGTGGCAGCAGCGGCCTGTCTTGCTATCAGGTGCCGACCTTGGTGAGCCAAGACGGAGTCCCTGCGAGAGCGATGTTTGGGAGATTCAATATGATAGTACTGTTCAATCTGGGTTCGGCTCTGCAGCCCCCGCCAAGATCCTCCCCATTATGATCTGCTCTGAGGATGGTGTTCTTGCCGTTCTTGAACAAGGTAACCAAATCCCTTCAAAAACATGTGTTTCTCAGATCTTGGTCAAATTAATATTCATAACTGGTGGCAATTTTGGCATGATATGCCCTCTTTAATATCCGTCAGTTTTATGTTTTCATAATTGTCTAGTGAAATTTAAGATTTTCTTCCGGCCGACTATTGCCCCACCATAATCATGTTATTTACAGTTTTCTCTTCGTCAACTTCCGTCCAAATGTTATTGTTTATGTTTAAAATATGAAATGCACCCTCATTAATATTTGCCACTTTATATTTTTGTTGAACTCCATGCTAGGGCTTGGAGGAAGGAGAGGAAATGAAATCCTTAACTAGAATGTACATGAGGAGGGGTATATATACCCTAGGAGAGAGAGAGGAGAGAATATGAGTTAGTGATAAGTGAGGGAGCCTAGTGGGTTTATAGAACATGACCCAATAGGAGAGTCCTCTCACTAACAGCCCCCCGCAAGCGAGGTATGGATGTCATCCATGCCAAGCTTGGAGGTAGCACGAACAAGGAGAGGATTTGATAATCCCTTCGTGAGAACATCGGCCGCCTGGTCGGATGACGGCACGAAAGACAAGTCGAACAAGCCCTCGTCCATCCGCTCCTTGAAGAAGTAGCGGTTGATCTCCATGTGCTTGATGCGACCCGTCTGGCCCGGATTTTGAGCCAAGGCAATAGCCGATTTGTTGTCACAATAAAAGTGGATCGGACGGGTGTACTCGACGCGAAGTTCGCGGAGCACCCCGTGAATCCACTGAGCCTCAGAGGCCCCATCCGCAAGTGCCCGGTATTCCGCCTCTGCACTCGAGCGGAGACACGATCCTGCTTGCTGCTTTTCCAGCTCACAAGGCCCCGGGCAAAGATGCAAAGACCGGTGGTAGACCGGTAGTCCACAGTCGAGCCTGCATAGTCAGCGTCTGTATATACCTTTACAGTCGGCTCTGAGCTCCGGGGGAAGAGTAAACCCTTCCCGGGACAGCCCTTCAGGTACGCGAGCACCCGGTGAGCGGCCTGACGATGAATCTCATGCGGAGCATGCATGAACTGACTGAGAAGGCTAACTGCATAGCTGATGTCGGGACGCGTGTGGGTCAGATAGAGAAGTTTCCCCACCAACTGCTGATATTGATGGGTGCTGACCGGCGGAGAGTCACCCCCGGCGCCCAACTTGACGTTGGGGTCGATGGGGGTCTTCACAGGAGCACAGTCGGTCATACCCGTCAAAGTCAGCAGGTCCACCGTATATTTCTGCTGGCTGATGAAGATACCACGAGCCGAGTAGGCCACCTCGAGCCCCAAGAAGTACCGGAGCTGACCAAGGGCCTTGATCTCGAACTCGCGGGCAAGGGAGCGGCTGAGGCGTGAAGCTTCGGCAGTGTCCGACCCGGTGATCAGGATGTCGTCCACATAAACGACCAGGATAGCGACCCCGGCCGGGCCGTGACGGAAGAAGAGAGTGGCTTCCCCATTGCTCTGGGTGTACCCTTCGGCGCGCATGACGGAGCTGAAGCGGCCGAACCACATCCGCGGTGACTGCTTCAGTCCATACAAGGACTTCCGCAGTCGGCAGACGGTCCCCGGAGGCCCGAGAGGGTAGCCCGGAGGATGATGCATGTAGACCTCCTCGGTAAGATCGCCATGAAGGAAGGCGTTCTTAACGTCGAACTGGCGAATCAACCACTCATGATGAGCGGCCAGCGCCAGGAGGAGGCGGACGGTGTCCATCTTCGCGACCGGAGAAAACGTCTCGAAGTAGTCGACGCCGTAGGACTGAGTGAAGCCACGAGCCACGAGCCGCGATTTGCGGCGTTCCAGGGAGCCATCGGCGTTGTGCTTGGGGGTGTGAACCCACTTGCAAGAGACGGCCGTCTTCCCGGGTGGGAGAGGAACCACATCCCACGTGTGGTTTTTGAGCAAGGCGCGCATCTCCTCATCCATCGCCGCTTTCCAATGAGGACAAGCGATAGCATCGGTTAAGCGGCGTGGAACGAAGACAGAGTCGATGCGGGTCAAAAACAGGCGGTAGGGAGTACTCAACCTGGCGAAGGAGCGATAGTGAGAGAGGGGGTAAAGGGGAGTGCGGGTGCACTGGCGGACCCCTTTACGCAAAGCGATAGGCAAATCAGGGGAGTCATCGTCAGCAGGAGAAGAAGACGACTCGGAAATGGCTGGCGGAAGAGAGGAAGGCGCGGACTCAGCAGACGGGGAGGGAGCGGAAGCAGGAGGCGAGGATTCGGGGGAGGAAGATAATGGAGTAGGCGCAATGGGTGAGGAAGGAAGGCCGACCGGTGGAGGAGAAGAAGAGGAGGATGGAACGACTGTGGGAGGAGAGACGACGGTGGGAGGAAAGGGAGCAGCGGGCTCCAGAACCAGATCCGGCTCCAAGGGGGGGGCCGGAGGAGATGTGGGAGAGAAGAAGGGTTGAAATTCAGAGAAGGTGACATTGGCGGAGACGAAAAACCGACGAGAAGAGGGATGAAAGCATTTATACCCTTTCTGAAGCGAAGAGTAGCCAACAAAGACGCATTTGAGCGCCCGGGCATCCAGCTTCGACAGGGAGGGCGTCGTGTCATGAACATATGCCGTGCAGCCAAAGACGCGGGGAAGAAGGTGAGTGCGGAGCTGCGCGGCGGGAAAGGCAGCCGACAACCGGTCAAGCGGAGGGCTGAACTGGAGGGTCGGGGTGGGCAGCCGGTTGATGAGATGAGTACTCGTCAGAACGGCTTCCCCCCAATAAGTCCACGGGACGTGGTAGTCCAGCAGGAGAGTGCGGGCAGTCGACGTGACATACCCAATACGCCGCTCGGCAAGGCCATTCTGCTCGGGCGTCGCCACGCAAGACGTCTCGTGGAGAATCCCATGTGCGGTGAAATACGAGGTCAACTCCTGGTTGACGTAGTCCCGCGCATTGTCGGACCGGAACCGCTGAATAGTCCGGCCAAACTGAGTCTGAAGCATGGTGCAGAAGGCTTGAACAGTCGAGGAGACGGCGCTCTTGGACGGCAACAAGTAGGTCCACGTGTAACGGGTGGCCTCATCAACAAAGATCAAGAACCACCGGTGTCCCTTCAGGCTGGCCTGTCGCGACGGACCCCATACATCGCTATGAATGCGATATAAGGGAACATCACTGTGAGAAGTCGACGGAGGGAAGGAGGCCCGGCGATGCTTCGCCAGTTTGCATGCATCACAAACAACAGAAGAGAGGTCCAAGCCAGTACACAATGTCGGAAAAAGTCTTTTCAAAACATGGAAAGACGGATGCCCGAGCCGCTGGTGAGTGAGTAGAAGCCGCTGCCGGCGCTGGTCCTCGACTGTCAACAAGCACCGCTGCACCGGGTTCCCCGACCGCCCCCTCTCGTCCAACAGCAGTAGGCCATCCGAGCGCCTAATTCGCAAAGTCTTCCCCACCTTGTCAGTCAAAAAGATCCCATCAGACTGAATGTGGAACGAGCAATGGACCGCATCGACGAGTCGCTGCGGTGACATAAGTAAGGTCTGAAGGGACGGAACATGAAGGACGTTGTGAATGATACCAAGGCCATCCACATGGATCGACCCGATACCAGTCACGCGAAGTCGTCCCCCACCCGCCGTGTGGACAGCTCGACCACCAAGGTGCCGCTCGTAGGACAGAAACCGGTGGTTGAACGGGGTCATATGCTCTGTGGCCCCAGTATCAAGCACCCAGGTGGTATCCGAAACGAAGGGAGCTTGGAGGGCCGAGTGTCCACAATACCACTGATCTGACTTGGGAAGGAAGAACGCACCGAAATCACTGAAGTGAGCCACGGTAGGCTGCGAAGAAGACCCGGTCTGCAGGGCAGCCAGCTGGGAGCTGAGACGGACAAGTTCGGCAGTCAGCTGGTCATTAGTCATGGCTGGATGGCTGGAGCTAGAGGGCGACGGGGCCGGTGCCTGGGCAAGATGGGCTCTGGCTTTGCGGGACCGGCGAGACGACGAGGCAGGAGCTGATGACGACGAGGGGGCGACCTCCGGATCCCGGGTACTGTCCAAAAATTTCTTGATGCACCGGGCCTCAAGATGATTCGGCTTGCCGCAGTAGGAGCAAACCACCGGTGCCCGAGAGCCCGAAGGCTTGGGCAGCAAGGGAGGTTGCTCCGTGGGGGCGGACAGGAGGGCAGCACTCGCCGGGGACTCGGCAGGCAGGTCCAGCAGCGGGCGTTGGCGAAGGCTGCTTTCAACCTCCGTCAACTCCTTAACCAGACCATCAAGTCCGGAAGAGGAGTCTGGGAGTGAAGAGCCCGACGCCTGACATCCGCATATTCGGATTCAGCTTGTCGAGAAATGACATGTAGCGGAGCTTGAGAGCATGGCGGCGGTCGACGCACCGGATCCCCACCGGCATGTAATAGTCCACCTCGCGCCACAGGGCTTGGTGGGCAAGGCTATAGTCCATAATGGACATGGTGCCATGTCGGAGTACACTCGCCCGCTCGGCCAAAGTAAAGATCTTCCAGTCATCAGCATCATGCCTGCAGTAGCGACGAGCGTGCTCCCAGATCTCCCGCGGAGTCGTCAGGTGGAGGAACTTGTCATAGACCTCCGAGAGAGTGTGAGTCAAGAGCCAGGAGTGGACGAAGTACTGCTCGGCACTCCAGGCCGGGAAATGCGGGGCCGTGACGGGGAGGGGCTGGCAGGTGAGATGGTTCTGGAGCAGGCGGCCGCGCAGAGTGTACTCGACGAACTTCAGCCACGACATCAAGTTCGGAGCACTGAGACGGCAGTTATCCGGGCGGAGGGAGAGGAGCACCGATTTTCGGCGACGGAGTTCCCGGCAAAGTCAGCCGCGGTGAAATCTGCTTGGGTTGGACGCCGGGCGGTGGATGCAGACGGATCACTGCCCATGCTGGAGGTAGTCGACAGGCCGGCAAACAGCAGCAGCGGCAGCGAACCAAGAACCGAACACGGTCCGAAGACGGGCGAGCGGTCCGTGCGGGCGCTGCTCGCGGGCGCTGCTCGCGGGCGCTGCTCGCGGGCGCTGCTCGCGGGCGCTGCTCGCGGGCGGCTGCTCGCGGGCGCTGCTCGCGGGCGGCTGCTTGCGGCGCTGCTGCTCGCGGCGCTGCTGCGGCGGCGGCTTGCGGGCGGCGCTCGCGGCGCTGCTCGCGGGCGCTGCTCGCGGGCGCTGCTCGCGGGCGCTGCTCGCGGGCGGCTGCTTGCGGGCGGCTGCTCGCGGGCGGCTGCTTGCGGGCGGTTGCTCGCGGGCGGCTGCTTGCGGGCGGCGGCGCTTCTTGCGTGCGAGCAAGGAGAAGATTGAGAGGGTGATGGTGAAGAAGAAGAAGAAGAAGAAGAAGAGGAAGCCCGCACACAGGCTTAGGGCTAGAGATGGGGATCAAGAGCTTGGCTCTGATACCATGTTGAACTCCATGCTAGGGCTTGGAGGAAGGAGAGGAAATGAAATCCTTAACTAGAATGTACATGAGGAGGGGTATATATACCCTAGGAGAGAGAGAGGAGAGAATATGAGTTAGTGATAAGTGAGGGAGCCTAGTGGGTTTATAGAACATGACCCAATAGGAGAGTCCTCTCACTAACAATTTTTTTTCTTAAAACAATATCTGGGGGAATTTAGATTTTCATGATTCCCTTTCGAAGTCTTTTATTTTTCTCTCTGATTATTACCTATAATTTCTTTACCAAAACTTGCAGCTTTTTTCCGTTTTATTTTTCTATTTTGTCTTGCTAATTCCTCTAATCTTCTTTAGTTTCCATAGAAATGTTTTTTTCCTCGAGAGGAATTATTAAAAAAATGATATCCTTCGTCATTATTTGTTGTTTCTTTAATGTTCTTTTTATTTCAACCAAAATCTGGGCGACTAATGCGTCCCACCCTTTATTTATTTAAATGAAGCAAGTGAATTTTCACTTGTTTATATTCTGAATTATCCTTATTCTTCTTTTTCTTTTTTTCAAAATTCGATATTGGAAAGATCTATCCTTTTTCAACATTTGTTATAGTTATCCTTTTAATTCAAGTTTATTTTGGGAATCTATAAATAACCATCCTTTTGGGTTCTGCAGGGCAGGATCCGATCGAGCTGCTTGCAGAGCCATGCGCCGTCAACGCCTTTGATATCGACCGGAGGAACCCATCTGTGAGTATATCCTACGGCATTTCTTTTGAAGTTATTGGCAAGAAACACGGTGCGCGGTACGACCGACATGAGGATCGAGCTCGTGGACCAATCCAGCCAAGCCCGGGACGGCGGGATAAATTTGATTTATTATTTCTTCTACTTTGTCTCTTTTTTCTGAAACTGACCCTCGTCAACGTGCTTTCTGTTCTCAGGATGTGGTCTGCAGTCTGGAGTGGGAGACAATTGCCCTTCTCCTCCGTCCCAGAGACTCCTCTCTCTTCTGACGTGGCCCTCTCTCTCTCTCTCTCTCTCTCTCTCTTTCTTCTATTTCACCTCTCTTTCCCCTCTTTCTCTTCTCTCTCCTCTCTCCTCTCTCCTCTCTCCTCTCTCCTCTCTCCTCTCTCCTCTCTCCTCTCTCCTCTCTCCTCTCTCCTCTCTCTCTTCTCTCCCCAAAAGAGTAAACTTGTCACTTATAGCCAAGAATGCTTAGAATCTTGTGTTGACTTTAGCTCTTCGAAAAGCTTATTGATTATTGACAAATGTATCAGTGACGCGGAGCTGATGTAGCAACATGAAGCGGATGGGTCATGAGCCAATAAGACCGTTCTACTAGCAAGGTCCATTATGGAAGTTCCTATGAGCCCAGATTTCAGAAATTATACCAATTATAGGTTAGTATTGAAAATTATACCAATGTACGGTGCGGCGACACAGTGGACTGAACTAAGCCATCAGATACTGATTTTGGATACGGGGACGGTTGCTGAATTGGATTACAAAAGGTGGAAATCCAATGACCGCTTTTTGACGATATCCGGATATCGGATATGGGTTGCTACAGTACTGATATCTGATATCGATATATTTCCCACTAACAATATCCACTTTTGTCTGGGCGAGGTGAGGCAAGAAGACGAGCAATGGGCAACGATTGGTGGGTGAAGTGGCAGCAATGGACAGCAGCACAAGCAAATGATGGTCTGGTAATGCGACAAATGATAAGCAGTGGGTGGCGGACTGGAGGACTGGAGTCAAATTTTAATCATAAATCTACTCTTACCAGAGTGAATTTTTCTACAGATTAGACACTTCTTAATCCATCTCTCAACATTAGTATACTGTGATCACAGTCCACCGATGTTCGAATATGAACTGTGATCATAGAGCGTTTCTGATCAGAGATTTTTCTGTGCACAAGTTGTATTTTTCTTATTTTCCCTGGTCTGATGATGAGTAACATTTAAGCACTAAAAAAAATCCAAGGATAAAATGCCAAATAACATATTTCAAAATAAACCTTCACTTATTTAATTCACGCCCCAATTGTAGCTTATGTTTCAATCTGATAAGAAACAAGTGCAAGAAAAGTTCACAATTGTCCTAGACTTTTAGAAATGACCAAGCCATGAGTGTTTCTTATAATAAATTGGGATTCCTTGAGTGACATTAATATTGAGCTTTAATTTTAAATCAATTACTTGACATGCTAAGCACCCTGTGTTTATTATATGTTATGTATACATTCGCATCCTACAAATAAATGCATGTTATCCTTTATACTGCTCACATTCTAGTATTTTGTGCTAAGTTCCTGAAGTTTGTCATTTTAAGCTGTTTAATTAATTTTTATGATATACATTCATTATTCAAGTCAAAGGTATTACTATCTGTAGTCATTAGTGCTTGTGATGTGTTATACTCATTTGAAAAAAATCAGATATCTTGACGCATTGGATCTACATAGGAAACGTATTGTGTCCAGTTTACATGCTCCATCTTTGGCCTACCCCATGGGCTTCGTATTCTCAAGATTACCATAAAAAAGTTAAAATTGCAATTTAGAATAATCCCTGAATGAAATTCACATATGTTTTACACTGTGATCTTATCAAATTAATCGTCATCCACTAACTATTTCATTTATTACTCGAATTTATGTGTCAATTCTACAAAATAAATGTTTATTATGCACAAACTATTACAATGTCAAATAATCATTAAAATGGGAGAAAGGGAGAGAGGATTTAGGATAATGAGAGGAAGAGAATAATGCTAATTTTATTGATTTTTGCTCTTTTTAAGCACTTTTGCATTTTTTACATGGCCAATATATGCATTGACTAGACAGAAAATGTTTTAAAAAGTTTCTAAAAGCCGAGGATAGACTTCCCACCATCAGAGTCAACATGGGACAGTTAAGCCTTATAGGGGCTCAGCCATGTACTCATATAGCTCTCAAAATTAATGATGGAACAATTTCTTCCAGTACATTCCACATGGGAACTCATCAAGGAGAACAACAATCCACATAAAATGTTAGGCTGGCACCAAAGGATATAAGCTATGTTATTTTAACTCTGAGATTCGGATTTTGAATCCCGATAGTGATATCAAATTCTGATGTCCAATACCATTATTTACTATCATCACACCCCTTCAAAATCTGTCCTAATTTCCAATATCTGCTACATTACTGATATCCATTCCGATAATTGACATTGTCATCCCATATTGACTTCCTTTTTTGGATATTGGATTATTGATTGTTTGATATCTGATATTGGCACATATATCAAAAGGCGAACACTATCTAGGGCACTTTGGAAATGTAAAGAAGATGTGTCCAATACTTTTAAACACCACCTCACATGTATAATTAATTAAAGTCATATCTTAATAACTGTGAATAATTTAAAAGTTATAACTAACTACTCAATTTTTGGTCTCTCTCCGTTTTGATTATTAAATTCCTTCATTTTCCCACTAATGTTACGTTGTCATTGTTTCGTAAGTATGAGAATGCCCGTACAAATTTGCAATATGAAACAATAGGTGTATATATTTTAAAACATGAAGGTCTAGTATTCAAGTGTTTGGTTCTATGGCTTTCATTGGCTTCTTAAATATATTTTCATGCAAGGGAAGAAGGAAATCTATGCATAATAGACAAATATGGAACTAATTCTATCGCTCACTTTTCTCCTCGAAAGAGTTTCTAGGTGTTCATGTTTTCGACCTCTAGAATATCAAGGCGATGGATGCGACATTGGATCTGCTCTTCAATTTCGCCAACTCTCTTTAAGACCTTATAAATCTTCTCAATATTGAGTCACAATAGTGGAATGAGCGATTTGAAGATGAAAGAAGATGGGGGACTCATCTCGCTGGCATGGGCATCTAAAATGGGTTCTCCCTATTTATACTTATTTAAGAACTTTTCAAAAAAAGTCTCTATCAATAAGGTGTACATACCAACGTCATTTAATCTAACGTGTGAGAACCTCTAGGCTTATGTATCAGTCTAATTAATAAATTCAATGGCCCAATACTATGTATTGGCCAACCTTGTTAATTAACTATGTTGATATGTAGATTAATCAATCAATGATTTATTTAATCCAATTGATAGGTTAAGTTTCCAGCCTGTGTTATGCCAAATTACACTTCATATTCTAGAAGATGCAAATTACTGAATAACTCTGCCGTGGGACCTTTACCAGCATTGTTTACTTTATACATATAATTCTTCATCTACACAAGACACTAGAATGGCTTAGGTTATGGTCAACCATCAAAATCTAATATGTCATTCCAGCTAGTATCGATGTATAATGGGGATTGTTGGAAGATGTATTTTCCAATATATCTATTAGCGTAGCAAAGGATTTGATGCATTTTCTTTCCCGAGTCAACCTCTTCTTATCTCGAGGATGAACAATCCCACCTTCACCATTAAATAACCTTTGTGCTTTTATTGTTGTATTCGAGCCAAGAATAATTTGAATCATGCAATGAAGGTTTTGTATGTCATAGTCAAAACATTGTTGTCCATCCACAATATGTCTTTGGTGTCTTCAGTCTGAGTACCACTTATACAATTGTGACATAAATCCACTTTATTGATACACTTTAGGTACATATGGATAAACTTGCTTAACTATTTTCCCAAACAACACTCACCATCCGTCCTACGGTATCTACACTAATGGATATATGATGATCCATACTTATCATATAAATTAGTTCAAATAGCATTATTATTTCTAGAATAAATATTTAAAATACATAGTTAAAAACTTGTGATCATTTTACTATGATATCATCATACTTCTTCAAGTCATTACATTTATTATAGGACTTCATCATAAACATCAAACGAGAATAATGTTGAATAGATGTCAGTATCCAATATATGGCATGAAAGTGCGATTTATTTGACAGCTTTATAATATCCATCATTAAGATCATTAGTATAACATAGAGTATACAATTTATAAAAAATAATAAAATTATGTTTTTTAATATTTTTCATTGTTATTTCTTGAGATCATTGAACACATAACACAGTATTTTACAGACTTCAGTTTCAGTACTCTTTTATTATTTATTTATATATACGTATCAAGTCTACTTCTGAAATTATGATAAACTTAATATTAGTTGTGTAAATAATGTCATACTGGCTGTGAGTTTAATAAATAAATTTAAAAATATGTATCCAAATAAATCAAGCTAGTGATAATTAAGTATTATCTCGGTGAGGAATCATGATTAGGGATTTAAAACTCCTGAATGGTGATTAGAGAGATTAGAAGAGGTATATTTAAAATTGGAGGTAGTGGGATGAGGAAACTGGAAAGATCTAAAGATGATAAGCATTATTTATAATAATATGAATGATAGAATATATTGGATACTGACACAAGAGAGATGGTGAAAAATAGACAGTGGAGTGAAGAGACAGTGGCGGGATGAGAAGGCGGATGCACAGTTGCAAGCAAGTGTTGATGTGTGAATTATTGTGAATGAATATGAAAATTAAACGAATATGGGATGATGCGACAAAGTGGAAAAGCAGACTGATGACAAGGGGTTAAGAGATAATGACAAATATGGAATGTGATGGGAGGATAAGAGGAGGTAAATATAACCTAATAATAATAATGAGGATGAGAGAATGCAAGTCGAGAAAACTTACCATATGTCCTTCTGTTCCACCAAGACCATGATGCTTTGTTAACGCATAAGCTTTTCCACTTCTCTGTTGCCTCCTCGATCACCCAAGACAACTACAAAGCACTTGATGGATCTCTTAACTCGCCCTATTTTGATCAGCTTACGATCATAGGAAGTGATTTCAGTTATAGATTTTACAGCGATCAATACCTCGATTGATTCTTATGTGGTCATGTATAGAAAGAGGGGACAAAGAGAAAGCTGCCCCAAAATTTCAGCTTGGTCAGCCTTGTGGATCATGAGCTACAAAGCCTTGAACCTGGATCATTCCTTATGATAGATTCAGTTTGAAATGTTCTTTATCATCGCCTTTGGCACTCCGTCAACCTTGCCTTTTGCATCCTTTATTTTTATAAATATTATCCAATGATTGGCTATGATTTTGTCACATCATTATCAACCTATGACTCAAAAAGGGCCACGCATCCGAGCACATAGAAATAAAAAATAAGAATGTTGAATAAATAATAGGGCTGTCACATCACAATGTATCAGCACACATCACGTCCATGAATTTCATCTTCTATATTCATAATAAAAAATATCATGTTATTTTAAGTAATAAGTTCATGCATTTATGTGTGTAATTTTATTTCAATGATAAAGAATGCATGTTTTATAGCTTAAAATGATTTATTACAAGCTGGGAACGAGGTTCCAATTTTTATTGATTTTATGATATTTTAACATAAATGTTTGACATTAATATCATGAATAACATAATCAAGTGAGATTATAAAAATATTATTTATTTATTTAAATAAATTTAGCTTTTATTGTATTTTTTAGACTGATATTTTTATTTTTCTATAATTTTCTGTATGGAATTTTGTGACCTTAAATTTATAAAAAAATCATTTGATAAGACAGAAAATATAACTTTGAATTTATTTACATACTTTGAATGACTTTTCCACATCTTTGTAGAATGTTGTGTCATGTTGGAAATCTATCACACAGACTGGAGAGAGAAATTATGATGGCTCATATTGCTCCAAATTCAAAAAATGATATCTATGATTCAAAAGAATTGCAGGCCTATGAGTTTGAGGGTGGTTTATCTTTACCTCCTTTACCTGTCCACCATCTCGGATCCCCCCGTCCTTGTAAAAAGACACCTCGGGATTATGTTCCCAAATATGATTGACATAGTGATATACTCATTTAGAATATTGTTTGGATCCATTGTTTCATTCCAAAAGCAAAGGATTGAAGGGTGATGTTCAAATAAATACTCATAAAGAGAAAGGAACACTCAATGACGGGCACATGACGATATGGTTAGTGTCATCTTTGTGTTTTCTAAACTGATATGTCTTCATCATTTTTCCTAGGTTATCGTCACGAATATCCCAGATTTTCACCATCATGCATGCCACCTCCACTCAACAACGAGTATTCAACTCCATCTCTATCACCAGAGGTAATGGTAAAATCATCAACACTTACCCCCACTCTGTTACTCAATGTTGCATATCTGCCGCCATTCGAGTTGCAGTCAGAGTCGTTATTTATTTCGTTCATTCCACTTCACTCACAACTACTGCTATCGACCATCACCTGCATTGCCGATGGGCCGGCTAAAGTATTTATATTAGAATTATTAAGAATTTATCATGTTAAAATTCCATTGAAATTCCCAGCTTTATTTCATCAAATTCAACAAATTAGATTTTCTTTTACTCGCATCATTATCTCTTATTTACTATTATTTATAATTTTATTATCTTGATCTTATTAATAGTTATAACCTCTTTGCCTCAAATTTCCTAGTCTCATTATCCGCTATTTATATGAATTTATGTTCATCTCGTTACTATATATTTAAAGAATATTAAATTCCCAAGTTTTATCTGCTATTTAGATGCGGAGACAAATCATACTCAACACTAGCTACATTTATTTGCACAAGTAAAAGTTTACAAGTTTTATTGATTAAAATCAAAAAAGCACCAATGACAAATTAACACCCTGATATTGGGTTTACGAGAGAGCCAATGAGGGAAAGTAGAAGAATAAAGGAGAGCTGAAGAATTCTAACCCAGTGAATTTGTTAAAGGTTTCTCATGTTCATACTCAAAAGGTAAATTTTATCAAAACTCCTAAATCTCAACCCTATCTTTGAGTATCTAAAATACAATTTGTGTGTGACCCTCGAGGCCATGTATTGGTCTGGATAACTACTACAATGGCAAAAACCTTTTTTGGGTTCACCCTACTAGTTTTTATATAAACATATAAATTAATTAATATAGGATTATTTAACTTAAAAAATAGGTTAATTTACTTGTGCTCTAAAAGATAAAAAGAATTATATCAATTATCTCATGCGACATTTCCCGTTATTGTTTTCCGTGCACTTATGGTCCTTCATTTTCTTGATGGTCCTAGGATGATTAATGGTACGGTCAATTGTCAAACTCTACTCGGTCATCCTAGTTATCACTTATACAATGGGAAATCATTGGAGAACTCTTATGAAATATTCCACTACTTTGGCCAAGGACTTCATTCTATCATCTTCCTTATTATGTCACCTTATATACTATGGGTGTACAGATTCATCTTGATCACTCAATCATCATTAGAAACCTCTTCTCAACCCTAGATAACACAGTTGAAATTCCACAAATATAAACTTCTTGGTCAAAAGTAAAAGCACAATTTCTCATCTACAACATGTCTTTAGTTTCTCGGGTTTAAGGACCACTTACGTAACCATGAATTGAATCAAACTGCTTAATAGTTTGGCATAATCCCATTAAGGGATTCATACGGATAAATTTACTGAACTCTTTTCCTAAAAGAGTATGTGCTATTAGCCATATTTATCATATGAGTATGACTAGATACCATTATTCTTTTAGATATTTTTATGTCCTTCTTAATTATCACTTAAATAAGAATATATGAAACAAATTTTGAAGTCTAGTGATCTAAGTATTTTGATATCCTCGTAATTCAGTTAGTCATATCAATTGTTAATGGGCTTCATTGAGCATCGCACTTTTATTAAGTTGAGTAAATATTGAAATTGCTGAAGATTGAGTGAGATATGGAATTTGTAATTGGTTTATCATATACATATATTTTTGTCATCTATATCCATCTCAAATTTCAAAGTGTTTTGCATTATGTTTGTAGAACAAATGCATGTATGGTCTCTACTCAAAGGATCTCCTTGAAATCCATTACAGTTGTAATGAGAAAGGTAGAGAAATACAAACATATTTTGGAGATGCATGTATAGATGCCACAAAGGGTGTATGAAAGTATTAAGGGCACACGTAAGCATTGGTGTGATAAATGACTGTGATTGATCCCGTACCCACAAGTGAGGATACACATAGAACATAAGGTGTGTTTTTTTTTAAATATAGTTCACTAGATCTATCTTTATGAATCCATAATTGGTATTATACAAGATTGTCTAGTAGTTTGATTGATGTCACATTTGTGAGAGTAGTCATTAGATGTGTGACACCAAAGACATCTTAAGGATAAATGGATGTCCTTCAACTCTGATCTATGGTTCTCTAACCATTAGATTCAAATCATTCCTACCTCGGATGCAGCAAGAAGTCTGTGAATGCGATCGCGTAGTAAAGACAATATTCTCTCCCTCCGCATAGAAGGCCGTATATATTTGTATCACATCAAATCATGACTTATACTCATATACATGAGTATAAAAATGTACATCTATGGATGTTATTGATAAACCCAAAACGTGGCATGCATTTATACACATTGTAAAGTCATTTTAGGATCATTTTATGTGTATTACCTTCAAATTTACAAGAATTTTCATCTCCTCCACTAAATTGAAAAACTGATAATACAACACATTTTAATGTATTTTTTCATATTTTACAAGTCTGAGTATTTGTCAGTAAAAATGTGTTTAAAATATTGTTAATTTTAATCAGATTATTCTCTCTCTGGTATGTCAATCAATGCTTTTTCAGGGAGGAAGTCAAAGTTTAAGAAATGAATAGATAAAAAGATTGATAAAGACAGAATAATAAAGAATGGTTTTAAGTGGGCAGCTAAGGCTGAGCCAAGGTGAAGCAATGCCCAAGACAACCATAGGCAGGCAAACACAGGGAACTCAAGCCCACCCACAGCCGACAAGGGGTGGCAACCGGCACAAGCCCCAGCATGCCCACCAAGGAGCCCACCAAAAATCCCCCACAGAGGCCCATGATAATCAAGCACACAGACACGGAAGAGGGAAGTAGTTATTTCAATCCTCATTCTCTAATAGAATTTATATATTTATTATTTTTCTCAACTATTTGGTATGGGATTATATCCAACTGTTTCTTTCAGCTTCATGATAGGCTGGGCCTAATAACATTTATTGGCCTTATAAATGAATTAACTACGTCATCATATAGATTAATTCATGGCGTATCGATTTAACCCAATCGATAGGTTGAGTTTCCAACATGTGGGGTGTCAAGCTTCACCTCATGCTCTAGAAGATACAAGAAGTGTATCGACTCATCATGGAACTTGTTTGTCATTGGTGATCATGTACATATAGTCCCTCATCCTCTTAACGCTCCTAGGATGACTTAGGGTATGGTCAACTGTCAAACCCTAATCAATCATACGAGTTAGTATTGATGCGATCAAAAATCATCGGAGAACTCTTCTATGATCTTCCACTGTCTTGGCCAAGGAATTCATTGCATTGTCTTCCTTGAATTTTCAGCTCTTATACCAAGGGTGGATGATCACATCGTGACTGTACAAATCCATATTTATAATCCCATGATTAGAAACTCCTACGTCATAGTCACAGTACAACTGTTCATCCACAAGATGTCGTTGGTGTCTTAGGTCTAAGGATCACTTACATAATCGTGACATGAATCAACCTGAGTGACAGATTGGTATAATACGATTCAGGGATTCGTATGGATCAATTCAGTGAACGCTTTCCTCTAAAGAGCACTCGATATCTATCCTTAGTGTCTACACATTAATGGCTACGGGATCGGCCATAATCATCATATGAGTGAGGCTAGATAGTGTTAATCTATCCGGATACTTTGATGTCCTTCTCGAGTATCCTTCGAATAGGAATATTTAGAACACATGCTTAAAGACTAGTGATCTCCATATTATGATCTCATCATAATTCACAAAGTTCGATCATGTATTCATGGACTTCATTATAAGCATCACATGTGCACTATAATAATGTGTTTTCCATGGATTTTAAATAAGATCATATCTTCTATCAATAATATTTTACTATTCCATGTATCTTATTAATCTTCTGTACTTCTTCCTTTGGGTTATGTGCCTTGGTTTGTCCATGGAAAACACGATTCCATGGATGCAGAAGCAAGTTGATCAATTCATAATTGATCTTGAAAATCATACATTGTATCTTTTGGGAAACTTGTTCCACCCTTGACTTTGCCGCTCTGACATTGTTCTGAAGCCGTTCATGTGTCCGGCCTCTAGAAGTATCCACGTCTTCTTCTTCAACTCTTCTTGAAAATCTAGAAGATCTTCTCACCATGAAGACACTCTCCCTGGATGAGTGCAGAAGAGAGTGGAGAAAGGGAGTGCTCTCAAATCTGGCTGGCCTATGTGTTTGAAATGAGTGTCCCTTCCCAATTTATATTTTACTTAAGTTTGACCTTATGCGTGTGACACTCTAGGCCCATGTATCATTCTAGTTAATTACTTTAATGGCCCAATAATAATTATTGGCCAATCTTATTAATTAAATATATTAACATATAGATTAATTAAATAAGGATCAATTTAACCCAATCGATAGGTTAAGTTTCCAGCCCGTGGGGTGCCAAGCTACACCTTGTGCTCTAGAAGACACTGAGTAGAGCTGAACTCTCCCATGAAACATTTACCGTCATCGGTTACCATATATGTATAATCCATCAGTCGAGCTAGACTCTCGAATGACTTAGGGTATGGTTTACCGTCAAACCCTAACCCGTCATTCGATGAGTACTAATGCGTAACAAGGATAATTGGAGAAGTCCTCCAATATCCTCACTACTCTGGCCAGGGATTTTCTGCATCGTTTCCTTGAGTCAATCTCCTCTTATACTGAGGGCAGATGATCCCGTCTTGACCACTCAGTCATCTCCGTGAGCTCCTTATTATATCCAAGCTATGACTTATTTGAATTCCATGATTAGAGGCTCATAAGTCGTAGTCAAAATGTAATTGTCAATTCACGAGATGTCCTTGGTGTCTCAAATCAGTGGATCACTAATACAACTGTCACATGAATCAACCTGATTGACGTTTAGGTATAATACCATTCAGGGATTCATATGGATCAATTCAGTGAACTCTCTCTCCACCCACTAATTGTCCTTAGTGTCGCTACACTAATAACTACAAGATCAGCTATACTTATCGTATGAGTAGGATCAGCTAGTTCTATTCTATCTAGATAATTCAATGCCCGTCTCAACTATCCATCGAATATGAATATTTAGAATACATGTTTAAAGACTAATGATCACTGTATTATGATCTCATCATAATTCACTATGTCATTGCATGTATTCATGGACTTCATTATAAACATCGCAATGGAATAATAATGAACATAAATATTTTATTTAATGTTTAAATAAACATTGTGATGTGATTGGCTTGACGGCCACATAATATCCATCACTTCCTCTATCTATATTAACATCGCCTATTATTATAATACCACTACTTATTTTCAATTATCTTACTTCTTTATTATCTCTATTATGTATAAAAATATATAAATAATAATATCTGATATTCTCTCTTTCATATCTAGTTCTCTCATCCATTTAATATTTTCTCCACTTGCTAATTACGCATCTTCTACTCTTCCACTATCTTCACTAATGTTATTACTTCTATTACTCAATTATAACTGATCATACTATCTAACCACCAATATTATCATACTATCAGCCTAACTCAATTATTAAATTTATTTCTAAAGGCCAGTCCTTTTGGAGATGACTTCCCTCCTACTTTACATTTGAGTTAGTTTTCTATTTTTATCAGTTATCATGGATGAGATTTATTAAATATCTTTTCATGCAATTTCATAGATTTTCTACTTTTTTCTCGTCTTTTTATAGTTATTTCACTTTGTCTTCACGAATAAATTTATTATATTTCTTGAATTCCAAAATTCATTATTATTTATTTTATTTTCACGTGTTTCCACCAAATTTTCAGACAGTAGATTTATTATGAAACTAATTTAGAAGACAGTAAGTAAAATTTAAAGATTTAATAAATTTATTTAATATATAGTATTTCTTTAATGATTTATCATCATGTTGAATTATTTTCTGAGTAATTTTTTTCCAAATTGGCGCATTCAATCATTAGAAGAACTATCTTGGCGTCATGATTCACAATGTCATGATTACATGATGATTCGTACATAATTAATAATTAAAGGTCAAAGGGATGGGAGGTGGGATACCAAAGGGTACATATCCAGCATTGGGTACTTAAATGTCATGAATTTATTGACGAATTTAAAAAATAACAGGGCATTTTTTTAAATAAGTGCAACACAATTTTTTAGAAGATACAAAGTTTGAAAGGCAACATGGAATTTTAAATAGAGCATATTCTTGGCAATGAAATCCACTCAACAGTATCTATTTTTAGTCTTAATGTCTTTATTTATTTAACACATTGTATACGTGGCATATTTTACTAGGTTAAACATGTCACCTTCTAGTGCTGAACTCGGGGCAATAAAGGGGGTGTGTTTTAATTTTTAACTTTTTAATGTTTTTACCTTTAGAGCTCAGCACACCTAGCACCAGGTTGTTGATAAAGTGAAGGAGGAGAAGGATTTAACCTTTGAAATTATGGATTCTAATCTATATGGTGCTTAAATTTGGGAGACATAAATGAGATCCAATGTCTCTTATTGCTCCATTTAATTGGGTTCAAAATTCGACGATTTTTTACCAGCATCGCCGTTGGTCCTATATGATTGGACTAATTAAACAGCCTAGGAAGAGAGAAAAAAATATCTACAGAAATTTCCCCAGACCTAGTTAGCTAGGAAGGACACGTGTCTTTTTTAAGTCAGTAATTTTATTTTAAGTTATAATTTTCTTCTTGATCTTCTGATTTCGTTTTTGAGCGTTTCCAAAATGCCAAAGTGTGGCCATCATGTAATAAATTTTGTTGATTCTTTATGATTAAGAGTATCAAATCACATTCATGATAAATGTTCAAAAAATATAGAAAATAGTTTACCCTGTTCCTCATCTCTATCTTTATCTTAGTTTTCTAGATACGTTCCAAATTCACCTAATATTTCATTTTCCCCCAATTTTATATTATTCATATCTCTAGATTGACTTCACTATATTATCTCTCTACACATGGAATTCTATTTTTCACCATTTAAATTATGAATTGATCTTATCTCTTCTTAACTTTTAACAAGAAATTCATTCATCTTCCCCTTCAATTTTGTACTTTATTCTCCTCTTTGTAATTTTCAACAGATCCCATGCAATGTATTTTAATATTCAACATAAATTTGGCATAAACTGGATTTATGATTTTTTTTGAAGTATTGAGGTGAGTATTTCCGCCTGTCATGTGGGTGACCTGGGTTCAATCTCCGGCTGAGGTGCCATTTTGATGGCACATGACTCGTAAATAAAAAAAACTTTATAAAATTCTTATTAATGATTTATAATCTCATACTCCTACTTACTATGATCTCATAATTATAAAATAAAAAACTTTATAAAATAAAAAAACTTTTCTTGCGTCATTATCTCATACTTACTACGATTTATAATGATTATCTTGATCTTATTAATAGGTATAACCTCTTCATCTCAAATTTCATCATCTCATTATTTGCTATTTATATGTATTTATGTTCATCGTGTTACTATATATTTGAAGAATACAAAGTGTATGATTATTATTCCCTGTAGAGACAACTCATTCTCAATAATGGATATATTTATTTACGAGTAAAAGTTTATAATTTTTATCAATTAAACTCAAAAACACCAATGACAAATTGAAACCCTAATTTTGAGTTTATGATGTAGCAAATGAGGGAAAGGAGAAGAATAATGGAGAACTGAAGAATTATTGTCATCTTGATTAATAGTATGGTCAATTGTCAAACTCTAATTGGTCATCCTAGTTATCAATTATACATTGGGAAATCATCAGAGAACTCTTATGAAATATTCCACTAGTTTTGGCAAAGGATGTCATTGCATGATCTTCCTTAATATCTCACCTCATATACTATAAGTGAACAGTCTCGTCTTGACCACTTAGTCATCTTTACAAACCACTTCCTGAACCACAGATAACATGGTTGGAATTCCACAAAAATATAAACTCCTAGGTCAAAGTCAAAGCACGATCATTCATCCATAATAAGTCTTTAGTTTCTCTCATTTAAGGACCACTTACATGATCATGAATTGAATCAAACTTCTGAAGAGTTTGGCATAATCCCATTAAGGGATTCATATGATTAAATTAAGTGACCTTTTTTCTTAAAATAGTACCCACTATTAGCCATATTTATCATATGAGTATGACTAGATATTGTTAGTCTTCTAGAGAGTCTCTTGTCCTTATAAAGTACCATTTAACTAATAATATGTGAAAAAATGTTTTAAGACTAGTGATCTAAGTATTATGGTCTCCTCGTAATTCAGTTAGTTTTATCATTTATTAATGGGAGTCATTAAGCATCACACTTTTATTTAGGTGAATAAATACTGTAATTGATAAACATCGGATGAGATATGGAATCTGTAATTGGCTTACCAGATTATTTTTTTCATCTATTTTTGTCTCAAATTTCATTGTGTCTTTCATTATGTTTGTAGAAAAAATGTACGTGTTGTCTCTACTCAAAGGATCTCCATGAAATCCATTACACTTGTAATGATAAAATATAGAAACCCAAACATATTTAAGAGGTGCATGTATATATTCCACCAAGGGTGTATGAAAGAATCAAGGGCACATAAGCATTGGTGTGATCAATGAGGTGATTGATCCCGTAGCCATTACTGAAGAGTCACATAAATCAAAAGGTGGTGTTTTTTTGAAAAAAACTTCACTGGATTTATCTTTATGAATCCATAATCAATATTATACAAGATTTTCAAGTATTTTGATTTAGATCTCATTGTGAATGTAGCCATTAGACGTGGGACACCAAAGACATCTTAAGGATGAATGGATGTCCCTCGACTATGACCTATGAGTTTCCGACCATTAGATTCAAATCATTCCTACCTCGAATGCAGAAACAAGTATGTGAATGTGATCATGTAGTTAAGATAGTATTGTCTCCGTCTGCGTAAAAGTAGATATCTTAGGGAATAAGATACAATGAAGCCATTGCCCTGTGAATTTCTGTCACATCAAATCATGACGTCTATACACATGTGTTTTAAAAAAACCATCTATGGATGCTATCATGTTGAGATTCATTGAACTAGCCTTTGATGTAATTTAATGGACTTTCTAAAATTTTCTTGTATTTTTTAGTTATTTTACTTTTTCGTCATGAATAATTTTTTTTACAAATCAGATATTATATTTCTTGAATTCCAAAATGCATTATTATTTTATTTTATTTTCATGTGTTTCCACCAAATTTTCAGACAATTGATTCATTATGAAACTAATTTCAGAAGACAATAAGTAGATTTTAACGATTTAATAAGTGTTTATATATATATATATAAATTATTGATTTAATGATTTATCATCATGCATTGCCTTATTTTCTGACCAAATTCTTTCCAATAGTCGGCGCATCCAATCATTGGAAGAAGTTGCATCTTGGCATCGCGATTTGCAAGGTCATGTCTACCAGATGATTCGAGCATAATTATTATTCAAAGGTCAAAGGGATGGGAGGTGGGATGTCAAAGGTACATTTCTAGCATTATGTACTTAAAGGTCATGAATTTGTTGATGAATTGAAAAAAAGAACTGGGACTTCTTTAAAATAAGTGCAACATGATTATTCCAAGATACAAAGTTCAAAAGGCAACGTGGAATGTGTTTATTGGCCTAAATAGATCATCTTCTTGTCAGTCAAATCCACTCAACAGTGTGTATTTTTATTCTTCATGTCTTGATTTATTTGACAACTCGTATAAGTTGCATATTTTACTAGGTTAAACATGGCGCCTTCTAGTGCTGAACTTGAGCAATAAAGGGGCTGTGTTTTAATTTTTAAAATTTTAATGTTTTTACCTTTCCAGCTCAGCACACCTAGCACCAGGTTGCTGATGAAGGTAATGAGGAAAATTCTTTAAACATTTGAAAGCGTGGGTTCTGATCTATTTGGAAGAGATAAATGAGATCCCATGTCTCACATTGCTCCAACTTAAATCCCTAATATCTGGATATCTAACCATTTAATTGGGCTCAAAATTTGAGAACCACCTCACCGTTGGTCCTATATGATTGCACTAAGTAATCGCCGTTGGTCTTATATGATTGGACTAAGACAAATATCTACAGAGTTTTCCCCAGACCTAGTTATCCAGGAATAATACATGTGTCTCTAAAGTTAACACCTTTATTTTAAATTATAAATTTATTCTTAATCTTTTGATTTCCTTCTTGAACTTTTCCAAAATGCCAATTTGTGGCCGGCATGTAGATACATTTGGTTGATTATTTAGGATTAAGAGAATTAAATCACATTCATGATAAATATTCAAAAATAGATAGAAAATAGTTTGCCATTTTCCTCGGCTACACCTTTTAGGTTCCTAGATCCGTTCCAAATTCACCTAATATTTCGTTTTTGCCCAATTTTATCTAATCCAGCTCTCTCGATTGACTTCCCTACATTAACTCTCTACACTTTGAATTATATTTTTCAGCATTTAAATTATCTACTGGTCTTATCTATTCCTAACATTTTACAAGAAATTCATTCATCTTCACCTTTAATTTTGTATTTTATCGTCCTCTTTAAAATTTTGAACAAATCCAATGCAAATTCTTTACATATTCAACACAAATTGGGCATAAGCTGGATTTATGATTTTTTAAAAGCATTGTGGTGAATATTTCCGCAGGTCATGTGGGTGACCCAGGTTCAATCACTTGCAACTGTGCCATTTTGATGCAAACAAATCATGTGGTCGTTCTAGCACATGACTCGTAAATTTAAAAAAATTATAATAATCTGAACCCACTCAAATATGTATACGGGAGTATGATGATGAATACGGGTTGAATCCACAAAGACCAAAGGTTGAATTTTAAAAAAATCAGTTTAGTCGGTAAAACTAAATGAAAAGTGACGTAAAAATGTGATAATATTTATCCAGTTAGATTGAAGAAGTTTTCTGATCCATTTAACTCAAAATAGACCAAAATTGAATTCAAAATCTGATTAAAATCAATGATAAAGTCAACTAAGTGCGTGTGTTGACCAAGTCAAGTTGTTAATTTTTAAGGGATATTTTTCTAAGAAATCTATTAAGTCATATTAAAATTTTAAAAAACCTAAATCTATCATATAATTGTTTATTTATTTATGTCACTCATCATCTCTAATAATTTATATTTGGTGAATGATTTATTCCCCATGGTTCATCTTCTTTCACATGATAAGATTTTTATATCTTGAAATGGGAAATTTGTGAATATTATTTTATAAGTATAAACTGGAAAGGCATGATTAGTTTACGTTAATCACAGCCAAACTTAGGCTTATGAACCCCACAAAGAATATGATGTGATGAATGCCTTGGCCTGGGTAGTGGAACTAGAGAAGGCTTCTTTTATGATTTTCTAATGCATTAATACTATGTAGGATTACCTATTAGGTTTTTATAAAAATGATATCCTAAGTCACAATAGTACCATAAATCAAGTGATGGGTTTTACATACGTAGTATTTGATGACAATGAGGTTCCATGAGAGATTTTATAAAATACATTGTATCTTTGTAATGATTTTTCTCCAATAATATTTACCAAAATTTAACACTCTATTCCAGGCTATGTTAAAATGATAATGCATCAACTAAATCTAATGCACTCAGTGAAAAACATATTATTTATAGCAGAAATCCAATACAACATACAAAAAGGGAGGGAAGGTTAAAATATAGTGTATTATATATAATGACCTTTAGATTTAATTATAAGGCTCTGGGGGGCTGCGACTATTTTTAACCCAGCCTGGATATGTATTCCCTGCCCAAATTTAGAAATGGAATTTTTCAATTAATGGTATTGTATAGAAATATCGACATCGTCTCAATGATATACATCATCATTATCAGTTTTCCAACCTAAAACCATTATCCATTATCAATATCTGTCATCATTATCAGATTTTTCCGAATAAAGGATATTACAATATCTGATAAGGGATGTCACATATGGAGACCGCTAGTCGCACCTAGGGTTTGACGGTTCCGGTCCAGTCCGGTATTTTGGCATGTACCTAAACCTCACCTGAAGTTTGGTCCCATTCCGGTTCGGTCTTGTTTGGTCCCGGTCCACTCCCAGTCCCGTCAAATCGGCTAATCAAAGTCAAAATCAAATTCAAAGATGAAAATTTGGCAAGAAATTTTCCTCAAAGAATATGGAATTTCAAGGCAATGTACAATATTCATCTTGAAAAGTGAAAACACCATTTAGATGTTGTGTCCTAGCTCTCTTTAGTTTGATCGCTGCACAACCTCCAACGTAACATTGCTTTGGCACCACCTTGCTGCTACAACCTAAAAGAATCATAGAAATACATCATGATTAAACAAAACACAATTAGAAAAGACAATCCAAATTTTGAATAATAGCAATACCATAAAATGATCACAAAACGTTCAGTCTTGATCAGCATCCTATGAAATTTCCTCCACTTCACCATCTTCCTCTTTGTTCTCCTCATCGGCTTAATAAGCCCAACATTTTAAAGTCATCAATATGGATGTAGATTTCCAGATCGCTGTCCTCTTTCGAAAGTGAGAATTCCTCTTCCTGTTGAAAAGATACGCTCTGATGGCGCACTCAAAGCACAAATAGGGAGGAACGCCTTTGCGACAACTACAAGTTGTGGATATTTTAACAGACCCAACTTCAGACCACCATTTGACTGGGTCATCACGAGGACCAATGCAAGGCTCTTTCAAGTATTTATCTAATTCGTCTCTAGTGGGTCTTTGACTTGGACTTGTAGTTGTTTTATCAGGCTCCATCAATGCAACCATTAATTTTGAGTGCTTTGCAAGTGTAGATGGTTGTTCTTCAATAGTTTGTTAGTTGATTAAAATTAAAGAGCTGGGCACTTTATCGAGCAATTGTAAAATAGTGTGGATGATGAAAAAAAAATTCATCATGGGGAATAAACTCAAGCTTCTTTCGTGGGTTTAACATTGTCACAATGGGGAACATAGGCTTTAACTTCAAGTGATGTTGATAATCTATCAATTTCTCCTTCATTGCACCATATGCAATTTTAAGCGACCTTGTTTGTTCCTTGCTGGATGACCTTGAGAGTTCAGGATGCATATTTTCCAGCATATGAATAATAGAGTCTAATTGATCTAACAGAAGTTGATGCGCCCTAAAAATAATAGATGTTGTAATGGTTTGTAACTGTGAAAGGATGTTATTAGCATCACGAAAGCCTTCTATTTCATCAGAAAACCTTTTCAAGAGATCCCACTCTTCAGCCATGATTGAAGAGCTAATTTTGTTTGTGTTTAGATAATCACTTGCCATATTTTCTAACACAATTATTTTCTCGTAAGCTGCTTCAATCATTTCATATGTAGAGTTCCACCATGAGAAAGTTCTGATTTTCCATGCCCAAATCATGGCATAAAGTATGATAGTGGTGAACTCTCTATGGCGACACCCAGATGCAATGACAAGTCTTCTAAGTCTATATAGAATTTCTTTAAATTAAAGCTGAGTATTATTATGAAGGATATTTTGGTCGTTAATATCTTCATAAAATGAACTTGTGCCATTGTAATGTGAGTGAAATTATGCGCTAAATGTTTTCCAAAAGAAGGATTTTCATTAGAAAAAGTTAAGAACCTTAAAAACCTAGCTCCATCAAGCCTCTTTGAACCACCAAATTTAGAACAAGTGACATGCATGATTGTGTGATATTGGTCAGTGAAGTCTGAACCAGAACCCTTCACAAACCGTTCTAAAGTTTCAACCATGGTTTTATTATTACTGGCATTGTCAACTGTGATGGTGAGTACCTAGGAAAAAAGGAAAAACATTTCAAATTTGTAATTACTACACCATAAGAATTAATGACGACATACCTTGTTTGTGAGATTATAGTCCTTCAACACATTGAGCATTACATCTACCAAGTAAGCACCTTGATGAGAACCAATTAAATGGCGAACACCTAGAACTCGTTCACAAAGTATCCATGTTGTATCAATCCAATGAACAGTGATCCCAAGTATAACTACACAGTTTGAGGTTGTCCAAGTGTTCATCATGAGTGACACTTTTTCCATTGGCTTGAGTAATTATGATAACTTGCAAATTATAATGTTAGATTGATGAATATTACATTAAATATATGTGTTTTACTAGCCATATTTTCATGTAAAAAATGAAATGAACATAAATGGCTTGCACTATAGTTTTATGATTGTTTTTTTAATTTTTTAGTATTTTATACATGACATTTAACCTTAGTGCATTGAAGAATTTTTTTTCTGGCAGGGCATAAAATACTTGGCCAGAGGTTGGTAATGCTTTTACTAATTTTTCTGTAATTTTTACATATTTTTTATATTTTTCTGACCATTATATAGCCAAGAAATAATTATTAAAATTAAAAGAAAATATTTTAGAATTTATTTGACATTAAAAAATATTTTGAAAATTATGAAACATCCATAATGAGAAAATCCTTATCGCAAAATAAGAAATGGCATGGGCGGTGAGGAAAAGTTACACTTTGTTTTTTGTTGGCTTTTTCATGCAATAAATGCATGCGGAGAATCAATCTCTGCGTGTCATTTATGAAATAAGAATATTCTGCATAATAAATACACGTGAAATTGATTAGCAGCGTGCATTGATTGCATGCGGCAATTGATTCTGAGTGCATTTATTTTAAGAATATGAAACAAAAAGACATGTTTCTTTTTATTAACTTTTTCTTATAGGGAGGCAGAATAGGCGACGTGGCGATCCTAGTCACTCAAGAAGAATTGCCATCAACAAATCATTTTGCCCTTTGGATTGCGTGCTAAAACATGGCAGCACGTGATCCCGGGAGGAGAAAACAAAGCAACGAATCAAAGAGGGCCATTTTCTATTGGCGTGGAGGAGAGATAAAAAATAAAATGGCTACACTTAATCGCCAAAAAAATGGCGATATCTTGAGATCTAGCCGTTCGATCATGCTCAAATATTGAGGGTAGGTTTGTCTTTTCACCCTCTACGATCTGTACGGTTGAATCTTGAAATAGAGGTAGGGAAGATGGGGAAAATTACCGTGGAAGCTCTCCCCAAAGAATTTGGCCAGGAAGGACACGTGTTGCTTCTGAAGTCAACAGATCTTGGTTCAAGCATCAAAGTTGTAAGTTTCTTCTTCCCTATTTGAACTTTTTCTTGAATGAATTTAAAATGCCAAGGCATGGGCGAAATGTACAGGCCCTTGGAGTTGATTTTAATGGTGATTAGCATTAAAATTTGAGTCTGATTCAGGATATGGTTTTTAATTCTTAGTTCTACATTAATTTTTATCTCAAATTGCATCTTGAATCTTTAGATTAGGGTCAAATTTCATCTATAATTCATTTTCCCCCAATTTGTTCTACTTTCTCTCTCTAGGTTTATTGGTCCACTTTCTCTCGCTAGATCTAGAAATTGATTGTTTGAAAATTCAATTCAATATATAAAAACCTAAATCCAAATTTCATTGAAAAATTTGTCCATCTTCAAGCCCAATTTCAAAATCCATTTCTTGATCATAAATTCCCAATCTTAATACATAAAAAATTGTGTTGATAAATCAGATTGATTTAAATCTTGATAATCCAAATTAATATGATTCAAAAATCAAAATTATTCTATCTAGAGTGTCTTGATCAAAAATATTAAGATCACTATTAAGCTTTTGCTTTATTTTGATTAATTACAAAATAAAATTAAACACAATTAAGGCCCATTAAATGCAAAAATTAATTCATTATTGACTTAATTCATTTGAATTAGGATTAAAATTATCACAAAGTTCCTCCCTGTGCTTCGAACCCTTTCTCATCCACAAGTTTCTATATTTTGAAAAAGGGAATTCTATAATTGTATTGCATAAGCTTAAATCAAAACAACTTTTCTAAACATCAAATTTAGGCTTATCAATTGGCACCATTGCCGGGGAGGCACGGTGAATATCAAAAATTTTAACACATCAAGAAGATGCATATCTAGTGTGCCTAACTTTTTTTGCTACATTCTGGACTTGAATTCAATTTTTGCTTTTATTTTAGAATTTTTATCTCATCAAAAGGCATACTGAGAATTTCAAATTTGCCATTTCTTTTCTTCTTATTTTGATTTTCTTGTTCAGATAATCTGACTTATCCTAAAAAAATATCAAATACTGGATTTTTAAGATAAACTATCAGAGATTTGTATATTTTATCATTGATTGAACTAACGTGAACTAACATTGTTCTTGAGTGGTTGTGTTTCAAAAGAAGGTGGTCATCGCATTTGGGACTTCTAGGCATCCATTGAGGTAAATTTTTTATTTTAATTTTTTATTCTCACACTCTGATATTACAGAAAGGGAAGACCCTCTCGGAGGAGAAAATGGAACATAATAGAAGTCAGACAAGAAATACAATCCTAGGGCAAGATATGCATCGTGAAACGATTAGGAAAATGATGGAATTGAATAAATGTTTAAATTATTCTACACATTCATTAGATTCCCATGGAGATACCGCTCGTAGGAAACTTAGAGAATTTTATGAGCCACCAAGTTTTGAAGAATATCTTGCACTTAAGGAAAACTCATAGGAATCATGGAGAAAGGAATTATACAGATGATCCTAGGGAAAACTTGAAGGATTTTGAAGAAAAAAAAGCTGAATCATTTGAAAACCCTAATCTTGAGTTTAAGGATCGTCATGATTACACTAGATATCATAAGTCACCATCTCCTAAAGCCATAAGTCAAGGTATAAGTTCTACTAAAAGCATAGATATGAGTGCTCCTATCCCTACTAGTAGTAGTCCCAAACTGAATACCCCTGCTACTAATATCCCTACTAGATCAAGTTCTCCGATAACCAAGGAATCACTTATGAGTGCTCCTATCCCTGATCATTCTCAAATATTTCAGGTTGTCTAAGCTATGATATCCATGTTATCCCAAGTGAAGGATCATATGATGGAGTTCAATGAAAGAATTACAAAAATAGAGAATGATATATGTAAAGAATTACAAAAATAATGGAGGATTAGTCAAACACTCCAAAACCCTCAAGTCACATAAAAAAAACATGTAGGGAAACCTCCTAGGAGGAGGAACTTATATAGGAAGACAGTGGAACAAAGAGATTTTAAAATTACGTGTGAAATTGGAGGAACAAAATTTAAGAATATAGTTATAGAACTTGGTTCCAATCTGAATACCATGCCTTCTTCTATGTTGAGAGATAGGAAAGGTAATGCCCTCATCTGATGTTGTTTGTTTTGATGATGGAGTCCATATAGCTTGTAGAATAAAAATCTCCAATATTTGCATTGATATATAGGGGTGTCAATTCAGATTTGATTTTGTGATCCTTGAGGGGAAATCAAAGAAAACACCCTTAGTTTTTGGTCGATCTTTCCTAAAAATTGCAAGAGCTACGATTGATATTGAGGAAGGAGAGGTAATCCTTTTTGTAGATTGTGTTGCTTAATTTAAATATTTCTGATAGTAGAAGTGTATACTTTGAGGAAAACATTAAAAAAATTTCCAAGGAAAGACTGAGATAGAAAATCATTTCTTCCATCTAGTTCTATCCCTAAAATAGATGATTCATCATTACCATCCATTAGTCCATATTCTCTAAAAAATTTTAGACCATCATGCATATCATTTCAGGTGGGATTTTTTGCTTTAAAATAGTTAACCTCCACTTGAGAAATCATATCAAGAAATTAAATAATCAAAAGAGTGAGATGCATGAAAGGATGGAAAAGTTAAAAATGGAGAATGAATCACTTACTAAAAAGCTTGCCTCAATACTGTTAGCCTCCCAGCCAAAGAAGGAAAATAGAAGATCTTGACATGACAAGGAGGTACGAGAATCATAGAAGTGAGAATTTAGGGGATCATGGGATGTATGAACATAAAAGATGGATTCCTATGCGATATATGTCGACGAGGACAAAAGTACTAGAACCCAAAATCAGGAGCGAAAAGTGCAGATTCCTAAATCCATCTTAAAACCATTTAAAAAAATATCCCATAAGGAATTATGGATTGCAAAGTTCATTATAGAGCCCATTTGTATGACCCTAAATAGTAACATTTGTCTAGCTTGCCATTTTTTTCTTTCTTTAATCGTACTTTTCTTTGATTGTATTTTACCTTCGTAAATAATGGGAACTAATCTATTTCCCTAGCTTGCCATTTGTTGTTTTGCTTTCAGTTTTAGTTTCCAGGAATAAACAAGAAGCACAATTCTTACATAACTGACAACGAGATGTCAGCTCAACATTAGTAAACTTTGCAAAATCACGACTACTCAGGTTTCCAATTATGAACCCCTGAATTTATTATCTTCAGATACATGCATTGAGGGCATTGAATTATTTAGTGGGGGGAGAATATTTGGTGTTTTTAGAATTGCAAGCATTTTTTTTGAATCATTATGTCATAATCTCGTCACTGGGACAGTCACCACGTCGTCGAAGCTGTCATCATCGTCACCGATGACCCGCCGGCTCGCGCCCCACATGATCGGCATGCCAAGGCTATGGTGAAGACATTCGGGTTTAACACCCCGAGTGATAAGCACGACCGCTCCATCGCGTGCTTCAAATTTGGCTCGTGCTCGTGCTCGTGCTCATTTCATTCGCTAATTTATCGTGTTTTCATTTTTGTCATCCGTATCGTCGTGTTCGTCCGTATCATCGGGTTCATATTCGGCTGTATCATCGTGTTTGTATTCATCCATATCGTTACTGCGTCTAATTTCTAAAGTTTATTTTGTTGTAAAAAGGGGTCCCCTTATTGGACCCCTTATTTGGACTCTTTGTAAGGGCCCATCATGGCCCTAAATAAGGAACCAATTGTCATCAGATCTGGAATTTGTATTTTGGCAGTTATCATCGCCCCAAATCTCACCCCAAGAAGAAGGAGAAGAGGGAGAAGAAGAGAGGAAGAAGAAAGGAGGAAGAAAGAGCACCCTCTCTTTGCCGTTCGGCGCCTCCATAGGCCGCTAGTCCATCCCTTGACTGCTCCACCTGACTCATCCTACCACTATGGACATCCCCGTCTGGTCCAATGCGGGTCTATCTATAGACGCTTCCTCGAGGCCATCCGGTCAACGCACTGAGCTGCGCCACCAGCGTGCACTCAAGCGCCCTCAAGCGACGCCCTTGTGCGCCACCATGCACCACGCCAACTGACTACGGAGCGCGGGACGACTGAACATGGGCTCGTCGCAGCCTAGCCACAGGCAACCACCGCTGAGTACATCGTGGTCGCAGCCACGGTGCGACTGGTGTTCTTTCGCCCATGATGAGACTGACGCCAGCTGGGGGCTTGGTGCAACCGCCGTGACCAGTTATCTGTGGATGATGTAACACGGCGATCAGAATTGACAGTTTGTGTTACGTCCGGAGGGTAAACTTTAAATGCGATGTTAATGATGTGGAATAATATATATGATTTGAGAAAATAATAATGAGAAATATGTTAATCGTCGGATGATACAAGACGCAGCTCAATTGGACAACACGTGACGGGTTTTGTCATGAGCAAGCTCCCAATGACCCATGTGAGCATATCGAAAAACGATGAGTGGGGGATGATCTCGTCCAAGAGCGTCCGCACCGTCAACATAATTGATCAGGCTCGACATCATCAAAAAAATTCTCTAACACATATAGAACGGAACTTGTGACACATATAGGCTCGACATCATCAAAATCCATGTTTAAACTCACTCGAAGGCGATGAGCAATTTAGAGATCGGCACTGAAACATATAATCAAGCTGAATAGAACGGAACTTGTGAGAGAGCGTAACATAGATAAGCAGCATCCTAGGTGGATGGCAACAATTAGAGATGTTGGAACAATAAGCATGGTATCATAAGTTGCATGGTTTGTTCATCCGTGGAGACAAATGGGGACGCCTCCAAAGTAGAACAAACAAAGCACCCGATTTTCATAGAAGATCCAAAATCACTGTTTGGAGAGTTCACTGATCGACAAATAATTACCATGCAATGTTGAAATGTTGACATTGTCCGGACGATATGTGTCGTAATTCACCAATCAAGATAAAAGGGGCTAAACACCATTGTCAGAATCAGCAGTCGTGGCGACCAGATTAGTAACTACCTGGGAAATCGAGTCAGGAGTTCATCGTCGCAAAACAATTGCTGGCAAAGGATGAATCTCAACGAGGTGAATATTCTCCGTTGTGTGATGGTGACGAAAGATATCAAATATTGCTTGGAAATCTGGCTGTCATGACTGATTATCGTGGCCAGATATGGCTTCCTATGGAACTCACGGTCGCATGTGACTAAAGATGTCGGACCTGCATTGATTTGGCAGGGTAGAGCGACGATTGTTGAGGCCTTCACGGTGAGAACCAGGACCGTGACATGGGTTCCACAATAGCAGAGAGGTATAACTCAAAGGATCGATGATCCAGTTCAAGATGCGGTTGGCCGATCATGAATCACCCATGGAGAACGTTCTAATGGCGGTTCTTCGATCTGAGTCAGAAAATTAACAGGGCTTGGCTGATTTCGGATACATCAACGATGATTTTTTATTCTAAATGATGACAACGTCAACGATAGTGGAGCAACAATGTTCCAATGACAAATCTCCTATCGATTATGGTGGGGATGGTGCAATGATCACCTGATGATGTCTACCCAAATGTTCATAGATGACAGAAATGATAACTTCTATGGAGGCAGAAGGAGCCCCCCAAATATATATAGAGCTGCTTCCAATTCAGAGCAAAGAGTTTTTTTTTCAAAGATGACAAGCATGTCTTCCCACGTCCGCCCCTCCCCTTCTTATAGAGAGGGAGTGGCAGTTGTGGGTAGCCCAATTGGGCCCCCTTTTAAGGGAAAAGCCTCTTGGGCTTCCCATTAAAAGGGCCCTTTAGGGGGAGAAGAAGTCCAACAGGAATTTCCTCCCTCTAAAGGGGGCACTAATCATAACTTAAAATAAAAAACAAGTGGGAGGCCGATACTCACGCAAGAGGGGCCTCCCGATAATTCAAAGATGATGAAAAAAGAAAATTACATAAAGACACACAACACAAAGCAAGACGACAACGCCTCTTCTCAAACCTGATAGTGGAACTATATATTCTTCACATCGGCTCGGGCTCCACAATGTGGCTGGCGATGGGTCAAGGCTCGATCTACAGGATGGTACTCCATTAGTGGATGTCGTTTGCCTGGCACCTTCGCGGACTACAGCGAGACCGTGGCATTCCTCCAGTGCATCGTAGTCGGCCCCCGCTGGTTATTGCCACGTCAAAGCAGCCCCATCAAACCATCAGTGCAACCGTGCGCCACCAGCTGACTTCATGTACCCATGTCGTTGTTCTTCATGAGCACCACGCTTACACGCCGAAGTGCTACGTTCGCATTGTTGCACAAACGGTCAGCCCCGAAGTCGTGCGGGTGGGCAACTGCCATGCAACTATCGTCAACTACAGCGCTAGCTGACCGAGCTGCCACGTAGCCTAACCTCCGGATGGAAGAGCTACGACACCGCACATTCGCTGCACAATCGTGACACCAACTGCACGCGCAAGTGCCTCGGCCACGCGACTAAGCATTTACGCCCGTCGTGCAGCCACGTGACAAAGCGACCACATGCACGGCCGCCGCGCAGCCTCGCCGCCGCCTGGACCACGCCACGCAACAACTGCTCGATCCATCGTCGTGCTGTTTTGTTTCCCGCTGATCGTGCCTCAAACTCACGCACCATCTTTGAACCGCCCCGTGTCACTCGCAGTCGTTGTCATCTCCGCTCGGGCCGATCCTCCAAAAGGGGTTGCTCCCACCTTGCTCCACTGATCACTCGAGCTGACTTGCCACTGCACTTCCACTCTCCTCGCCTCCGACCTCCGTCCTCGTGCTCCTGTGCTGCATCACCACCGCCAATCGAGTCATATTTGTTCCCATCAACGGCATGCCTCCGCCTTCCTACCCGCACCAGCTCGTGCACCGACGAAGATTGATGTAGGACGACATTGCTGACATCATCTCGAGGTGTACCAAGGTGATGCTCGCATACTGGGGAGATACACGGATGTCATCGAAGACGTCGTCTGTCGATGTGGACCCATAGAGATGCGTCTATGTGATGCGAACCCTAGGTGGCAGTATGTGTAGGCCCCGACTTGTGGGGTTTGCCAGACTCTGTGCTCCGGGGCAAGCGACCGACAGCAGTGACGGTGACCTCCTGACCCTCGTCAGAGAGACGAAGGAGTCAACAGTGCCGACAGACTGAGTCTGTTGGTGCTCTCATGTAACGGACGAGCTCAGCCTGTACCTATGATAAATGCTTGATAGGCAATCTCTCGTGTGTGTACCCTCTCACCTACTCTAACCCAAGCGCAGTGGAGTATTGTCGACAGATATACGACAATAGATAAATAATGGGCGGGCTAGAGGAGCGAGGTACCTCTAGGTGATGTCATCCCAGAGTCGTACGTTTTCGATGCAGGAGCCGGTGGGCGAAGCCGGTGGAGTTGTGCCGAAGGTGGGCACAGTGTTGCTTGACTGGTGGCGTGGTGCGGCTCAGGAGTAGTGACGCGGGAGCGGGGATAGAAGGGCAGGGCACAAAACTCGGGCGGCGGCCTCGGCAGCAGCTCGTTAAGGCGGCATTCGGTGGTGGCACTAGCGGTGTCTTGACGGTGGCGGGGGAAGGACCTGGGCGCTGGCCGTGCGAACGACAGCATTGCAGACAGGGAGGCGGCACGGTAGTGGCGGGGTAGTGGTGTCTGATGCCGGTGACCGCGGCGCAGGTGGCGGCGCCTTGCGACGGTGGAGGTCGGTGCGGGGCGGCGACCTCGGCACGGGTTGGCGCAGGGCGGCGGAGGTCGGTGCGTGGGGTGGTGGCCTTCAGTGCGACCGTCGACATCGGCACGGGGCGGCAGCCTTGACGGCAGTGGAGATCGACGCGGGGTGGCAACCTCAGCACAAGGCGGTGATCTCAATTGTGGGGCGGCGTCCTCAATGTGGGGCGGCGACCTCGACGCAGGGCGACTGCCTCGACGCGGGGCGGCACCCTAAAGGGCTGTCGCGGGCAGTGGCCCCAGGCGGAGCCGCGGGATGCGGTAACAGCCTTCGGTAGGACCACGGAACGCAGTGGCAGCCTTTGAGTGGGTCGCGGGACGCGGAATCAGTCTGCGGCAAAGCCGTGGGACGTGGCACCGGTTTCTGGCAGAGCCACAAAATGCAGCGGTGGTCTCCAACGGAGCCGCAAGACGCTGTGCTCCGACAATGCAAGCGACGACCAGCGACCGACAGCGGCTCTTCCTCTCCCTGCACTTCTCCTTCTTCTCCCTCTCTCTCTCACGATCTTGGAGTGGTGGGTCCCACTCAAAATTCAAGTTTTTATTTTAACTTTGACCAAGGGATTAGGGCACCCACTCCATCCCTTATATGGGGATGGTAATGGGCTCCTTAAAAGAGGTCCAACATGGGGGCCCATTAGACATAGGGGCCTCCTTAAAAACCCAAAAAAACAGAAGGAAAAAGGGAAATACAGACGAAATGGAAAGAGGAATTGAAATGAAGGTCCTTGCGGGTGGATACGACCCAAAAACCTAAATTAAAAAGATACCTTCACCTTCGCCTTGATGTGCCAATCTGGCGAAACTTGAGTCGGCGGCTGTCGCAGGCATTGGTGGGTGCTTAGTTGTTGTCCTTAACGGAGGGGACTCTCCTACTCCATCAGAGACACCAATAACGAATGCTTCCCTAACGAGGTATGTCGTTCCCCTTTGCTCATCAGTTACATTAATTTCTACAGTATATTTTTAGCTGCACTCCACCTCATTCGGATTAGTTTAGCTGAGAGATTATATTGAAAAACTACATCACGAGTGAATTCTTTGGTATAGATTGAGCCCGTTCGTTACGTTTGAGTGCCAATGAAGTATTTCGTTTGACATTGAAGTTGTCGTCGTCACTCCAATGAGGGTCAGAAGGTCACCATAATCGTCCTCGATCGTTCGCCTAGGAGCTCGGAACTCGGCAAATTCCAGCAAGTCAAACCTTCACGTACACTCCACCTAAGTCATTACACTCACGTAGTTACATCTCCTTAGTAAATTATCTGTCAGACGATGTCATCGACGACGTCCGACATCATTTTGGTATCAGAGCATCGTCTTGATACTCGACCGGGCGACATCATTGACGACATCCGACATCATCTTGGTATCACAACATTGTCTCGATACCCTATTGGATGATGTCCTTGACGACGTCCGGCATCAATCAGGGGGCTTTGTCTCATAATTCCCATTTACAAACCGAAACCTTCCTGTAGGGATCATCTTCATCCATTAATCTAAATTACATTTATAGGGAAGTTTGGCTTTATAGTGCATCATGAACATGCAAAGATGAAACAAACAGTGATTTGGGATAATGTAGGAGTCGATTTCCAAATGGATACGGTATCTAGTGGATGTGTAGGGGACAGAAAAATTGAAGTATTCAAGCACTGTGACTCAAAAAGTTAGAGTGTTGAGTGATTTGAGGAGCCCCACTGCACCACCATTTCATTGAGCCTATCCTACTTGAACGTTTTATTCTCTCATTGAGATAATCCTACTTTAAGTTTTATTCTCCAAGTCCTAAAGCACAGAATGTCCCTTTCCTTGATTCTTCATTCACTTGTTATCCCATTTGCCATCGCATCGATGAGTTTTAACAATGGGAAGTCGAGGAGTCATCCACTATGTCTAAATCAGTTATTGTAATGTCCAGTACGTGGTCTTCACCCAAATCCATGAATCCAAAGCTGACTGGACTTGGAACTTAAAGAGAAAATAATAGAAAAAACTAGTCAAGATGAGTTAGTGCAAGAGTATTAACCAACATAATAAGAAATAAGAGTACTAAGACAAAACCAACTAGAACATGAAAAAAACGATTCTTATAGTATAAAATAAGAAAAAAAGAAGAAGAAGAGAACAATGAAAATAAAGGAAAATGAAAATAAGATGAATAAAAGAAGAAGATAACAATAAAAAGGAAGGAAGGCAAAAATAAGAAGGATAAAAGGAGAATAAAAGGAGGAGGAGAGAACAAAAAGTAAGAAGATAATATAATGAAAAAAAGAAGAAGAAAATAGAGCAAAAAAGAATAAAATGAGAAAATGAGATAAGAGATAAGATAAAAAGGGATGAAGATAAGAAGAGAATAGAAGAATAAAGAAGACCAGAAATGAAGATAAGAAGAAAGGAAGATGAAAAATAGAAGAAAAAGAAGAATAAAGGAAGAGAAGAAGCAATGAAGATCGGAAGAGAAGAAAAAGTAAAAAAGGAATACAACAAAGAAGAGAATAACACAAAAAGGAATAGTTAAAAGAAGAAGAAATAGATAAGAGCAAAGAAAGATGACAAGAAGAAGAGAATAAAATAAGAAAAGAAGAAGAAGAGAATAAGAATGGATAAAAAGAAAAACAGAAAGGAAGATTAAAAGTATTAACCAACATAGTACGAAATAAGAGTGCCAGGGGCAGGGCAGGGGTGTGAGAGGCAAGGCTCAAAGCTCAAGAGGGGTATGGTTGGCTAACAAAAAAAACAATTAATTTTTTTTTTAGCATAAACCGGTACCCATCTGGTCTGACCTTCAGACCGGATCCGGACTGACCGGGCGGTCCCCCTGGAAATGGTGGACCGCCAGTCCCGGTTTGGTCCGATCCAGTAGGCTTTGACATTTTGTACCAGGGACCAGTCGGACCGAACCGGGACCGCCTGTCCACCATTTTAGGGTGGACCGGTTGGTCGGGCCAGATCCAGCCTGATGGTCAAACCGGACCAGGACCGGATTAAAATATAAATAAATAATATAATATTTTTTATCCCCAGTTCCCCCTTCTTACCAACCACTTCTCCCCCCCCCCCTCGCTCTCCCTTTGGCTCCCTCGCTTTCTCTCTCCCTCCCTCTCTCGATTTCTCTCTCGTGCTCTCTCTCTCACGACCTCTCTCGTGTTCTCTCTTTCACGCCCTCTCTCGTGCTCTCTTTCTTGTTCTCTCTCATGCTCTCTCTCTATTGTTCTCTCTCATGATCTCTCTCTCTCATACTTGTTCTCTCTTGCACACTCTTTTCTCTCTCTCTCGCTCTCTCACATTTCACACTCTCTTCTCTCTTTCCCGTTCTCTCTTTCTCTCTCTATCTCTATCTCCCGTTCTCTCTCTCTCTCTCTCTCTCGCATGCTTGCTTCTCTATCTCCTGTTCTATCTCTCTCTCTCCCTCTCTCGCACGTTCTCTTCTCTATCTCCCGTTCTCTCTCTCTTCCTCCCTCTCTCTCTCGCACGCTCTCTTCTCTATCTCTCTCTCTCTCTCTCTCACGCTCTCTTCTCTATCTCCCGCTCTCTCTCGTGCTCTCTCACGCTTCACGCTCTCTTCTCTCTCTCCCGTTCTTTCTCTCTCCCATTCTCTCTCTCTCATGCTCTCTCACGTTTCACTCTCTCTTCTCTCTCTTTCTTTTTTTGCACTCCCATTCTCTCTCTCTCACACTCTCTCTTCTCTCGCTCTCCCGTTCTCTCTCTCTCTCACACGCTCTCTTCTCTCGCTCTCCCGTTCTGTCTCTGTCTCACTCTCTTCTCTCTCTCCTGTAGGGATCGGGGATTCGGACAGATCGTTTGAATGTTCATAATAACGAGTTTCCAACTCCATTCATACTCCCAGTTCCGTTCAAGGTGAGTCAAGGTCTTTGGACGATCAGGTATGGGCCAATAGGATCAAACATAATAACTAGCTAGTAAAATGAAGCCACGTACCCCTATACTTCGTTAGAGGAAATAGTGAAAAGGATTAAATATAAGTTTAAACATAGATTGCTAGGATTAAATATAGCCGTTAGGATTAAACATAGATAAGGCAGATCCAACGGATATAATTTGTTTTATTATAGCCATTATATTCTGTTATAACATAGAAACCGATTATATAACAACTACTAAATTACATATATAAATAAGAACCAATTGTTAAACTAAAGATTCTATGGATTAAAAGATCAAGATTCCAACTATTCTGGTGTCTGTCTTCTCCTTCTCTTGTACCCCCATTCTAGCCACTGCTACACAAGAAGCTCGATTCTCTTCAGTTCTATTGGATTGGGCATTCGAGCGAACGAATCCAAACACCGACCTGTCCCGTCCAGATCCGATCTGAGCACGATCTGCGCGTTGATAAAAAAGAAAATTAACATGATTAATTAATAATTTTACATTATATTTATGTGTTTTAATGACTATATTTGCATGTTATCATATTAAAATAAAGATAAATCACTTACACTTTCATTTTACTATTATTTCTGATTTTTTATCATTTTTTACGTGGAATTTAACCTCATTTCAGTGAAGAAAATTTTTTCAGACTTTAAATACTTGGCTTAAGGTTGGTAAGGGTTTTTCTAATTTTTCTGGAATTTTTCCATATTTTTATATAACTTTTTGACCATTACATAGCCAAGAAATGATTTTTATATATTTAAATAATACATATTTAATTATTTGGCATTTTATAATGTATTATATATATATATATATATTAAGGGCATCCAAGTCATTCTCTCGAAATTCAGGAAAATGAGTGGATAATTATCATTTACAATAATAAGAGAGAGAGAGATTGATTTTTTTAAAATAAAGAGGCCACCGACACACACATTGATAAATGAATCAACGTGCATGCGCCGTCGAGTTGCCGCGTGCATTTAATGCATGCGGTAACCGACATGCACGTGCATTGATTTATGATTTTTTTTAAGAAATGATGCCTGGTAAGCTTACTGATTTTTTATTATTATTATTTTTTAATCAACACACGTGCGTTGAAAAGTTTTAAAAAATTATGGCTGGCTTTTTTTTTATGTTTTTCTTTATTAAAACAGGACGACGTGGCGCGAAAGGCAATGAAGAAAAGGTCAAACATTACGGCTTAAATTGTCGTTTTCTGTTTTTTTTAGAAAAATAAAAGAAAAGGGGCGACGTGGCATCATCCTAGCCGATTAAAGAGAGAGATTCTTCTCCAATGATTGCTGACGGCGGACACGGACAACCACATGACAGCGCACGATCCGAGGATGGGGAAAACGAGAAAAAGATATTCCGGCCAATCAGGAAGCGCCATTTCCTAACTTATTGGAGGAGAGATAAATACATCCAACGGCCTAGATTAATCCTCACTTAAACCTTGATATCTTGAGATCTAGACGTCCGATTGGGCTGAAATTTTGAGGGGTAGGTTCGTCTTTTCTCCCTCTAAAATCCAGGCGGTAAAGAATTCATTCTCTCTTTGTTTAATTTTCATTGTGGATGAACTGATCGTGCAGACTTTAATCTTTCATTTTTAAAATCAACGATTTAAGAATGAACTTCTTCCGCGTAATTTTATGTACTAATGTTGTACTAATTCAACTTATTATATCATTCTCCCAGTTTAATTTTCGTTCTGGATTAACTAATCTTGAGGACTTTTATCTTTCATTTTTAAAATCGACTATTTAAAAATGTACTTCTTCCATGTACTTTAATGTAATGATTTTATGCTAATTCAATCTATCAATTCATTCTATCTTAGTTTAATTTTTGTTGTGGATGAACTGATCTTTAGGACTTTAATCTTTCATTATTAAAATCGACGATTTAAAAATGAACCACTTCCATGTAAATTGATGTAATGATGTTGTGTAAATTCAACTTATTAATTCGTTCTGACTTATGCAGTCTTCCCATTCTGTGGGTACCGCCGGGTCATGGTCACGCTCTTCACCTAGCTAAATGGCCTTGGCTCCCCATTCTTGTGGCCTGTTTTGGGACTGAAATTGTTTTGTAATCAGGTATGAGCATTCTTCTTCGTGTTCTTTGATGGTTTGTATGTTCTTCGCATTTTTGTTTTTTTTTAAATAAGCTCTTTGTTAAGAGACGATTATTTGTTAGGGAGCCGGTTCTTACGACATGACGATAAAAATTTTCAAATAATTTTAATGCAAAACCGCTGCATGATTATCTACTTTTGGTGGATTTCTTTTCTTTGGAGAATTGTATTGTTTATTTTGATACTATTAGTTTTGTAAATGATTGGGTTTTTAGCACTCCATACTCGTTTAACGCTTAAAACTAATTTGTTAGCTAATAAAATGATATGATAATTTTCACTTCATATCATTTCTCTATGAAATGGTATCTTTATTTCATATCTTTCACTTTTGACACATCTCGATCAAGGAACCTAATGAAACTGGTCTTGATTCCATGCAAGAAGATCTCGTCATATAATTTTGTTCTCTTTTTAAGTTGTCCATTTTTATTCTTTTTTTTGTTGTGCAGGTTTTGAGGAGTCCTCTGGCTGCGTGTCATGGATTCCCCCAACCTCACCTCGCCCTCGTTCAAACATCTTCCCATATGGTGAATTGGTGATGCTCTTTTGCTGCTACTTTTACTCAAGCAAACAAAACTCTGAAATTTTGTGGCAAAAGGTCATTTTCTCTGTGTTCTCTCTCAATCAATGGAAGCCAAAAACATCTTCATAAATTAATTAACTTTCCCTTCAAAAAATCTGTACCCGTTATGATTTAAGGGTTTGGGATTATTTTAGGATTTTCCACATCACTATTTTATTGGATAAGTTTGTTTTCGGATTTCCTTGGTGCTCATCAATCAGATCCTCAAGGAGTGGCCTGGAAAATATAACTTTTTCAATGGGGGTTGGCACTGACTTTCCAAATATAGCATCTTTTTTTAAAAGTCTATAAAACAGGCCTCTTTTTACAGGGATAATAGCCGATTACAAGTTAATGACCAGATAAAGTCTGATTAAATAATATTTGTATTATCAGTAAGGATCGAGGAAGTTGTAAAAATTTGTTGGTTATTACATGAACTCTACAGAGAGAAACCATGAGATTTTTCTCCACATCTATAATTTAATTTGATTAATTAAACTGTACAATTAAATTAGATTAATTAGACAGCAAAAGGACTCAACTATATTAAAAAAAGGGGAAGGTAACGACATTTTTTCATTTCGCTATAATTTTGTTACACTCTTTGAGAATTTAATCCAAATCAAAATGTCATTCTAAAATTTTTAATTTACTCTAGTTATACGTTGAACTATTATTTTCACCCAATGAATTTAAAAAAACATAATTTAATAAGATGAGAATGGCATGTATAAAAATTAATTATATCATTTATTAATTATGGATTAAATATTTCCCTTTCCAAGTTTTATTGTAAATCCATACATTATTCAGGCAATTTAATCCAATGATTTAAGAAGAAAATGGCATGTATTAAAATTTATTATATTCTTAATTAATTAGGGATTAATATTGATTTTTCCTTCTTTTATTGCAAATCCATACGTTATTTTGGGAATTTAATCAAACTAACCAATTTTTCCATGTCCAACATTCGTCTGTCCATCGTCCGCGGTTTTCGAACAGACAATTTATTTGTTTGACGGGACAAAAATCGTCCCTTCACATCGTCCCCTGGACGAACTTTCGTCAAGAAATTCATCCATACCCCTTTGACGGGATGGATTTTTCTTCCGCGGACGAAAAAACTGTCCCGTCCGAGTCCCTGCACTATAAATGGTAAAAGTAAAAAACTAATCAAATAATTATTTATTGATAGTTTAATTTTTTTATAAAAGTGAAAAAGAACTAAAGATGATAGCTCATGGACCCTATTGAGTGAGGCATTACCATATGTATTAGATAATGTCAAAAAATGATATAAATTATTGATACATAATTATATTATGTAGTGAGGCTAAGATGTTATGACACATAAGTTTTAATTAGTTTTTCATGAAATAAATAACTTCTTCGAGAAATGATAGTGAATCCAAATGCTAATGTAATTTGAAACTAAATGTAATTGTTGATAATCACAAGTAACATCCTGATTTTGATAGTAATTTTAGGTGTTTATTTCATTGAATGATCACAAAAACGCATGTTAATATGGCTCAAAATGATATATTACTTTTTATAATTTTTTTATTTTATCAATTACATGGCATTTTAAAATAATTTTTTGACAACAATTTCATAAAGAAAATGATTCCACTACTACCAGCACATACCCATAGCAACCTACATTGTAAAAATCATCAATTCACACCACAGCCATCGGCCATCACTCTACCTTGTTGAAGCACCAACAAAGATATTTATTTAAAATTAATTGCTAAAGATATGTATGAATCCGTGAATGTTATTAGACCTATCATGAATCAAGTTGATTCGTGCCACGGTTCTGTAAATGGTCCTTAGACCTGAGACTCCAAAGACACCTAATGGATGCACTATTATATATTCACTACAACCTATGAGTCTATAGTCAAAGGATTCCAGGCTGCCCTAACTCGGATGGAGCAACAAGTCCATGAAGGTGATTTTTGTGGTCAAGATGAGATTTTCTGCCCTCATTATTAGAGGAGATTACAGTTCACACTTCTGAAAATAATTACATACATGAGACATATATCACATGATTTCAGAAAATTAAAGAAGTAATTTTACAGATATTCACACTAAGTATTACATAATTAATTGTATTATATTTTTACACACTTACACCTCAGCTCTCGAGGTTGTGGAAGCAATGGCTCCTTTACTAATCAGTAGCATGTGGAGGAAGGATTGACTTGGTGATGATGTACCAGAGAGGGGAGAAAATGAGAGAGACAGAGAAAGAGAGAAAACAAGAGCTAAGGGAGAGAGTGAGAGAAAGAAAATGATAACCGACATCAAATAGAGTAACATAGAGAGAAAGAGAATGAGCGCAAGTAATATATTGACTCATAGAGAGATGGAGAGAGCAATAGCGAGTCTTGAATATTTTTTTGAACTATTAGAGAGTCTTGAAGATATATATAAATATATATATATATAGAGAGAGAGAGAGAGAAATAGTGTGAGAGAGATTGAGAGAGACTGCAGGAGATAGAGCAACATATAAAATGATAGAGAGAGAAATATAGAGGGAAAGAGAGTGAGACTATGAAAGATAGGGGAGACATACAAATCAATGTACAGAACCAGATAGAGTGGGATTCCAAGAGACAATGTAAGAGAAAAAGGTACAAAGTGTTAGAGAGTGTGAGGGAGGGGGTAAGAAAGCTTGAGAGAGATAAATAATAAATAAAGAGAGAGAGATTGTGAGTGTGGAGTTCAACCAATAGGGGGGAGAGAAGTGACCCAAACTTTGGCAGCCTAAGTTTCATAAAGAACCCAAATGATTTAATTACAGCTGGGAAGAGGAAAATAATTTATTTGCTAATGTGCCCAAACATGACTACTGATAACATAAATGAACATATATTTTCATACATTTTAGATGTTTTAGTATTATTAATTTATAATTTATCATGTTATTATTTGAATTAACCAAATATTTATGCATTAGCTAGAAATTCCAAATTTTGCACACTATGATTATTTTTCACTAACTTAATTGACTTCGATGAAGTCAATCTGTTTGATTAATAATGAGTATTTTATAGTTCCAAAGGTGCAGAAATTTACAGGAATTAGAAGATACAATTCTTAGGAAATCGGAGGATTTTTGGGAGCTTAGTGATTATCAAAATGGGCTGCAAATGATGAAACGCTGCTGTGGGCTTTTAAAGGAGATATCAGAGGGGCTTGGGCCATGACCTGACCTACCTATTGGGCCTTCAAACACCTTAAAAAAGAAACAAACTGGAAATTACAAGGCAAAGCTCTCAACTAATGGAGAAAAAGAGGCAAAATGGCAAGAAAAGAGAATTGATAATGCCCAAAGGGGTATTTTAGTAATTCTTCTAATGTATAAATATACTTTTTCTCCCTCATTTTCTCTCATTCTGGACATGCTCTAGCATGTGGTTGGCCAGCAGGACGAGGCATTTTTCAGAATCCAGGTTGTTCAACCTGCTTAATGTAAGTTTATTGAAGTTTTCTCGTAATCTCGTCTCGTGTTTGCATTGAAAAATGCCTGATCCTGGAAAAATATAAGGATACATACTTGAGAAGAAGCATTGAGGGCTCAGTAAACCTGCGTTTAGGCTTTAGGATCTTAGATTTCTACTTTCTCCATCATTTCCCATCCATTTACCCTTAAAATCCATCACTTTCCCACTCTAAACACTCATTTTCTCTACTATATCTCTCTAAAATAGGTTTCTTTCTCTAATTTTACCTTCATCTATATCCATAGTCACTACCATAAAATTTTCATAAAAAACCTTATTCATTTGCAAATCCAAATTCTATCTCAAACTCCTTCTATACGCTCTCTTCATTTTCTCTCTCTATCTCCTCATTTCGGCTCTTTCTCTCTCTATAATCTGTTATTTATCTCTCTAGACCTTCATAAATATCTAAAGTTCATCATCTTAAAATTTCATAAAAAATTTCCTTCATCTACACCTTCAAATTCCTGCTCAAACTCTCTCTACACTATCTCTTCATTTTCTCTATGTATCTCTTCATTTTCTCTCTCTATCCTCTCATTTCAACATTTTATCTCTTTAAAAATGTTTATTTGTCCATCTAAAATATCTCCCTATATATCTATAAATCCACAAGCATTCCCTACTTCGAATTCCAAAAAAATCACATTAAAATATCATTTTTTTATCCTGTCAAAAGTCAAGTTTTCTGTCCTCTAGCCGCCACCGTGCGGCAGGGACAGCCCTCTGCCCGACGGTCTGCGCGCGGGCAGCACACACGACTGCAGGGAAAAGGGTAGCCCTGTGCAGGACTTGGCCAAATCGGCTAAGTCCTGAATATTGGGTTAAGCCCAATAAGGCTTAAGCCCATTTGGCTGTCTTCACTTAGCCAAATCAGGCTAACCTTAGTGGGCTGACCCACTAAGGCCAGCCCTATACGGGCCACACCAGGCCCGCCGGCCCATCTGACCTGCCGCTGGCGCCACCGCTCTGCCGTCGCTGCCACCGCCACCGCTCCGCTGCCACCGCCGCCGCCACCACCGCTGCCGCCACCACTCTGCCGTCGCCGCCGCTCCGGCGATCGCCGAAGTAGGTAAATACCATATTTTTATATATTAAAAATCATTAAAAATTAGAAAAAATCAGGAAAATCAGAAAAATTATTTTCTGCATTTAAAAATTTGTAAAAAATTAGGGAAAATCCAGAAATTTCATATAATCAATTTACAGTCATTTTAACACCTAAAACAATTCTAAAAAATCTCTATCTCGCATTTTTAATATTTATAGTTGTTTTTTATGTAAATTTAATTACAGAAAATTCTAAGAATATTTATTTCTGATTAATTTGTTAAGATAAAATAGAAAAATTAGTGTAAAAATGTGATTTTGTGTTTCTCTTTGTATTTAGGCTTAACTTAAATCATAGGCAATTATGAAAATTACCTAAATGCGGATCGACCCCTTACTTTCCCTATATTTATTATAGAGTATTTAAGTGGAAAAACTTTATAAATTTTTTTGTTTAAGTCTGAATCAAAACAACAACATATACCCATGAATTTGGACTCATCAACTACCAAGATAATCAACATCCCATTTATGGCTTATTGAAATAAGTTATTTAGTATAGTGCATGAGTGATGCTTATACTAGACTCTATGAATACATGATATGAATTAATGGATTACGATGAGACCACAATATGGACATCCCTGGTCTTTAAACATGTGTTCTAAATATTCATAATCAAATGATACTCTAGAAGAACATCGAAGTGTCTAGTTTAAATAACTCATATGATGAGTGCGGTCAGTCTTGTAGGCATTATTGTGGATACATTAAGGATAGATAATGGGTGCTCTTGAGAGGAAATATATCATTAAGTTGATTTTTATGACTCTCTTAATGATATTATAACAAACTGTCAATTAGGTTGATTCATGTTAAGGTCATATAAGTGGTCCTTAAACTGAAGACACCAAATATGCTTTGTAGATAGACAATTATACTTTGAAATTGTCATATGAGCTGCTAATAATTGAATTATAAACAGTCGTGACTGGGGTATAAGAAGTTCACAAAGACTTAGTTGGGGTGTAGTAAACAGTCTCCTTTGTATAAGAGTAGAAATCTCAAGGAAGATGTGATTATGTCCTTAACTAAGGTAGTGGAGCATTAGAGAAAAGTTATTTGATGATTTCTAAACTCATCAGTGCTAACTTGGATGACTAGTTAAGGTTAGACCATACCCTAAATCCTCATTGGAGCATCAAGTGGATATGATACTTTGCATACACAATAACCAGCGACAGATAGGTTCTTATGTGTGAGTCAATACACACTCTTTTTTTTTAGAGCACGAAGTGTAGCTTGGCACCTTGCATGCTACTTACTCCACCTATTGGTTGGCTTAAATCGATCCGACATTAATTAATCTATAACATGATGCATATATTTAATTAATTTTAAAGGGAAATAAAGATAATTTGGCCACTGGAGTCATTAACTAGACTAATTCATGGACCTAGAGGTTCACATGCAAATGGTCTTTTGGAGATCGGAAGATATACTTTAAGTTTGGGAGTATTTATAAAAAAATACCCACTTAGTATCAACAGTGGGAGACCCTCAATGAAATTCACCCATGTCAGAATTTTTCAGGCTCTCCCCCTTCTTTTTTCTTCTCCCATTGTCTCTGTTCCATTTCTAATGTGATCTAGATGGTGTAATGACAAGGGTAGAATGTGAATGGGGCTTATCAAGCAGAAGCAGATTCAACATGTTAGACATTGTGTGGATACATCTAGAGGATGCACACTTAAGCAACTCAACACATCTCGCTCAAGGATCACGAATTCTATCCATACCCAATTGATTTGATCAATGGTTTTACAAAGGTCTTTTTGGTTATTTTATAAGTCTTCCCTTATGGAAATCCCTTGAGATCCATCCAAATCGAGGCTGCAGAACCGAACACCCTCCAAATGGTTGGATAAATATATGATTTGATGGTGCATGACTTGTGATAAAATATGATGTTTATTTCTTGAATTCTAATGGTGTGAGGGATAATCATTAATATCATGCTACTTGTGGTAGTATTTGATGTATTTTATGTGCTTATTTTTATTAAAATGACCATAAGTGTGTGTTATTATAGCTTAAAATGATTTATTCCACTTTTATACTGAGTTTACAATTTTCCTGATTTTATGGTATTTTAACATAAATTTTTGAGTAAAATACTTGACAAGTTAGAAATTGAAATACTTATAATATTGAAATATTTATTTCAAATTTTATGAGTTCATTATATTTTTATAATAATGTGTTGATTTTTTGTACTTATAAAATTTTATCAAAATTTATAACATTAAATCATAAATTGAAATAAATTTAGTAGTCAATGGTATATATTTGACTTTATTTAAACATTTAAAAATTTTAATTTTCCACCCCTAGAATTTTGTGTCATACTGCCAATCTACCACATAGATGAGAGGAGAGAGAAAATTGGAGGAGATAAAATACTATGGCTCAGATTGCTCCAAAATCATAATATCTAAGGATCCAGAATTTAGAGTTTAAATTTAGGGTAGTTCTGTCTTTCAGTCCTATAGTTATCCACTATGTCAGGTCTATAAATAGAACTCTCTGTCTTTGTAAAAAAGGCACCCCTGTATATTGTTCTTATTATGATTATCAAAAGTAAGTAGCTCATTCCAAATCCTGTTTCAGTGTGTTCTTGCGTTTCAAGAGTGAAGTATTGAAGGAATGACGTTCATATCAATACACATAAATGAAAATTACAGCTCGGCTCCATGGACACAGTAAGACGAGGTTTGCGTGATCTTCATTTTTTTTTCTGAATCACACATTCATCATTTTTCCTATGCTATTTTCACCAATAGCCAAGGTTTTCGCCATTACGACCATATCCAACTCTGCTGCTCATGAATGCATATCCACCTCCATCTATGTCACACCTATGATTGTAAAGGTTTCATCACTCACCCTCACACCGCTACTCATCGACTCATATCTATCACATATATGTTGGAATCAATGACGGTATCTCTTTCATCTTATCCACTTCACTCATGTCCATCACCATCAACCCTCACCTTGTGCTGCTAAAGCGGAGTGAAGGTATTTGTTTAGATTTAGTTAGTAATTTTCTACTATAAAATTCTATTAAAACTCTTATTTATTTTATGAATTATGAAATAAATTATCTTTATTAGGAATTTTATTTTATAATCATTTTTGAATTATTTTCAGTGAATTTACAATACTTTGATTTTATTAATTTAGATTAAATTCCTAAAAAATAACTATTAAAAATTAAAATAGAAATTAAAGCTAAATTCACTTATTTAATATTTTCTTCATGTGGATTCGACCCTTGTATATCTTGTGCTTGTACATTAAGTTATAAATGATGGTGCACACACCCGAAGAATTAAATAATATATTTAACCCAAATTTCTGGCTTGTTAGATAGGATGAGAGGTGTGAAGAATTACACCACATAACCCATCTCATCACCAATGGTCATACATCCTCTCACATTATGTACACCAGTATGAAAGACATTAAGGACACACAACCATGCTTAATTTAATGGTTGCGACTACTAGTGAAGCCCACGTGTGAGACCCGCAATCTAAAGGCTTTAACATGGTGGCCATGTACCCCATCTTACATCGGGTTGTATATTATGCGCAAAGACTCAGGGTACCATTTGGAGTGTGACAAGGTGATATCATGAATGGTGGTGTAGTGTCTGCCTACTGCACTTCAAGAAGGCACCCAACATGAGTGGGATGTCTCGTTACCAGCCTATATGGAATGGAAATTACTTGCACATTTTAAGCGTTATAAGTGAATAACTTTGTGTTGCACATATTAGCCTTGATGCTTTTGAGATGTCGGGGCCCACTGTGCAACTTCAAGTAGTGATGCTGATTATCCCACCTATAGGGGATCATGTTATTTTTTGTACTATTTTATGTACCTATTTTCAACATTAAATCTCATTAAATCATGGTATTAAAGCTCAAAATGATGTATTAGATTTTTAGAATGACTTCATGATTTTCCTCGACTTCATGGTATTTTGACATAATTTTACAACATTAGTTTCATAAATAAAATAATTGATAAGTTATAAATATTTTAGGGTTTATTGTACTTTTTGGTCGATGTTCCATATTTATGGATTTTATGGAAATTTTTAATGTTAAATTCATAATAAAAAAAATTTAAAAGTCTTTTTACATAAAATTAAAGTTATTGAATTATTTGAACACATTTTTACTTTTCCTCGTCCTCTTACAAGTTTGTACCATGCTACCAATCTTACACACATAATAGGAGAGAGAAAATCGAATGCTCAGTTTGCTTCAAATATAAATGATGATATACAACAATCCAAAAGAAGGTTTGGACTGAAATTTTGAGGTAGTTTCAGTTTTACATGATATATCTATCTACCATCTTGTATTAGTATATTTTTTTCATTATTACCATTAGCAGAGTGATCTGCTCATTTAATATCTTGTTTGTATCCATTCTTGCATTCCAATAACAAAGAATTGAATGACTGATGTCCCGATAAAGACACATGAATAAATAGCACCACTATGCTTGTTGGACACATGACAACGATGTTAGTGTGATCTACATCTTTTTCTAGCTTATGTTTCTATATTTTTCATTTTTTTATTGGCAAAAAACATGGTGCCGGGTATGGCCAACCCAAGGGTTATGCCTATATAACGATCCCGCCATGCCATGGACACCACCATGGGGTTTTATATTTAGAGGACTGTTTATAAGCATTTACAAGCGTGGAGCAAGTGTAAATGTCCCAATTACACAAGGACCCTACATGCACACACCCATGCTGCAAAAAGAAAAAGATACAAGAGAGAATGCCGAGGCTGCACAAAGAGAAAGCCATAGGCTCCCACCTCGTGCACATGTCCATCGGGGTTGGTGCTGCATGGAGTATGGGGGTCCTCACGCAATCTTTTAATGTGATCATGGAGGTGAGCTGAGGGACATCAGTTAGGCAAGAGGTCACATATTCCAACCACTAGTGCTCCATGTGATACACCACTCTCAGGGGCTATCCTTTGATAGAAGGTGATGCATGCGGAGAGCAAGCAAGTCTAGGATCTCAACGCGTGACAACCACGAGCCGCACGGGGGAGGTCCAACCAAGTAATGAAGAGGGAAGGGGGTGGGCGAGCATACCGCATAGATATCGAGGGCATCTACGGACTAGTGGCCATCGCGCAATTGGAAGCGAATGCTGGTCACGCAGGGATGACACCGCATGATGTCTTGACATACACTCTAAAGACACCATTGTGAGCTTGAGCCTGCACAAAGAATGTTAAAAAATAACTGTGAGTCCAATTCTATGATGATATTGTGAAGGTTGGACTCCTCGTTGAGGAGCAGACCATCACGTATCGCCATAGCCTCACCTCTTGTGTTAGTATGGACTCCATAGGACTATGAAAAGTCAAAAAGGATACTCCCTGTGTGAACTCGTAGACTCCCCGCCAGTCGGTCTTGGATTTCCTTTTGCTGCACCATCCACATTGAGCTTTAGAATGCCCATTGGCGGTGTGTGCCAATGGATAATCTGTAGCCAAGTGGTGATGGGAGTCAAGGCCACTGGGATGCCACATGTGTGAAGTAAATCACACGTAATAGGGGAGCTTTGGAAAGTGGGTAGTACGAGGTGGTGTGTGTGCCTTAACCATTGCTTAACACATCACATAAGATCTTGTGCTCTCATAAGGGACCTTGCAAAACGAGAAGAATTTCACCCTTTCCATATCTCCTAGATAGGGGCTCCGCTTAGAGCATCTTGACATGATAAAGATATTGTCAAAATACTTTAACAGTGTTAGAGGAGTGTGGGTGCGTAAGAGCGGGGACCAATGATGAATAAATTGGCTCCAACATTTTATAGCAATCTTACGATGGAAGAAAAGCTTTTCCATAGTCTCATCTCGAGGAGGGACGGAGCAACAATGGCAGCATGAACTGAGTGAGTAATCAATACGGGTCACCCAGTCATCAATAACAAGGCCACGGTGCATGAACCTCCAAAGGAAGAATGAGATGTGATTGAGAATTGATGGATGCCATACGTGGCAACTCCAAGACTGTATAGGGAATCTTGCATGAAAATAGTCCCAAAAGGACAAACAAGAGAAATTTCCATCAATTGTGAGTGTCCAAATAGGTTGATCAGGAGAGGGCCCTATGGCAATAGTCATTGCCGGTAGTAAGGCATCTAATGGGAAACCATGCTGCTCCCATAGGATTCACGTGTTCCCTATTAGCAATTGTGCCACAATCAATCATGGTCGATGATGGACAAAATGAGGGTTGACGGCTAAGGGTGTGTCGGTGAGCCAGGTATTATACCATACACTAATCATACCTAGGCCGACGTGCCAACTGGTCACATTAGATTTCTCTAGATAATGTCGCTGCCAACTCCGCTACCTTTTGTGGCCATTGATATCAGACTCCCTACGAGGCCACTCACCGTATTTGGGCGAAATGAAGTTTGTGGTTTGTATATGCCACACAAATTTTTTTTGAAGTACATCTTTATGGAAATATATGTGGCCAACAAGCCAATCACACATTCCACATCTCGTTCCATATTCATTAATAGAACATATTAATTATAGTGCACGTGTGATGCGTATAATGAAGTCCATACATACATGATCGGACTTAGTGAATTATGATGAGGTCGTAATGCGGAGATCACTAGTCTTTAAGCATGTTTTCTAAACATTCCTATTCGAAGGATGCACGAGAAGGACATCGAAGTATCCGGATAGAATAACACTATCTAGCCTCACTCATATGATGAGTATGGCCGGTCCCATAGCCATTAGTGTGACGACACTAAGGATATATAGTGGGTGCTCTTTAGTGGAAAGAGTTCTCTGAATTGATCCGTACGAATCCCTGAATGGTATTATACCGAACTGTCAATCAGGTTGATTCACGTCACGGTTGTGTAAGTGGTCCTTAGACCTGAGACACCAAAGATGTCTTGTGGACGGGTAGTTGCACTTTGGCTATGGCCAAAGAGTCTCTAATCATCGGATTCTAAACGGTCTTAGTTCGGGTGCATCAAGAAGTACACAAAGGTGATTGAGTGGTCAAGATGGGATCGTCCACCCTCGGTATAAGAGGTGACAGCTCAAGGAAGACGATGCAATGAAGTCCTTGGCCAAGGCAGTGAAATATCGGAGAAGAGTTCTCCGATGATTTCCGAATGCATCAGTACTAACTCAGATGACCAATTAGGGTTTGACAGTTGACCATACCCTAAGTCATCAAAGGAGCGTCAAGTGGATGAGGGATTATACATACACGGTAACCGATGATGAACAGGTTCCATGAGTGAGTCGATACACACTCCTTTGTATCTTCAAGGACACGAGGTGTAGCTTTGCACCCCACGTGTCGGAGTCTCGACCTATCAATTGGGTTAAATCGATCCGATGTTAATTAGTCTATATGATGATATATTTAATTAAGTTGTAAGGCCAATAAAGGTTATTGGGCCGTTGGAGTCGTTAACTAGATTGATACATGGGCCTAGAGGGTCACACGCAAATGGTCTTTTCGACGTTGGAAGATATACTTAAGTTTTGGGGGGTTTTATGAAAAGTACCACTTAGTATAAATAGGGGAAGGCCCTGAATGAAATTCACCCAGGCCAGAATTGTTCAGGGGCCTTTCCCCTTCTTCTCCACTCTCCCCACAACCCCTCTCCATCCCTGATGTGATCGGGACGACGTAACGACGCCGACGGAGAAAGAACGGGGCTCGTCAATGAGAAGGAGGAGATCCGACGCGCCGAGGACCGCGTGGATACGTCTAGGGGCTGCACACTTGAGCAGCTCGACTCGTCTCGCTCCGAGATCGAAGAAATCACAAATGAGATTCGTGCAAAGGTACTCATTTTAATGGCTTTTGTTGATGCCATTCGATTCACAAAAAGTCTTCCGCTGTGCATCGTTTTGTTCTGTTCATCCAGATCTAGGCCTCTACAACCCAACACATCTTGGACATCTTGAGAGCGCATAATTCCTAGATCCCCCCTCTTCCGTTGACCGACATACTTTCTACCAAGAAACACTATGGTGTATATTGCCTTCCTTGAGGTGACGTGATCATAGGAAATGCACACATAAACGATCCATAAGAGCGAAGAACAATGAGTGATAACGAGTGTACCACTAGGATATGCAGCCAAATGCTCATGAGGTTGTATGCGATTAGTTGGATGCACCCTCTAGGAGATAGGAAGTGAAATTTCCATCCATCTAGTTTCTTTCTCAACTTGGCAAGCAAGGCATAAAAATAATGATTTCGTGCACGTGCAACAAAGATGGGGTATCCAAGATAGGCGAAAGGAAGGCGTCCTCATGAGTATCCGGTATGTTGTTGGATGATATGTGAACGCTTCACGATGGTGGATGGACCAACCATAAAGTTATTCTTCCAGGCATTGACGAGCTGGCCAGAAGCTCACTTGTAAACATTGAGTACACTCATAAGCCCCTTAATGGTTTTTTCGATCCATAAAGGAAAATGATAGCATCATCTGCGAAATAGAGAATGTGAGATGATCAGGAAACCCCTTTCTCAAAAAATAAGATTGGATGAATCCCAGGGCGATCACACTTGTGTGAGTGATTGGCTAAATACCTCCTCCATCAATATGAAAAGGGTGGGTGAGTAGAGTCACCTTGTCATAGACACGTGATAGTGAAGAAACTAGTGGAGTTTCCGTCTACTTAGAGAAAAACATGATTCTCTCTAATACTATACTTTTTCATAAGTTATTGTGATCAATAGCTTAGATTTTTAATATCCCACATCTATCCACCAAACTCCATCACTTGAGTGGGTATCCACCTCATCTCTATCGGCACCATCAACCATCTTTGCATCCAGCGACAATATTTTGGTCATCCATTTTACTCCCCTTGTGCCACATGATCAATCTTCATTCAATGCTCCCAAAGGGCTGGCTACTGTATTTTAATTAGAATTGATTAGTACTTACAAGTATAAATTTAAATAAAATTGTCCTAAATATGTGTGCTTCTTAGAATTATATTGAATCATTATTACTATATTTATTTCATTAAATTAGGTCTAATTCCTATATGTGTATTTAAAACATTGAAATTAAAGCTAGAATTTATTTAATACTTTCTCCTTATGGATTCGACCTTTCCTCACCTTGTGCTTGTACTGAAAATTATAAATTTTGGTGTACAACCTAGAAGCTTTGAATAATGGTCCTTGGGATAGACTAAAGCACCGTTGATATTGATCTTGGACAACGAAGATGCTAATCTTGAGTGTTATCAATATGGTGTAGGGAGATCACTGAGCTAGCCAACACAACCTCGAGATGCTGCGTAGATGATAATCATATTGGAAGGCACATGCAGCGCGTCATGTGCCAAAAAGCCACCTTGCATGGTGCGTCACACCGTGACGAGTGAGTAACACTGCGTTATGATGTGCGAGGAGTTGCTTCTTCAGCCGAGGATTGAGGGACGCTACATCGCGAGACGATGCTCACTGCATTCTTGCCAAATATGATTGAAGACTAAGTAACTTGCAGAGCACAACCTACTCAATATACTCTCTCAAGGGCTGATCCCACTACTACCTAAGGATCGGCGGGCGTCATCAGTCACGTCACCGTGTCGGAAACGTGATGGATGACGTGATGGTGATGGTGACGGTGACGGTTTTAGGGGCATGTGACGGTGACGGTGATGGATGACGAAGTGGTCGTAACGGGAACGTGATGGTGACAGGGTGCCCCGGACACGTGATGTCACATAATGGCTGTCACGGATGATGACCGTGACAGATTTAAAAAAAATAGACATAAAATACATATGCAAATAATTATTTTTAAGCTTTCCGACGGCTGAGATTTTACCACTTGGCATCACCATTTTGATTTCGTGGCATTTTGGAGATAAATCCCTTTTTTCGGGGCGCACGAACCGACGCTGCCTATAAATTATTGGAGATATAACCCTTCGATTCTCTGTCCTCCAACTTTCCCTAAAAAACCATATGATTTTTTTTTAATTTAGGTTTTTTTTCACGTCACCGGTGACGGTGACGCCGTCGGATGACAGTGACGTGACGGGACGCCGGATGGAGGGACGCATGACGGGGACGTGACGGGAATGTGAAGGTTTTTTCTGGATATTCTGGGACGTGTGGCGGGACAGTGACATGACATGGGTTTCGTCATATTACCATCTGTCACGTTCCATCATCCGTTCAGTCACATCCGGGGCGTCATGTCCCAGAAGTGGCGTTCACTACTACTACATACTCAGACTTCTGCTGCAATCTTTACCCTTGACTCCATCCATAATTCAATCATACCCACGTGGGCGAAGCTGAACCGTCCGATCTTAAGGGAAAGGACCCCAAATGGGCCCTAGATGGACAATGAAACCCACGCTGGAACTTACTTGAACGGTCACGATGATGGAGTTGAACGCCCACGTGGAGCAATCGTACCCGTCCGATCTTTTAAAAGACTTTAGTAGAATTAAGGCTAGAGATTTCTAGGGTTTCTTCGTTTCGGCTTGACGTAAGCTCCAGCGGCTGTCTCCCCCGCCTGATCTTCCCAAGCGAAAATGGTAAAGATCTTACTTTTCAATCTCTGTTCTTCGAATTTCTTCGCTTTTCCTCTTCGTCGCTCGAAATCGTGCGTATTCTGATTCTCGTCGGTTCTGGGGTTTTGTTGTGTAGCCGTCCCACAAGAGTTTCAAGATCAAGAAGAAGCTCGCGAAGAAGATGAAGCAGAATAGGCCGATCCCCTACTGGATTCGGATGAGAACCGACAATACCATTCGCTACAACGCGAAGAGGAGGCACTGGCGCCGTACGAAGCTAGGGTTTTGAGCTTGGCTCCCCGGAATCGTATCATTTTGTGCGCTTACTTCCTGAATAGTTTTTTTTTTGAAAATTTCTTTATTATGATCGTCTGGAGGAGGATTCGTTTTCTGGATTAACAACAAATTTGAGTTAGAATGCATGATAATTCTTGGCAGTTTGATTTTAGTCTCAAGCGTTTTTCGCTGATTAAGCTTTTCGTATTAGTGCTGCCCTTAGAAAACCTGTAATTTTCGAAGATTATTTGGCTTAATCCACGTTCATTGAGCTGTTCAACAGTTATTGGTCGAATAATCGCTTCTCAAAGTTCATCAGATCTGTGTAAACTCATAATTGTTTAACCCATCAGATCTGTGTAAATCGTTGGCGTCGTTAAGATTTTTCTAGTTCATCAATCCTACCTGCCAGTTTTCTTGTGCCATCAATTTGTAGATTAGAACCGCAAAATGAAATATCTCCGTTGATTGCTTCGATCCCTTTTTTTATATAACCATGATAAACCATAAACCATCTTCCTTTTATTATAAGTCTTTTCGGAAAACGTCTGGCTTTCTGCAGTTGAAAGGATACACTTAAATAGATTTGTAAGTTGTCATGGTGTTGGTAATGTGTGTTCGACAGTATGAAACTCAATATTTTTGTTGTATATGTAAAGAAACGTGTTCAACAGTATGAAACTCGAGATAATTAGATTAGAAATCCTTAACTTGAGTTTTTTGTTTAGTTGGCAATTCAACTGAGTAAAATTTTAATACCTCCAAGATACTTATATTTAAGTGCCTGTATGAAAACTACAATATACTGTTCTCAACTTTCTAATGTCGCGGAAACTGTGATTTTTTTCCGGAGGACATCAGCATTCATCATAGGTAGGAAAACTTGCTGTTGAGAAAAAGTGAAGATCAAAATTTTCTGGATGATATCGATAGTCATTTGTTTCTTTTTCATGATTTCGTCCAGATCTTATGTTTTATGCAAAAATGTGTTATGTTCGATTGAATGTTTTTTTGTGACCGAACATTACTTTTCAACCAATTCCTAGTGTTTGAAATACTTTAATTTTCGCCTGGAACATGAAACCCTATAAAACCCAGAAATTAAGATAAATGGAAAGCAGAACAATTAGGTAAAATACTTCTCTTGCTTGAATTTCATAGTAAGGCAACACCTGATTTCTCATTGAGCTGTCGGTTAAGTCTTTGAACAGAAGATGCAACTGCAAGATTTTATGGATCATAAGAAAATTCAAGATGAACAGAAATTTTAATGTAATTTAGCATTGTCACTTCCATCTAAGGAACTACACTTGACGGCCTGGATGTGGCAGGACAGATGATGACCCGTGATGGAGGGGGGCATGATGAACTACTTGTAGCATCTCCGTCTTGTCATGCGTCCACGGATTTTGGAAAAATCTGTCACAACAGCATCCAGCCTCCCTTGTTGTGGCATCCCGTCTCATCCCCGTCACAGGACGGTGTCACCGTCACCTGTGGCGGTACGAACTACCTTTATGAAGGAGAGAGAGAATCAAATGGGCATACCTCCAAGAACATCCTTTATTCAGTCTGTTTGCAAGTGCAAAATAAAGCAGGGACTTTTTTACAAGATGCCAATAAATCAAAAGATGTAAGACGGCCTTCCGAAAGTTTAGGAATAATGGTTTGGACGTTTTTAACGTCTATAGACATTGGTCATGGCCATCATTTGACGGCCGTTCTGCCATGTCACGTGACCAAGGCCCTCCATCACATTCATGTCCCATCACGACAAGTTAAACACCATCACTGGCCCTATTTTCATCATTGTCATGCATCCATCACACTTCTGTCACCATGACGCCTGGTGTGATGTATGACGCCTGCTGTTCCCTAGTTCCATCAACTGAGAATATTTTCTTGGCTTATGAAATAGATATTATGATCAAATTAGAAAAGAAGCTAGATAATATGGTTCAAGCTACTATTGTCTAAAGCTGCAAAATGAAGTTTAATGTGTGGATTGAAAATAGTTTTTTGGATCATCCAATGATGTGTACAAATCATAGGTGTACTTTGGTTGGTGAAGATGGGATGTGGAAGACTAGTTTGCAGAGTCAAGGTGATTGAAGGCCTTAGTTAATTTTGGTTTTTAATTTTACTTCATCTGCAAATAGAAACTCAGTTTAAGTAATAAACCTCATATTTCGAAAATAAATTATTTCGCAAGAAATATATATTAGAGATAAATAATTTGACATTATCGTCTAATATTTGTTGAATCGATTCATAACTTAGATCACTCTAATAAAGGGAAAATAAATATCATATCCAGAAGGAAATAATCAATGGCAATATAAAAATTTGTTTAAATGAGATCCTACAACAGGTGGGGGAATATAGTGTGATTGGAGAGAGAATGGTTTTAAAGGTAGGTGTAATTCCCTTAAATATCCTCCTTATTTTCTTAATTGTCCAATGAGATATTTACTGCTTCTCCAAACAGTTGGGTGCACAATATTCTTTGAATTGACACCAAACTGCCCACTTTTGAGAAAAAAATGGACAACACAGTAAAGATGATCTGATTTGGATTTATAAATTTTAAAACCACAAATATATGATGGTATGGATATGTATGGACTCTAATCCACTGCCTGAGCAATTAATTTAAAGGTGTAAATAGGGATACAAATTTGAGATTAAAGAAGTCATCAAAGAATATATAATTCCTATAAAAAAATTATACTTCCTTAATAAATTATGGGCAAGGGTTGAATGCTCGAGAAGCATAGGTATAAAGTCAAAGAACTTTTTCAAGAACAAAAACTATATATATTTATACACGTAAAACTCAATTTAGAGTTGAAGTAGGCCTTTCAAAATTTCTAGTTTAAGTTACTCCTATATGATTTTATATCTATCTAGTTTAGGATGGTAGGAGGTAAAAAGACAGGTATTTATACAGGTTAGGGCTAGTCCCTTCTATATCTGCAGTTTTAAAATCCCTAACCCGAGTTTGATGCACCTTATCAAAAACATTTGGTAATAGGGAATATACTAGTTTAAAAAAAATAAAAATTTGGCAAAGAGTTCAATGTCCTTAGCCTCAGCTTTGAGTGAGGAAGATGAACCAGGCTAAACGACATGCCAAAGCTATACGATGTAAAAATGCATCTGTAGGGGAGCCTTCAGCCATGCAAGCAAGTGTGGATGAAGCGGAAGCGAGAATGTAGTCTTCAGTAACACAAACATTGGCGATAATTCAATGCCCCCAAAACCTAAGGGTTTACTGTAAAGTTCATCCATGGAGGGTGAGTCAGGGCCTAAGATTAGGTAGAAAGGCGTAGTGGATGGACAGCAGGTGAGTACTCCTGCAATACAGGAGAGACGAAAATCTTCTCAATTTTCTTAAGAATTAAAGTAATAGTAAGCAAACTCACAAATAATATCAATGATTTTCAGGAGTTAATCACATGTATTTGACTTATAGTTTGTGTTCAAGATAACATGTATGCATGATATTGAATACTAAGTAAATTGTGTACTAAAAAATATCTGTATTTTAGATTATAAGAAATATAGCTCACCAGGTTTCGGGCTTATATATCTCTCTCTAAGTTGATACCCTTTATTTCTATTCTATCTCAAAATTTCAACTTCCTCTCCTTTTCTCTCAAATCTTTCTCATTTATTTGTTTCATAATCTCTTAAATATTTTCTCGATCAATATCCAAGAAATATTCCCTTTCCTTTTAGGCCTATTACACATAAGAATGGAAGTGTGCACCTTTTGACGATCCAAACCTCAGATCTTTGCCTCTTCTCTTTTTCCCTTTAATGTTCCATATTTCTTCTATTCTTCTCTCAAATTATAGGTCCTCTTGATCAATCTAAAATACAATAAAGATGAAAGAAGTCCATATATATACCAGGATTTGAGAATAAACCTTGATTCTTCCTTTTTCATGGTTTCCTTGTGAGAGATGATCACAATGGGAGCAAAAGTGTGAGAGCCTTCTCTATCTTTTTGGGAGATCTTTTTTGGAAAGAGAATGATTAAGGAGAGATCCTTTAACTTCAAAAACAGAGCTAAAAAGAAGAGTATGCTATTACACTTTACGAGAGAGTAGGTGGCCACACTGAATACACAATTTTTGAATTAAATTGAGAATATTTACCTTTCTTACCCATTTCTTTCTCTTACTAGTACATACTCGTGAAAGGGAATTTTGGAATTTCTGTAGAACCTATGAACCTCCTAAAATGATACCACATATTCCAGGTAAAGAAGGAAATAAATATTAGAAAATAAAAACAGCGTTACATGGTCAACTGTCAACTTGTAGATGTTTGTCAGATGTGCATACCCTAAATCCTAGAATACTTGTCAGATAATATGAAAAAATATTTTTAGAAATATTATTCAAACTTTCAAAATTTTCATTTTGAAAAGTTTCATCGACTCAACCTCTCTCAAACAATAAATAAATACACCATGAATTCATGTATGTTGACTCAAAAATAAAATGCACAAATATGCCTCAGTCTGCTACATTTCTATTCATATAATTAGTTAATTTAATTACTTGTATTTTAATAATTATTAGAGAAACTTATAATTCAAAACTAAAAATTTATTCCGTTTATATTTTCCACTAGAAAATATTCAGTTCAATCACTCAGGATTACCTGTAAACAAAAGTGATATATATTTCTGAACATATATTTCAATTTGGAGTATATATTTCAATTTGGATTCAAGATTGGTAAATCTGATCTATTGACCTTTATCACTAAGTTCACTATGTCAGGATATTACATGAGCATAAGTGATGTGTACATCTATGAGATGGTTTTGAATTTTTAAACTCATCTAAAAATCTCTGTACATGATTTAAAGTAGTTCTGAATATAAAAATTCATTTATGGACAGATAAATTCATTATATTTCATGGTTGACCAAATTTCATCTAGAGTTCACAAGGTAAATTCATCATAATACATGCATTGACTTCAAATCGAAGGCCTTCAATCTTCATGAGTTATCATTGATTTGTATGTGAATATCCATCTATATTTATATATATTATTATAAAAATATTATAAGGTTCTGGTTCATCAAGGCTAAATTGTGGTTGTTTTCATAAAACATTAAAATACAAAAATCGAGTCCAAGACATCGTTCAAAATCAAAAACTACAGATAGTAAAACCCAGTTAAGGGTTATCATCTATTTTCATGCAAAGATTGATATATATATATATGCGTATTTATTTGCTTTTGATTTTTTTATATTAGCTCAAATGGTGAATAATGAAAATTGAAGCCTCAAATATGTAGATAAACCAGACATAAAAGCATATTTTGTGTTGATTTAATTGAATGATATTAGTTACAAAAATCTCAAAGGTGACATGGCAATAAAAACATGAGATTATATGACGCACAAAATTGGGCTTTAGATAATTAATTACTATATGATATTTATTTGTTCATAACCATCCAGTTCCTTCTCCAATGCATTATTGGAGAAGAAGAACCAAGAAATATCTGTTTCACTAATTGGTCGGGAAAATTCAAAGGCAGTTACAAAAGAATGAGGTTGGAGGTCATGAAGATTTTCCACTTCGGGACATTTTTGAATGGATGGCATGGACGATTTCAACAGCTCTTAATCTGCATTATGTCCATGTCATGTTAGCTTTGAGTGTAATTTGTGTGCCAAAAGTATTGGGCTTGGTCTTCCTTGGGGTGGTCATGATATCCTTCGTCAGCGGATTAATCATCTACATGTTTCCTTCCATTAAATAGAACTCTAAAAAAAACTAAAACCAGTATTCCTGACATCACTGACGTTAATAAAAGTTTGCCGATAATTATGAAGGGTTCTGATAAATAATGAAATACACTTTTAATACACTTTTAATAATGAAATACATGAAATAAGTGATTCAATACACTTTTACCCTTTTGTATGTATCATGATTTGGTGCATAATAGTGATAGGTAATGATTTAAAGTCACGTTTAATGTATATAATTACTATAATATGCCCATCCTCTAGATGTATCCAAAATTCATCAACATGTTGAATTTTTACTTTTTGTTTAATCCAATACCAGAGACGTGGGAGGATCTTCTCATCATTGTAGTTTAAGTGGGAGGGAGGTTTCACAAAGGAGAAGGGAGAAGAAGGAGGGCTCTGATAAGATAGAGAAATCTAAGCTGACTGACAAAAATTTTGACATCGGTCTTTTGGCCTTCTCTCTCTCAAAAATTTCCAAAAAAACTGTATGTTTTTGCACAATTTTTTTTGCCATCGGTCTTAAAAATATTGAGATATATGCCCCTCCACTCCTATTTCACCTGAAAAATTATGGAAAACCCATTTATTCTTCTACAACAAGTTAAAATACCTGAAATTTTACTTAAGTTAGAGATTCACACATGCAAAACTATTGAGAGCAGTCTTAGAGCCCTTTTCATCATTTTATCCACTCAATAATTTCATCAAAATCCTTAAAACTAAGGAAAATTCAGGAGAATATACTAAATATAATTTTATTTCATTTTTAACTGGTCATTTGAGTAAAATATAAATGCAATTTGTATGAAATTCATATTGTAAGTTGCATGTTAGCAGGCTCGCAAGGAGTGAGGGATTATTTTGGCCTTGAAGGAAATTATACTTTGATCAATAAATTACATAAATAATTTCTCCAATTACATAAGGTAGTTGGAGCAAATATACCATTCCCAAACTTTCAATCAATAGGTCCCTAGTATATAAATACATACTCTCTCTCTCTCTCTATTTAAATGAAGCTCCAATTTTTCTATAGACTACATGGATTACCAGCGTGTAACAACCAGTTTTTGTCGGTTCCACTGAGATAACTATGCTGATAATCTCATCTAGGGTCCCATCAGGGTCTATGGCTTCTAATTGGGCCAGACACACGTCTCGAAGAGGTTACAAGTACTACAACAGCAGCATAACTAATGAAAACAAGGTACTATTCCAGATATCCACTTCATCGTGTTGAAATTACTCATCTACTTCTTGAGAGTCAAAGTCAAGTGAATTTGCCTTCTGTTGTTTCAGTGGAAAAACCTGAACAGATGCCAGTTGTCTCAAATGCAAATCAAGAAACAACTGAATCCTATGGTTTTTTCTTGTCAACTGATGTTTTCATCATTTGATTTTTCATAGGCCTTTAGTAATCATAGATTCACAAAAAAGTTAACTTACCTCTACAAATAGTAGATTGATATCTTCTGAGATCAATCCCCAAGAAACCTCCAAATGAATATTTATATAGTATCTCTTAAGTCCAAAATAAAGGGAAAACATTATACTTTTTTAAAAAATCAAATTAACATACCCAACTTTCCTAATAATGAACATTGACTTCCAGGACCAGCAGCTAAGCACCCTTTTACTTAATACGTCCCCATCTTTTTATTCTTCACTTTTAGGTTTCCTCAATTTTACTAACGGTTTTTTTATTATCTTCTCTAACAATACCAATCTCTCCGCAAAGTCAACAATTATATTTCTAAAGTAGTCTATTTTATCCTAATAATTTTTAAAATAATGACATGTCCAGCAACATGAAGAATGTCAAAGCAAATATTTAAATCTGCCATTTTTGCGGCATTGAAGAACAAAATTTCGCATGTGTGACACCAAACTATGTGTAGTGCAAGAAGGCAGACAGAACGGTTATTTCACATGTGGACAGAAAAATCATCCCATCTGGGAGTTCGGACGAATGACAGGATGTAGAATCATCCTCTGCACTTCGGATGGGGCAAATTTCTTTGTCCATGGACAAAATAATCACCCTGTCTTGGGCCTGGCACTGCGGATGTGACACTTTCTGTGTCCAGCAAGAGTCACGTAGGAGCCCGAGAGCTCCAACTAGACAACGCACATGCTGTGCCACATGTCAAGTTAACAGTGGCCTGATGCTGTCTATATTCCCCATGCACTATGATTATAAGGCTGTTTATTCTCAAATAATACATAATTTTCTTACATGAAAACCATGTATATTTGGGATCTACTTAGTACCATCTTAATTGATACAAAATGTGTTATAATCAGCACCAGGCACATGGGCCACTTGATGATATGCTAGGCATGGTTGTTCAGTTCGCTTTGTGAGAATCTGTGCGTTTTGTTAGTTCTGTTTGGTTTTTTGAATAGAACATTAACAAGTTTGCATAGATCATTGCACACATCCATGTGCGGTTAAATTGTTCTCTTTGTGGGAATTTGCTCAAAATTTGTTTGAATACGTGAATTGTTCTAGTTGTGCGAAAAAATATTCTTATTTTTGCAAAAAAAAAAAAATAGAACAAAGATCAAGTCCCTGTGCGGTTCTTTTGTGTGACATTTTTGTTCCTTCAAACAAACAGAACAGAACAGAACAACCATGTCTACAATGTGCATATTCAGCAGTTATTCTCTCTCTATCTACTTGGCCATCTATTATATATTTATAGTCATCTATTACATAATTATATCTGTGTGTGCTCATTGTAGTTTTTTTTGCATTCTCTCAAGATTGTAGAGATCTCTCTCCATTAATGCTATTGAAGAAAAGCATGTGATCTCTCTCCGACATAGGGATCGGCAAACGTCATCCGTCACGTCAGGCGTCACCGTGACGGACCCGTGACGAATGACGTGATGGTGACGGTGATGAACCAGATGAGACGTGACGGTGATGGTGATGTATTGCCCGTGACGGTGATGGGGTAGTCCGGACGTGTGACGTGACAAAAAGTCTGACACGGATGACGTCCGTGACTGAATTTTAATTCAGTGTCACTCTCTATCTCTCTTTCATTCTCTCTCTCTCTCTCTCTCTCTCTCTCTCTCTCGTTCTCCTGAACAATGCGCAGGCATAAACCACTTCGTCGTCGTCTTCGCCGTGCCTTTACTCTGCTTCCACTTCATCGCCTCCAACGACCCTTACAAGATGAATTTCCGCTTCGTTGCCGCCGACTCGCTTCAAAAGATCGTCGTTCTCTTTGCCGTGGTGATGTCTTACGCGTGCAGAGGTGTGGCCCTCGACTGGGCGATCTCCGCCTTCTCGCTCACCACCCTCGCCAACACGCTCGTGATAGGTGTGCCTCTGCTCTCCGCCATGTATAGGGATTCTTCTTCTAGCCTCATGGTTCAGGTTGTTGTTCTACAGTGCGTGGTGATGTCTTACGCGTGCAGAGGTGTGGCCCTCGACTGGGCGATCTACGCCTTCTCGCTCACCACCCTCGCCAACACGCTCGTGATAGGTGTGCCTCTGCTCTCCGCCATGTATAGGGATTCTTCTTCTAGCCTCATGGTTCACGTTGTTGTTCTACAGTGCGTTGTCTGGCATCCGCTTCTCTCTCTCTCTCTCTCTCTCTCTCTCTTTCCTGATCTCTCTCTCTCTCACTCTCCCTCTCTCTCTCCCGATCTCTCTCTCTCTCTCTCTCCCGATCTCTCCCTCTCTCTCTCCCAATCTCTCTCTCTCTCTCTCTCTTAGTCCCTCTCTCTCAATCCCCTCTCTCTATCTCAATTAGGAGAATTTCCCGTCACTAGTGATGGTGACGCTGTCACCATGACAGTGACGTGACAAAACGAGAACTGGAGGATGAGTGACGTGACGGTGATGGATTTTTTTGAAAATTCTTGGACAAGTGATGTGACAGTGACGTGACGAACATTTCATCACGTCACCGTTCTTCACAACCTGTCATCTGTCCCGTCACGTCCGGGGCGTCATGTCCCGGACGTGCCGTTCCCTACTCCGACATATGATGCCGATGACGAACGGATCTGGTTCAGACAATCATCTCGCAATCTTGTTTTTTGAAAAAAAATATCTTCTTGTAACTGGGTAATATTTTAATACTAAATCCATGACGCTGCTTTATGAAAAATTTTATTCCCTTTTCCCCTCAGATAATACCCTTCGTATTCTTTCTTTTCTATGGTGAAGAAGCACCTTCTGGTGGAAAGGCGCAATCTTCCTCAAAGGAATTATAGATAATCAAATGGATCCACTCAAGGATTTGGTCATCAAGGTTTGATATTGTATTTTATTTTGATCAATTGATTTGTCTTTCGTCAAAAAACTATTTCCTTGTCTTGGAACTTCTAAGAGATTGTGAGCAAAATCAAGCATTTCCTCTTGTTTTTCTATTTGATCGGTTGTATCCTAATAAAAATTGAATTGAATAATCTTCTCTTGTGATTCTTTTTTGAAGAAAGTCTTTGCTTGTGATATACCCCGGTATGATCGTATAGTTGCTTCAACTGTTTGATTCTCTGAACCGATATATTTCTCTAGATATTTAAGTGATCATATGCGAACTTAAGCTGTTCCTTCTGTTTCTCTGCTTGATCGGCTGTATCCTAACCAAAAATTTGAATTCAATAATTTTTTTTTGTGTTTTTTTTTGAAGAAATCTTTGTTTGCGATGTATCCTGGTTATTATCTTTTGGTTGTTTGAACTGTTTGATTCTTCCAAAAGTGCTGAAATTTCCGGTATATCTCTCAAGATATCTATGCGACATAAATATTTTAACTTTTTTAAAGATACGCAGTTCCTTATCTTCTTTGTTGCTTTTGCTTATTTTTTAAGGTCAAATATGGGGACAATCTCAAGCGTTTTACTGTCAGAATGCATCGATCCCAAGAAGACTATAATGTTCACATGTTGAGGGTGTTAAGATCCATGGTATCTTGATGAAGAATGAAGAGAGAAGAAGAGAGATGAGAGGGAGGAGGAGAAGAGAACACAAGAACAAGAGAAAAGATCGTTGTTATTCCGCACTTCTTTTTTATTACACATATGTTCGTATTTATATTATATCTATTGTAGTTATAAAGAAAGTTTGTTTTGTATTTCCGTTTATAACGGCTATAATGTAGTTAATCTGAACCATTATAACTGGATGGGGTGCACCGATCGCAACCGTCGGTCGGTGCCGTGTACCCATCTGTTATAACGGATAGTCTCAGATTAATCTCATCCGTTATAATAAGTGGGGTGCACCGATCGTGACCGTCGATCGGTGCCGTGTACCATCTTTTATAACAGATACTTTGTGATTTAATCTAGGCCGTTATAACTCTTCATCATCTAATCCTGTCTGTCTATGTGTTTCCTATATCTATATTTGATCCTAACTGTGTAGGTTTCATCCTAACTGTCTACGTTTCATCCTATTTCTATCTTTGATCCTATATTGATCCTACTTTCTAATCCTCTAACGGGTATACAATATCCATTCATTTTACTAACTAATCTTGTTTAAAATCCTATCAGGTTGTCGATGGCGAGATTGTCTGGACTGATCCTCGTCGAGTAAAACTCCTCCGTTATCAGAGGGCAGAGATTAATAATCTTTTTGGGATTAATTTGGATGTTAATTATAGCCTAACCTATGCTGATGAAGATGGCGATCAGGTGACGCTTGCAAGCAATAAAGATTTTCGTGATGCCGTCTTTGGGCAGCGTTTGAATCCACTCAGGATAAATGTTCAATCGATTTCCAATCCATCACGCAACTGCTCAAAAATTCCATCACCTCAATCGGTCCATGCTCACAATGTAACTCATCGTGGGATTGCATGTCGTGGCTGCAGGGAGCATCCAATAATAGGCCCCTGGTTCAAGTCTAATGTGTAATTACGACAACATCTCTCTCTCTGTCTCTAATTACACTTATCCGTCCATCTGTCTATAATGCTGCCATTCCTTATCATATCACCATATGTTTTCCAGACCTCTCTCATTTATCGGTTCATCAATATATCATCCAACCTTCCAACACTAGTATCAGCACACTAGTGGACCACAGCATGGGCATGTGATTGCCGTTCAAATTTTTGAAAAAAAATCATCCAACCTTCCATCTGATTTGTCTATCTTTTGATTTATCTCTGTCCCTCTATTTTATTTGTTTGTTTCTCCTCCTATTTAGAACTCTGCTCCATATATCTTTCTGCCTGCCTGTATGAACCTATTCTCTCTCTCTCTCTCTCTCTCTCTCTCTCTCTCTCTTTCTACTTACATATTTTCCCACCTAGCCCTCTGCTTATCTCTCTCTATCTATCTCTCTAACTGTTTACATATTTTCCCTCCCTCTGTTTATATCTTTCTACTAACGTCCGTTTGTCTGTCTTTCTACGTTCCTCCCTCCCTCCCTCCCTCTCTCTCTCCCACCCTCAAACACCATCTCTTGACCTATCTGAACATCCGCCTATCTCTACCACCCACTCTCTAGCTATCTGCCAGTTTATATCTAAATCTCTCTGCGTCATTATCCATTGGTATATCATCTATCCAACCGCCTATCTCTACCACCCACTTTCTAGCTATCTGTCAGTTTATATCTAAATCTCTCTGCGTCATTATCCATTGGTATATCATCTATCCAACCGCCTATCTCTACCACCCACTTTCTAGCTATCTGTCAGTTTATATCTAAATCTCTCTGCGTCATTATCCATTAGTATATCATCTATCCAACTTATTTTGTCCATTTTGATTTGCAGGAAGGAAGACTACGACTTGTGCTGGACGTGCTACTCCAAGATGGGCAATGATGCCACATTCACCCGCATAGACGTGGATCTGTCCTCGCTCGTGTATCATTATAGGGTTCAATGTGATGGCTGCAAGATCACTCCAATCGTTGGTCCCCGATTCAAGTCCAATGTGTAATAACATAAACCCATATTTCTCTCTAACTATATATATCTGTTCGTCTGTCCATTACGTTGTTATTCTTTGTCTCATTACATTATTTTTTCCTTACCTCCCACATTTATCCACTCATCAATATATCATCCAATCAGCCATCTGATATGTCTATCTTTTTCTTTATGTCTTTATATTTATCTCAATCCATATATTTTATTTGTCAATATATCTTCCCCATATAATTTCTGCCTGCCTGTATGAATCTCTCTCTCTCGCTCTTTGAATTTGCACAATTTTCCGCCTATCCCTATGCTTATCTTTCCATCTGTCTGTGCGTTTCTCTCTCTCTCTCTCTCATTTGGATATTTTTCCACCTATCTGTCTGCCCATCGCTCCTTGTATGTCTGTCTTTATCTATCTCGCTCTCATTTACATATTATTCCACCTCTCTGTCTATCTCTCCATCTGTCAGTCAGTCTCTCTCTCTCTCTCTCTCACTCACACACACACACACACAGTACCACCCACACTTACTCTCTCTAGACCCATCTGAATATCCACCTATCTCTAACATCTTATTTCTAGCTTTCTTCTTGTTTCTCTCCCAATCTTCTCTGTGTCGTTATTGATTGATATATCAATCTATCCAACTTGTGGTGTGCTTTTTTGGTTTGCAGGAGGGAAAACTATAACTTGTGCATTGCGTGCTTCTCCAAGATGGGCAACATTGCCCAATACACCCGGATTGACCAGGCGATGGTTACGCCACAACGTTCTCCTTCTATCGGTCTCTCAAATGTTGCCAAAGTCATGAGTATAGTGGGTGTTCTATTTGGTGTTCCGTTCCTCGATTAATTTTTATCACCTGCTGAATAGACCAGGCAATGGTTCAGCCAGACGAAGAAGACAAAAGCCTACCACTTGTTATATAAATATACTACAGTTAAATGTAATAAAATGATTATGGGCTGTTTTCTTCTGTTTTTGTTGTCCAATCAGTGAAAACCCTTATTTTTTACTAGCATTGTTTTGATGTTTTGGAGTCCTTGATATTTTTTATATCACATATATCTTATTCATATATTTGTAGTGTACCATGTAAAACCTTAAAATATCCTAATATTCTCTATAATAATGGTTCTTATTAAATATATCATATAGCTTGTTAAATAGGAATTGAATACTGTAGATATATACTAGAGATCAATACCCCCATATTTATCAGGATAAAACAATCTCCATAATATTAATTGTGTCCATTATCTCAGCCGTTTTATTATAAATACCTAAATGTGGAATAATGTGTGTGTTAATCATAAATGCACTATATATTTTATATCTTGTTATTTTATTAATATTCCATCCACTTGACGAATTAATACTATCACTTACTTAATAGTACTTTTTCTAATTATAACTTCACTACCATTTTATCATATTATCATCTGATGTGTTATTATCATAGTTATACAACTTGTATGGATTTGTGAAGTGTGACCATACTAATTCTCGCCTCTGAGAAATAGGATTTTCTATGATTGATAAATTCTAATTTAAATGAAATTTATATAAATAACATGAATTATCTTTTTAAAAAACTGATATGATTGGCCCTAAGAGGATATGATCCATTGATTAGCAATTTTGAATCAGCGATGATGAGTACATCATAAACAGCTGCAAACCCCCATAACATCAAATATTTTATCTCCAGAAATCTCGTATATAATGGCTGCGAGAGGGTGACAGAAACGCGCGTTTCTTTCATGCCTCGATCCGTCACAGAGCGCGCCCAAATTATGCGACCCTTCTAGAGACGTATGGCCAGGACCCTGCCCAGCTAGCAGCTGCCAGAGTGGAGTACTATCACTCACTCCTCTCCTCACAACCCACAGTTATGAGCGAGGATCTTCTTTCCTCTATACCTTACTTGGTGACAGACCAAGACAACGCACTTGTGCTAGCACCCCCGACACGAGCGGAGATCAAAGAGATAGTTTTTTCCTTGGGCCGTAACAAAGCCCCAGGACCGGATGGATTCACCACCGAATTCTATACGTCATGCTAGGATATTGTAGGCATTGACTTGGTGCTAGCTATCAAGGAGGTGTTCAGGCATAAAGTCTTTGCGAGGAGTTGGAAATCCACTTTTTTGGCGCTCATTCCAAAAGTGGACACTCCAACTTCCTTCCGAGACTTCCGCCCGATCAGTCTTTGTAATGTATGCTATAAAGTCGCATCCAAGATCATTACAAACCGACTAGGGCACTTCATTGACAGACTTATCTCGCCAGAACAGTGTGGTTTTGTCAAGGGTCGACAAATCCATGACAGTATCACACTAGTGCATGAGCTAGCCCATTCCATAGACACTCATATCCGGGGCTCCAATGTCATCATCAAGCTTGATATGGAGAAGGCCTTTGATCGAGTTGAGCGGAATTTCCTCCTCGAAGTGTTGCGGCGCTTCGGATTCACGGATGCATTCGTCGCACTTGTCGATTCTTGCATTAGGGAGAACCATTTCTCTCTCCTGTTGGATGGAAATTCCACCGGCTTTTTCACGGCCACGCGGGGACTCAGACAAGGTGATCCTATTTCACCTACCCTCTTTATATTGATGGAGGAGGTCTTCAGCCGATCGCTCACCCGAGCGATCAACCAAGGCCTCATCCAACCATACTTTACAAAGAGGGGTTGCCCGATTCTCTCGCACTCACTATTCGCTGATAATGCCATATTGTTTCTCAATGGATCTAAAAAATCCATTAAGGAATTTATGAGTGTCCTTAGAGCTTACGAGCAAGCTTCGGGCCAGCTCGTCAACGCCTCGAAGAGTAGCTTTATCGTAGGACCTTCCACCACTATAAGGCACTCTAAGATACTCCAGCTTTATACACGATACTCACGAGGACACCTCCCATTCGACTATCTTGGATGCCCTATCTTTCTTGGCCCTACTCGTCATCACTACTTTGATGTAGTGCTAGGCTAGCTCAGAAAGAAATTAGAGGGATGGAAACTTCGTTTCCTATCCCCAGGAGGACGGATCTATCTTATCTAACATGTCCTCATGAGTATCTCGCTACACACTCTTGCAGTCCACTCACTATCTCTTACTATTCTCCGCTCTGTGGAACGCCTATGTGCGCGCTTCCTATGGTCTGGTCACCTCGAGGGAGAGAGCCGCCACCATTGGGTTTCTTGGGAGAAAGCGAGTCGGCCGACGGATGAAGGGGGTCTAGGGATCAGACGCCTCTCGGACGTTCAGGACATGCTTCAAAAGAAACTAGTATGGCGTATGCGTACCACACACTCCCCTTTGGGGAGTCTCATCTTCGCCAAATACAGCGAATGGCCCCGTCGCGAGATAGATATTCGGGGCCCTAAGAGATGGTGGGCGTGGCAGCGACACTGGATTGAGATGGCTCAAGTCACAAGTTGGCATATCGGCCGAGGGGACATTAGCGCGTGGTACGATACCTGGCATGCTGATGCGCCACTCGCTTCCCACCCACAGTTTGTACCACACCGAGTGAGACTCACTATGACCTAGTTGCTTAGAGGCAACACGTCACACCTATGGGAGCAGCACGGTCTTCCGTTGGACACCCTACCTGAGGTCCAGACTACGCCACTCGACTCTAGTTCTGATAGTGCTATCTGGACACTCACATCCAATGGAGCCTACACGTGCCGCTCCTCTTGGGAGCATTTCTGTGTGAAATCCCCCCTACAACACTGGGGTCGCCGCATCTGGCATCTGGTGATCCATACACGCATCTCCTTTTTCCTTTGGAGACTTTTACACCGCGGCCTCCCGACTGATGGCCGAGTGACTCGGATCGGATATTCTCTTAGTTCCCACTGCCATTGTTGTTCCACCCTCCCACACACGGAAATGATGGACCATCTTTTCTTCCACAACGAGAAAGCTGAGGAACGCTGGCGCCTCATCACCGATCGCCTTTGTCCTCTGATCCCGTCTGAGTGTTTTGGCAAGTTTATCCTCTTGTCAACCCACTCTGCACGGAGTCCCATCTTCCGCATCACCATAGTTTATCTTCTATGGGAGATTTGGAAGGGGCGAAATTCTTCTCGTTTTGCAGGTTCGCCCATGCGCGCCGTGGACATCATGCGTCGAGTTCAGCTGTGGCTTCTGCACATCCAACCTCTGCTTCCCTCTCGAGACGGCCGCTCAGCACTCGCGAGAGACCTCCTCTGCTCAATTGGCATCCCGGCGACCCCCGCCGCCACCCGCATCCAGTATCGAGTTATTTATTGGCTCCCACCACCAATAGGCATTCTGAAACTGAACGTGGACGGTGTGACTAAAGGGAACCCGGGGCCAGCAAGGGGAGGAGGTATCCTCAGAGACCATACGAGGAGTATACTCTTTGCTTTCTCTTCTTTTTATGGCATACAAACTAATACAGTAGCCGAGGCTATGGCGATTCGTGATGGTCTACTCCTCTGTGAGGAACGAAACCTTCACAATATCGTCGTAGAATCAGACTCACAGATATTGGTTGATATGCTTCGTCTAGGTACATGCTCCCAGTGGCGACTCAGCCGTGCGTGGGAAGACATCATGTGATGCCGCTCCCGCATAGCCTGCTTTCGTCATCAGCTGAGAGAGGGCAACCAGACAGCCGATGCCCTCGCCAACCACGCGGTACACGCACGCACCCCCTGCTCTCCTTTTCATACTTGGCAGGTGCTCCCCCCCACGGCTCGCGGCTGCTATCGCCTTGATCGTCTTGGCATGCCCACCCTCTGCACACGGCGCATCCTCGTGACACCAGGCCCGCGGGATTGGAGGATTGCGTGGACTGCTAGAGCTAGAGGCGTGGACAGCGCTCGCCTCGACTAGCGCATCAGCACGAACTTCCTCGATCCCTCTCGACGACGGAGAGGACACATCCCGTAGTACATCGTCATCGTGGAGCGGCTCCGGCGGGACGACGGCGAGCACACTTTCCCGAGCGCCTGCGAGGTATCATCCATGTATCTCTTCTTTCCTTTAAAATGGGCGTGGACGAGTGGGATCCGAGTGTAATTGGGATATATATACTCGCTCCACGCCTAAAAACATTGAAAAACACTCCACCTTATAAATAAAAACCCCCTAGGTGGCGTCCAGGGCACGGATGGATCGGTCTGCGGGCACAACCCTGGGGTTGGCCGTACCCGGCACCATGTTTTTTGCCAAAAAAAAAAACTTAGAGTATGCAATATTGCCACCGCCCTCATATTTATCAGAACACATATTAAGTTACGGACCAGTATACCTTTACCCCCACTCTCTTGTTCTTCATCTTGTTTACCTTCCATACCTCCGAGGGGTGTTAGTGAAGCGTCATCACCCATGGCTCAAAACAAGAGAGTAGAGGCACAATACCAAGATATCAATGGATCATTCCACACACATGTGCCATTATAAATAACATTTATTTCAAATTTTATCCAAAAGTTTAAAATCTTGTTGTCATTTCCTATATTTTGTTTGGAGGAGCTTCTAAGTATACATAGGATATAATTTTGTTTGTGAGAGAGATTATTTTGGGAATATCTTACTTGATACATTTCAAATGATAGTGTTCCCTTCAACATAGATGGGTAGATATAAAAGGTGGTTTGTGAAGCACTCAGTAGTAGGTAATAGCTGTCTCAATTGTGTTCTTGACTTTTTGTAAAAAACCTAAACATATACTTAAAATCCAGTCTGTTCATGGGTTGGTCAGGTCTCGGTTTGGTCAGGTCTTCAGGTCAATGTCAAACTATACACAAGAAAGTAAAAATCATACACTAAGTAAACAAAGTTAATGAAGAGTTCATGTTAAAAGATAAATCACAAATTTTGGTCATAAACTCAATGAGATAAATCATAAAAATAGCTTGAGATGATATTCCCATAAAAGAGTGATTGATAATAAAGTACTCTATCAATTCCATTTGTTTGAAAAATGAAGTTACCATTTCAACGGTTGTCACTCTATGTGTACCCTGTTGGTTTTGTTTGTTATTTCCTAGCTTACATTTTCTCCCCCAATTTGTTGCACCCTGTCAAGGGTGCTAGCGCATACCCCGGGGTGATCCTAACCACCTGCATCTCACATCTCTCACAGTGGAACATGTAACCCGCATGCTATCCAAGTCAACCACTCGATTTCCTGTCATCCATAGCACCTAACAGAATGTGGCAGCAAGGGACAACCCACCCATACAGACAGTGCGTCCAGTAATGGGCATTCTTGGGTGCTTCTAGGTTCTAGATACTGTTATATTTTTTCACAAACCACAAGCATAAAAGTGTAAAAGTACATCTAGAACTTTTAATTGATTGATATAGAGATAGGAGAGATAGATAAAAGAGAGAGTGCAAGGAGAAAGATAGATAGATAGTTAGATACATAGAGAGATATATAGATATATAGATATATAGATAGAGAGAAATAGAGATACAGAGAGAGGAGGAAGAAAGTGGATATTTGGGGAAGCAATAAAAGGTTTAGAGAGAGGGAGGGGGGAGAGGGCGAAGGAGAAACTGAGAGGGAGGGGGTGGAGAGAGAGCAGGGGAGGAAGAGAAGGGAAACTAAGAGAGATGGGAGTGAAAGATAGAGGGAAAAAAAGAGGATCGACTAGAGAGAGAGAAATAAGGGATATAATAGGTAAAACAATCTTTTAAAATAAATTTTTAAAATATATTTTGTTCCAGTTTTGAACTGTCTGTAGTTTGTATCAAAACTGAAGCAACAGTTCAGTCCCCTAAACAAATCCAACAGACAGTCATGGTTCAATCTGCTTTGATTGAATTTTGGTCAAATCATAATGTTCCCAACTTAAGAGTTCAATTCTTGGAGAGAGATGGAAATACTACTTACTCATAAAGACATAATTATAGAGTAGTGATTAGTGATTTTTTATGTGTAGAGTGTGTGAAAATTTTTGTGAGACATGGGAGAGGATTGAGAAGTGTACTAGTCACGGGAATGGATTAAGTTTACCCTATCATGTGTTGGTTCATATCATCTATGAGTTAGTTGGAAACATAGAAATGTGCCTGATAGAGGAAGCTACTGGGGGGAACTTCTAATAAAGCATGAAGATGAAGCTTCTGATCTTATTAAGAGATCATATTAGAATAGTCTAATCAAATGAACATGTCACACAGTAGGAGATCCTCACATCCTACAAGGGTGGATCCTGGTGGATGAAATAAATATAACATAAACCAATTTTGGATCAGATCTAGAAGTTTTTGCATACATTATCATTTCATGAATTAAATTATGTTTGATTGATCTAAAACTTTAGAAAATTATAGAGGAGATTACAAACTTCATATTGTGATTTTTTTCTCAAAAATCATGATTTTTTTCTCAAAAATAAAAAATTTAAAGTTTCACATATTTTCAGAAGTCGACTTTCCGCATAGGAATGAAGCTACTAGATACTGAATGATGGACATATAGGTGGCCTAAAAACCAGTCGCACATTCCACATCTTGTTCCATATTAACGAAACAGTGTATAATTTACATGATAACACCCTAAATTTGGTCTTCATTTCATGCAATTAGCATAATTTTATGCATTTAAAGAGCTTAAAATGGGGTTGTTATCATATATTTACATAAATTTAATGTTTCCAAGTGATTTCTGATTTTTCCCTAATTATCTGTTAATTTTATAAATTTTGGAGATTTATTTGAGCTTGAAATAATTTTTTTTTAAAGAAAATAGCAGGTTTAAATTTAATTTCGAGCTTAATTATTATGGGGATGAAATACTGAATTTTATGGAATTTTCTAGAATTTATGTAGGATTCAATTGGATTTTTCGAGATTTATTTAAGTGAGAAATGAATTTTAAAGAGGACAAGGATATATGTATAATGAGAAAATCAGTTTTAAAGCAATTTCTACTCTTCTAAGGGCCTTTCGTAAATAATAGTTGCAATGATGCCCCTCAAAAACAGCTCTCGGTAATGGTTGCAGGCATGAAGATATTATTTAAACTGTTCTAGGGTTTTATTTCAATTATTTAATATTTGTTTTAATGTTTTTAGGAGAAACCAGAGGAGAGAGAGTGCGCAAGGGGTATATACACAATTACTTTTGGGCAGCGTTCAACAGAAATTCCAGGCTTTTTAAGGACTTTTCTGCGAAAAGGAGAATTCAAAATGCGCTAGCCAATGAGAGAGCGACACGTCATGAAGTGTTAAAAAAGAAATGAATAAATAAATGAATTTAGATCCAGTTGATTAAATTGGTTTAAAATTCATTTATTAAGAACTTTTGATCCTGAAGTCTGATTGAGATGATTTTTTTATGGATTTGCTCGTCTTGATCCCATCTTTCTATATGTATAGTTGGAGCATTCAGATCCAGTCTACATTGATAGATAAAAATTAATTACTAAACGGGGGTAAAATGATAATTTTAACCATATAACCTAAGTCTAACAGGCTAAATTTCGAGAGGGGGAGCTCATTCTTGATGGTGCTCTATTACAGATGCAAGACAGAGAGGAGCTCCATCTTGGATCAACCTATTTGGTACTTTTTCTTTCTTTGTATTTGAACAATTGGTGTATTTTGGATGCTGTTAGTTGAATTTCTTAATCTTTCTTCTTGATCCCTGTCTGAACTTCTAAATCGTGTGGCTTGAGAGGAATGTACAAGCCCTGACTAGGACTTAGAGGAGAAATTGAGAGATTCCCTAGCTATTCCAAGTGCATATAAAATAAAACGATAAAAAAAACTTATAAAAAGGGTTAACATTCTAGGATATTAAATTTTCCATTTCGTTATCCAATAGAGTAGTTATACTTAATTTTCAAACCTAAAGAACCAACCAAAACACTTCAAAATTTTCTTCTTAATCTCTCTAATTGAATTCTTTGATCCTTTCAATTGGATCAATTAATTCAACTTAGAGCCCCTTATTTCATCTACTCCTCTCATCTCTTCTACCCCCCTTTCCAAATTTCTCATCTAATTAGGGTGTATTAATCTCTGTTGAAGATTAAATTAACCCCAATTAGGTTCAAATTATTCAAGAAGAACATCAATTGGATTCCTTACTAGCTTTCCTTGGACGACACTCGTACTTATCACTACACATCTTAAGTAGAGTTTTTATAAATTTTATTGTATAAGCTAAAATTGACAACGACAAGGGCTAAAAATTGCATAAAATTTACCCCTAGGAGCTGATAAGCCAATAATAAGGGGTGAATTTTTTAATTCCTTGTCATTTTTGGTTTTAGCTTGAACAATAAATTTTTAAAGTCCTAACTTAAGATGGATAGCGATAAGTATAGGTATCGTCCAAGGGAATCTAGTAAGGTAATTCAATTCATGATCTACTTGGATATATGACCCTAATTAGAGTTAATTTAATCTTCAATGAAGATCAAATTACCCCAATAAGATTAAGAATTTAGAGAGGAGGGTAGAAGAGATGTGAAGACTAGAAGAATTAGGGATCTCCAAAGTGACTTCTTTGATCTAGTAAAAAGGATCAAAGGAGTCAAGTGGAGGGGTTAAGAAGGAGATTTGGGTTTAGTTTATTTTGGGGGGAATGGGGCATCCAATTTAACTTACCATATAACAAAAATAATATAAAATATCCTAAAAATGAAACATTTTATAATTTTTTTATTCTTAACTTCCAATTGGAGTAGTTAGATCAATTTCATAATCTCTCTTCTCAATCCTAGCAAGGGCTTGTACATGCCACTCAAGCCAAGAGATTAGAAATGCAGACCAAGATCAAGAAGAAAAATTAAAAAATTCACTAACACATAATCCAATTTGCACTACAATTCAAAACAATGAAATACAAATGAACAAATAGGGTTGTTACTGGATGTAGCTCCTCTATGTCTTGCAGCTGTTAAAGATCCCCTTCTCGAATGATCTCCTCAACTCAAAATTCTGCTTTTATATTTAGGTTAGATGGTAAATATTACTATTTTACCCCTAATCAGTAATTATTTTTTATCCATTGAAGTTGGCTTCATCTGATAACTATATATAAAAGGAGAGGTTGAGACAAGCAAATCCGTGAAAATTTGACCTCAATCCAACTTCAGGATCAAAAGTTATTAATAAATGGAAATCGGTCTGAGCCGTTGGATCAATTTTTATTTATTTAATTTAAAATCTTTTAATAAACACAATCACGTGTCAATCTCTGATTGGCTGACATATTTTAAAATAGTTTTGGCTCCTCGTCTCTCGGCGTGCCACATAAACCCATCCTGGAAATAAGAGAGTAATAGAAAAAAAATACGAAACACATATGAAATGTGATTACCTTGCGTTCTGAATATCGCTACCACTCATATTTGGCCATGTCACCTCCCGTGCATGTGCATTCTATGCACAGCATTGTAGGTGAACTTACCACCTAGGAGAGTTATTTCAACCACCTTTACCTTGTAGAATGCTCTCCCAACGGCTGATATCATGCCACGTAACATCGAGAAATATAATCATGCAAAGTGAAGCCACCCAAAATAATTATGTATATGCCTCTGCACTTTCTCTCTCCTCCATATTTCCTAAAAACATAGAAAAAAATCAGATTATTTTGATACAACTGCCAACTATTTTTAATTGGATCTTTATGCCTCCAATATGCTACCGAGAGCTGTTTTAAGGCCATGTTTGCAAAAAATTCAGAAACTCCCTCCCCCTTCAGAAATTGATTTAAATTTCTGTTTTCGTTATAGTTATATCATTTTTCTATTTAAAATTCATTTCTTCTTCAAAAAAATTCCCAAGAAAATTCAATTCAATAAAATTATAGAAAAGTCTAAAAATTCAGTAATTCATTCCCACATTAATTTACATTAAAATTACTCTTTAAACCTGCAATTTCCATTTAAATATATTTATTACAAGCTTTAAAATTCCATAAAATTCATAAATTAACAGGGAAATTAGGGAAAAATCAGAATTTACTTGGAAAAGTAATTAACATGTAAATGTATGATAAACACCCTATTTTAAACTCTTTAAATGCATAAAATTGTGCTAATTATGTGAATTAAATACCCAAATTAGGGTGTCATCAGGAACATCAACTGAATGAATGACGACACCTACCTGGTGGCCAATGAGAGTAAGGTTACATGAAAGAGTCATTATACCCTCTATATCTTCTAGAATAAAAACCAAGAGTTGCAGCTTGGTAATAAACACATTCAATTGATTGGATTAAATTTATTCATCATTAATCTCAATCTTGATCGATAAATCAGAATTAGGGATTCATTATTAAGTCATTTTAAGCCTCTGACTTATGCAAATGTATTTTAAATAAATTCCTTAGAATAGGGTATGCAGGGGTCAAATCCACATGGAACATGTAATGAGAGAGTAAATTGCATATAAAATATATTTCAAAATAGTTATTTTGGGTTATTTCATATTTTTCAGGATTTTTTAGTATTTATAAATAAGAAAATAAATAAACTAAAGGAGAATTAGTCAAAAACTGTTTCAAATAAATTAAATACATATTTATTTTAATTGAGATAAGTTATTAACATTAAATTTTGTTTTAAAAGGAAATTTTGTGAATTTTTAGGGCAAAACAAAAGATTTAATGTTAAAGAAATCCTTTGGCCGTAATTTGTGGGCACAATGCTCCACGGAGCGGGTCATAGACTGAAAATGCTATACTTTCATAGAGGAGGAATTTTCAGTGATGTTTGATGCGTTGGAAAGATTGAAGTCTATGCTTTACATTGGAATTTTTACCAAGATGAAAAGTTGGGAAAATTCAAATTATGACATTCACAGATGAACCTTGTTGTCACCTCCCTAAGTGATAAATGGTGTTATTTCTCTAATAATCTTGATCACACTTGAAATCTCTCTCGCACACTCTTGTAGAAAATAATGGATCAAGGAAATCTGATGCACTAGGTCTCCAAAAACAAGTTGGGAGCAGAAATCCAAGATGAGATACAAAGAAAGGGGAGACAAGAATAAATAGAAGTGTCCTAACTACCCAAGTCATTGGATTTAATTCCAAGGGTTTGGAGGGCTGGAATTTCTTGGTTTCCACCCTGAACCTGCGTTCTCTCCTTCCTAGATTTGCTAACACGCATTTCAAAGTCAAATTGTGGGTTAGTACTAAAATTTTGTTTTTAGTTGACCCGGTCCTTAAGGGGTTGGAAGGGCTTCCAGAGTGGGATTCTTATGCATGGGCCTCTTCTTATTATATAGTAAATGGCTTACGTTTCTAATTTCCTCCCATTTGTGTCTCATACTCAGCATTGTATTACATAAGTCCTGTTTCCAAATAGAACTTCAAGAAGATGTGAGAAATCCACTTAACTGTAATAAGCCACGTGTTGTTAGTCTTAAAATTCAATAAAATATATATTAATAAATCATAGCGCCACATACACTAGCTAAGGATTTCCTTTGCCTAGTGGAGATAGCGTGTCCAACTGGAAGCATGGATGAGTTTGAGATTCCCACACTAATTTTCTCAAAATGTCTCATCAATCCCTTAATAATGACTACGCCCCCATTTAAAGTTGGTGACTTGCGCTGAATTGCGATAGAGGTACCCTCCTGGAGTGGTTTGAGTAAGCCAACAAATTTGTGTACTAGGTCCCATTCTGCATCAAATAAAGTACTTTTTTCTAAGAGCGTACAACATCATCGTATCAATAACTATTTTCTTGTCAAGGCACCCACATAACATTTTGTACGCAGAGCTCCACCTAGTTGGGCAATCTAGCAGGATCCTCCTAGTGTTTGTCATAGTGGAAGCATTTTTTCGTTCAATAGAAATAATTATCATCTACCAAACTAATATCATAAACCTATTTGTCTCATACACTATGGGGATGGTGGGAAAAGGTATATTTCACATCCCAGAGGGGCTATAATTGGAGATACCATTGTCTGGTACAGAAATTCCTATACCAATGGGAAATGTCCTACGTTTGAGTGTGGTTTGAACTATTGATTTACGTTATTGGAAGTAACCAATTAGGTTTACAACAAAACCTTGAAATTGATCGCTGATCCAAACTGAGTACCTCTATAAGATAGACTAGAATACAATATCGTGCATAGTTTCTAAGACCATAGATATTTTTTAGAGGGTCACTAAGACTATATTTGTGTACAGTTTCTAGGATCATAGACATTCTGAGCTATCCAAGACTCTTCCTCCGCACATAACCATGAATCGTGACCATCAAAGGCCTATGTTTTTTTATTCTCTATTAATACCAATTCAGTAATATAAATAAGATTGAAATAAATTCAAAACCAGAGGTTTGGTCTTGATGGAAGGATTTTTGGTGCCAAGCAGTTTGTCTATCTTTTTTGAGATTCAAAATTATATCATGGAATAGCTCAATGTCTGTGCTAGATTTCCACGTTTCCATCAGGTAAAGTAACTTAATCATTGATTGGGCCAAATGTTTGTGGATATTTGCCAGTTTCTGCTGGACATTTTTATCCTTGTACGATGCATTGATTTCAAAGAAATCTGCACCTAAACCAATATACCAAGAGTTCAAAGCAACCATACAACCGTTCTTTGCAGTAAGGAAGAGAAACCCTGATACCCTTTGATGTTGGACGTCGTCGAAGGTGATGCCCGACGGGTAAAGTCACTAAGTATATGTAACTATGTGATCCAAAATGTCATGGGTGAAATGTACGTGTATATAAGCAGCTGAGAAAAGTCAGTTCACGTGACAGGGGATTATTGAATCCATGCTCGTGAGTCTCCATCCTCGGCGAAGGAATCCTGCAGTGGATCAAGGGCGTCAAGAGGGTTGAAAGGGAAGGTAACCAGTGAAGACCTCCTTCTCTTCTCCTGTTATTATCCACGTCCAGGCCTTCATGATTGGGGAAAAGTCAAATAATGCGGCATTGAACCTGTGAAGCGGCGCATGAGCGACTCTTCCCACGAAGCCGGATTCCGTCGTTGGTCTAGGACAACAGATAACAGAAGGAAGAACATGACGGTGCATGCCCTTCATCTCTGCCTTCTCGTTCTCCTTCTCTACTCGCTTGTTGACTTCTTCTGATGTAGGACGATGTCATTGTCGTCCTACGGGGGGAGTGGTCGGCTCGTCCTTCTCGGGGACGATGGCCTAGGACTGCACGTCCCATTCTGGGTGGGGTCTCGGAAAGGTCCTGCGCGGGGTCCTCAATTCGATGAATCTGAGGGTGTCCTATCTCCACATGGTCTGCACCATACGTGGCAGTCGTCGAGGCATTGGTAGGCCTGACGACCGGTGGGCGGGCAAGTTCGCTAGTCGGATGAAGACGACAGCAGCGAACGGTACGATGGATTACGACGGTCGAGGCGGTAGTGGCGATGGACGAGGGCAGCGGCAAGCAACAGCCATGGGTGGCGGCATGCGGCGGGCCAAGGACGGCGGCATACTACGGCTGAGGGCGGTGGCGTGCAGTGGCCGAGGGCAGCGGCGTGCAGCGGCCGAGAGTGGTGGCGATGGCCGGGGGCGGCGCGGCAACCGAAGGCGTCAACTGCAGCGGTCGAGGGCGGCGGCGGGCGACGAGTTGAGGGCTGAGGGCGGCGGCAGGTGGCGGGCCGAGGGTGGCAACGGGCGGCTGCGAGCTAGGGGCGGCGACGAGAGGCGGTGGGCCGAGGGCAGCGTCAGGTGGCGGCGGATGGCGACCAAAGGCGGCGGCGGCGGCCGGCGGCCGGAGGCGTCGGCAGGCAGCGGCGGGTGGCGGCGGGCAGCGGCCAGAGGCATCGACGGGCAGTGGCAGCGGCAGCCGAGGCGGCGAGGCCGCCAGAGGTGTCGCGGCGCGCCGAGGTGTCGGCGCGGCGGCAGCAGCGGTCGGAGGTGGTGGTGGGCGGCAGCCGGAGGCACGGGCAGGGGCGGCGACAGCGGCGGCGGCGGTCGAGGCGGGCGACGACGGCGCGCGCGCGGCAGTGGCGGCGTCGGGATAAGGCGGCGGTGGCGGGGGCCAGCGGGCGGCCGCGGCTAGGTCGCGGACTTGGCCACGGAACTGGGCTGCGGTCCTAAGTAGGCCAGCCTAGAGAGAAGTCTGGGCCGGCTATGCCGCGGGGGGCGTGCGGGGCGGCCTAAATGGCACCTCGGGGCGCATTGTGAGCGGCTAGGGCTGATGTGACTCCCGGGACGCGTGCATGGGCAGCTAGGGCTTACATGGCATCTCGGGGCGCATGTGGTGGCGCCACGAGGCGGGGGGGGCAGGCTGGTGGGCTGGGCCACTTTGGGCCTAGCTAATTACGCCGGCCTATTAGGCGGACTGGCGCACTGGACCGGACGGGCGAGCGACACCGGCCTGGCTAGACCGGTTGGGCCGGACTGGACGGGGTGGCCTCGGCCGGCCGACGACTGGACCGCGAACGGACGCGGTGTGGCCGCCGGTTGGGTCGCGGCTGGCTGTGACTCCGGGGGCCGCGGCGGCGGCCGGGCAACAACGCGGCTCGTGGCGCGCGGTGGCGCTACAAGGCGCACGCGCTGGCGGCACGAATTGGTGCTCGACAGCGGCTCCAAGGGGGGGCGCGGCGGCGGCTCCAAGGGTCACGTGGCGGCGCCGTTCTAGTCGCGGGTTAGGCGCGCGGCAGCACTGCAAAGGCCCGTGCAGTCGGCGCTGCACTGGTTGCACGGGGGCGCCGCTCTGGGCGTTCGGCGGTGTAAGTCTAGCGCGTGCGGGTAGCGCGGCTTTGGTCACGCAGCGGTGCAGACCTGCGCGCACGGCGACGCTTCAAGGGTGCGCGCGGTGGCTGCTTGGGACGGGCGCACGGCGGCGCTTCAAGGGGGCGCGCACGTGGAAGCAGAGACCATTGGTGAGATGCGAACAGGCGGTGTTGAGGAGCGAGCTGATGGCAGCGCCGCCTTCTTCTAATTCTCTCTTGCTCTCTCTTGTGTTCCAAAATTTTTTGTCCAAGGATAAAAGACTTCTCATACTTCTTAACCAAGGGGTCCTATATATAGGCCCCATGAAGTACAAAGGGAAACCCTAACTAGAAATGAAGATTTAACCTAAACTTCAAAAAAAAACCCTAGATAACTTGAGGGCATCGCTATCATCTTCCTTCTTGCTTTCCTTCTCCCCTCCTCTCCTTTTCTCATTCCCCTTCTTTTTCTCAGAATGAGGAGTCAGACCTGGAACACAATGGTAACTGCAAACTCAAAAATTCCAGATTGGAGACCAGAACGTGGGGCCATCATGGTCTTATATAGGCCATGATAGGCCCCTTTACAGAAGGTCCAAGAAGGGGAGCCCAATAAGGGACCCCCTTTTTTTACAACACAGACAACTGACATAGGACATGAAATGACGTGACAGACAAAACTGATGACGAAAAGAAAACTGATATGAAATTAAAAATTTACGGACGTGTCACGACGAGTAGGGGTACTCGTCGTGACGAACACAAGACAGAATAAAAACAACGGAAAATAGATAACAATCGATGTGAACGCGTGCTCCACCCGGGGTACTTAAACCTGGCGTCTTCACGGATGCTTTGGCGTGCCGGTCGGGCTGGACACGGACTGACAGTGATGCTGATGTTGACGAGGACAACTCCGCTGACGTGTTGTCAATGACACTTGGACGCGCTCCATCACCTTTCTATTCCAGGATCTAGAGAACAACTATGAGACGTAATTCTCCCCTCTCATGTTTGTGATAATAATTGAGGCATATATTCTCTCCCCCTCATTGTTGTGATAACAACTGATGCATATGTTCTCGCCTCCATCTTTCTCTACCGAAATAAGATGCAAAATAATGAGATACATGATGGATGTAGGAGCATAACTGTAGGTGTCATGACTGTGGAATCGATACCATGAGCTCCTAAAATCACCTCTGGAAACTATGAACGAGATCTTGCACTCGTCTCACATGGAAAAGATGATGATACCCTTATCCCATCTGGTCAACAAGGTCAACAAGGTCAACAACGTCAACAATACAAAGAGCTTGAGGTGTTGCCCATGCAAATCCAGGGATCTTCCGACTGCTGTATTACGCATGTTTAAGCGCAAGAGAACTTGGGGGGATTCCTTACTGAGAGAGATGATGCAGGCAGGGAAAACTATTGAATGAACTAAGTGTACCCTAATCGGAGGTCCAAGTCCAGCCCATCCTTAACTAAAGTATTTATATCATCATCTTGATGACATCCCCACCCTTCATTTTTTTGAGATTAAGAAAGATCGAGTAATGAATCAAACCGATAGACCGAGAGAGGTAGAGAGAGCAAGCAACGGATCTGGATGATAGATTGAGAGAGATCGAGAATCGAATGAAAAGAGAGATTACGAGAGGTCGAGAGAGCAAGCAACAGATCAGGATGATAGATTGAGAGAGATCCAGAATCAAATAAAAATGAGAGATTGAGAGAGGTCAAGAGAGAAATCAACGAATCAAGATGATAGATTGAGAGAGATCGAGAACTGAATCAAGAGAGATTGAGAGAGCACACAGCAATTTAAAACAACAGATTGAGAGAGATAGAGAGAGTACACAACAAATTAAAATGAGAGATTTAGAGAGATCTAGAAACGAATCAAATCGAGAGATAGAGGGAATCGACAGAGCATGCAACAAATCAAAACGAAAGATTTAGAGGGATCGACAAACAAATCAAACTGAAAGATTGAGGGAGATCGAGAAAGCTAGCACCAAATGAGAAAAAAAAATTAAGGAGCTGGGCCTATAGGGAGAGTGTCGACTTCCAACTCTGACTGAAGGATATCACCGAAGAGCAAAGGGACTGAGGGAGCCGAGGGATTGAGGAAGACTGGGAGATAGACATGGTTGTTCTGTTCTTTTCGTTTGAAATGAAAAAAAAAAATTACACAAAAGAATTGCACAAGGCCTTGTTCTTTGTCATGCTCTTTTTTTTCAAAAACAAATAACTTTTTTCCAAATTCGCACGTTCGCACAAAACTTGACCCAAATTCGCACAAAGCAAACAAAAGAACCACACACGGGTCTGTGCGATGTTCTGTTTGAATTCATTTTTGTTCTGATCGAAAAATCGAGCAGAACAAACAATTCGTACAAGATCACACAAAAAAGAACAGAACGCCACGTCTACTTGGAAAGCCGAGGGATTGAGGGAGATCGAGAAGAGGCGAGGTGTTCAAGGAGAGGCGAGGCTTTTTTTCAAAAGAGATTGTGCCAAGTTGTTTGTTTTTTCAAAAATTATTTGAAAAATCCGTACAAACAGAACAATCTGAACCACACGTGTTTGTGCGATGATCTGTGCAAAGTTGAACAGAACCAACAATTCGCACAAATTCGCACAGAACTAACTGAACAGCCGTCTAGTTCAGATTATAACCCACTCTGGTCCTTTTATTTAAATACCCCCGGAGAAGAGCTAATATGTTAATTACGTTATTTCACAGGGGGTTTCCTGCAAAAAAACGGACGCCCACGAGGGGAAACCGTGTTTTGACCGTTGACCGTAAAACTGTCGTCTATTTAAAACTATGGATCGGGTCACCACTCCGGCGGAGGTAATGTTACCGGAGGTGAACAGATCTCGGGTATATATACTTCCGATTTTCGCAAATATCAATATCTCCATTTCTCTCTCTATCTCGTGTCAACTGTGGCGGAAGAACAGGAAGAACAGGAAGAAGAGGAATGAAGGAGAATCGACGAATCGCATTGGAATTGTCCGAAGAAGAGATCGATATTGATGAGAGGTGACGAAGGCTGTTCGGAGGAGGTGCGAAAATCAAAGATTTAGATACAATTTTCGATGGGGAATGTGACTTCATCGGTGGCGGCGAAGTTCGCGTTTTTTCCGCCTGATCCGCCGACGTATGATGTTGTGAGGGAGGGAGGCGTGGACGGGAAGGTGTCCTTGTCTGGATTTCCGAGGGACAAGAACGTAGACGTGCATTTGCTGGAGACCAGGGCGGGGAATAAGATCGTGGCCACCTTCTGGCGACACCCTCTTGCCCGTCTCACGCTTCTGTATTCCCATGGCAACGCCGCCGATCTCGGTCAGATGATCGAGCTCTTCATCGAGCTCCGATCTCACCTTCGCGTCAACATCATGAGGTTGATTTTTGTCTCTGACCGTTTGTTGATTTCTGGGGTGTAATTTATTCGCGAGTTTCGGGTCTTGCATGAAATTTTTAGAACAAATTTCGGAGTAGAATAGTTCTCCTTTCCTTTTTTATTGCCTGTGAATGCATTTCTTTGATTCATTATTACATATGATTGCAGTTACGACTACTCCGGATACGGTGGCTCTTCAGGGAAAGTAAGTTTCGTGGAAATGTAGTGATTTCTCCTTCCGTTGTTTGTTGATTATTATTCTTTTAATCTGAGATCCTCTCTTACTGCGAAATCCGGTAAAGTATGAATGATATCGAACAAATTTCTATAAATGTGTTGCTAATTTGGCGGTTAATAAGAAGCCCAAGAAGCATAACTTCCAATCATATCATCCAACTGATGTAAAGTAAAAACTTCATTATGGGTCTCAAGATTCTATTTTTGGCATCGAATGACTCTGTTGTTTGTTGGCAGCCGTTTTTTATTGCAGCTTGCCGCATTTAAAGTCCCCATTATAGCGACTGATTATTAAATAAATGACTTGATTGTCCACTTGGCATTCCATCTTTTCCTCGCCGTGTCATGGCATGGTGAAAAATTCCATTTTCACGCTCATTAAACAAATGTGTAGATCCTCATGGCATGATGAAAAATTCCACTTTCACGCTCATTAAACAAATGTGTAGATCTTCATGGCATGATGAAAATTCCACTTTCACGCTCATTAAACAAATGTGTAGATCCTCATGGCATGATGAAAAATTCCACTTTCACGCTCATTAAACAAATGTGTAGATCCTCATGGCACGACGAAGTCCATATCTTCTTACACCCTTCACTCACTGTGATAATCGGAAAAATAGCGAGTTAATGTTATTAATATTGTTTATGTGATTTTTGTGGGATTCATCATCTATGTTTGTGTGATTGTTATGCGAGATAACTTAAAATTCTTGTAATCGTAAACAGCCATCTGAGTTCAACACGTACTATGACATAGAGGCTGTCTACGAGTGTTTAAAGAAGGAACACGAAATAAACCAAGAAGATCTCATTCTATATGGACAGTCTGTCGGAAGTGGGCCGACCCTTCACCTGGCTGCCCGTCTTCACAGATTGAAAGCTGTCGTGCTCCACAGTGCAATCTTATCCGGGATACGTGTCCTGTACCCAGTAAAGCTGACATTCTGGTTTGACATTTTTAAGGTCTGCAGCCTTTTTTCCGGCTTCCGTTTTACCAATGATTGAATCTATGTATACTAAGATTATGATCCATCTTTCTTCAGAACATTGACAAGATACGGCAAGTCAGGTGCCCTGTCCTTGTTATTCATGTAAGTTCAGCTTTCTCAGTCTTATGTAATATATAAATCTAGGACTTTTCCTTCCTTCCAATCAAGGGGAAAACCTGAGTTTGTCAGATCGAGTGTTGGAGTTTTTGGTTTATCTGGTTTTCACTTAAAAGAAGGCTCTGAAATGTTCCACAACGTTAGGGTTAGCAGACGATGGCAAGTTTGTAACATTTTGCAGGGTGGAACATCTAGGATAATGATGACGTGGAGGCTGGCAAACCGTCACTGTATATCCTAATCTTCTGATGATGAATTCCTCATCTTTGTCACCATATATCCTAATCTTCCGATGATGAATTCCTCATCTTCCTTTTCCATGCATCATTCATTCTTTATGCAAGACAAATGTTGAGAAGATAATGTGATGATGAGACGATTGACGAGATAATTATGAGGAGATGACAAACTATCATCATCATCCTGGTCATCATAGATCCAGATCGTCCACTCATCATCCTTTTTTGACAACAAGCCATCGTAACTGGTCGCCAAACCCTTTCCAACGTTACGAAGTAAAATAATGACATTCATTTCTTGCTTCTGATAAATCAGAACATCTGGTGTTTTAGCAGAAAGCTTGATCAAAATTTTCCCTCATATCTGCTCTCATTCTTTAAGAATTGCATAGTTTCGACACGTTTTTTACACAAATATCAAATAAATGCAGATAACTGACTCTGCTGTGTTTTTCTCATCTGGGTTTCCTGCTGATCTATCTGATGCTTCTGTCCAGGGCACGGCTGATGAGATAGTAGACTTGTCCCACGGAAAGCGCCTGTGGGAGCTTTCCAAACAAAAGTACGAACCCTTGTGGGTGAAGGGTGGGGGTCACTGCAACTTAGAGGCATTTCCAGAGTACATCAAACATCTTCGTCGGTTCATGCATGCCATGGAGAAGCAGACTAACCCTAGTGACCAGCAGAATGAATCGATGCCCCAGTCTAAGCGCAACAAATGTCTAAGATTTGGAAAAAGGTAATCTCTCTCTCTCATCTCTCTCTCTTCTCTCTCTAGTGATTTCGGGGGAAAGGTAACCGCTAAGCTGTGTTGGGGTGATGTTAAAGGAGATGGCAGAAAGAAATTCTTCTGCAGTTTTCCTGTGATCCCCAATTGCTAGACTAGAAATATAAATTCTTTTTTAATGCCCATTATCTCTTGAAATTAGAGTTATTTGGTTACTAGAAAGAGTCAATTACCACCTACGAGGAGCAAGGATCAAAGAAAATAATGTTTTATCCATGAGATGTAGAAGGAGATGTTCTCTCTCTCTCTCTAGTTTGGGGGATTTGACTGCAGTGGGTTGGGTTTGGGGGAAAAGTTATAGGGCCAACAATGAAAAGCTTTTTCTCTGTCTTATCTCTGGAAAGATATATCTTAAAATATGAAGTTATAGTCGCCCAGTCAACCTTTTTTATTTTTTTTATTGAATGCCCCAGAAATCCTCTGAATTCTGTATGTTGACTCAAAAGTTTGGACTTTAATATTTGAAAAAAAAAATTGAATTCTAGCTCCATATGTGGTGCCCATGGGATTATTCGGTTCCGTAGTTGATACGCTCCACCCACATGATGTCTTGTTTGAGCCAATTGGTGTGGGAGGTGACACTCCTTATCTAAAGTCTATACTTATGCCTTCCCAAATTGAGTAGAAATTCAGAGGGGGTAGTGGACAGCGTGCCGAAAGAGGGTGGAAGATGTGTTGTCGACAGTGGCACACTCTTCTATAAATTCTAAAAGCTTTTTCCTCATACTGGGCCACTATAACTATTGCATAATGCATTTGTGTATCTTATGAAACCCAACATGAACCCCGCCTTTGTGTCATAGAACTCTGATGAAGGCAAATTGTGTACTAATTTTAATTGTCGTTGCAATTTAATTTGCCTAAAATCAAATAAATTTGAATGAATATGTAAACTCACTTGAACGTATAGTTTGAGTAAGGTCGTGAGTTTTAATGATAGTAAAAATACTAATGAAGATAGTGAATGTAGTAAATGATAAGTAACTAGTAAGTGGTAGAATATTAGAAAGTATTTATACACTTTTATAGATACTAGAGATAATAAAGAAAGGAGAGATGTAGTAAGAGTGATGAGAAATATTAGTTTGAATAATGGGTTAAGTAGAGAAGTTTAATACGATATATAAAATAGTAAAGTTCTATGAATAAAGGCTAGGGTTTATTTACTTAATTATTTGTAAGCTATATGAGAATATGAGTAGATTCTAAAGATAGTGAGATTAATATATGAATGAAATGAGAAATAAGAGGTTATAGTAATAAGAGATAAGTAGTTAGTGTATAGAGGTCTTTTATTTAGTAATTGGTAGAAAGAAAAGTAGAAAGAGAGAAAAAGAATTGTAAATATAAGGGAAGTACCTATTATAACTTGGATAATAGTGTGTGTAAGTCTACTTTTAAGAGTAGAGAAGATTGGTGTAAGTGTAGATATTATTTACTTAGTAAGAGAACTAATTAGATATGTTAGAAGAATCTGTAAGGTAGCATAGCTAACTAGAGAGTAAGAGGAATTAATATTTTTGGTCTATTTTAGAAAATCTCAAGTAAAAGAATACTAATAAGAGAATAGAAGAAAGTTAGGAGAAAGTAAAGATACTAATAAGAAATTTAATGATGAATATTATTATTACAAATTTAATTATAAGAGTTGGATACAACTTGTATGGGTTTAGTAGTTACTATATAGTTATATATATGTATTTATATTTTTAATATAGTTTTGTATACTTTTTTAGGGTCGATTTTGGGAGTTAGAAGGGTAATTTAGTTGCACACCTTGGAGGCGTAAGACCAAATGCCCGAAAGAGGCTGAAATCAGTGCTATATAATTTTATTTATTTATTATATGCTCTATATATTTTTCTGTATTATTTATAGTAGAAAATCAGGTAAGGAGGTGATTCAGTTGAACACCTCTCGGGTGTCGACTGAATGCGTGAGAGAGGTTGGGATAAGAATGGAAATAATTTTTTATAGGTTTATAAGATTGATAAAAAGAAAACTTTTATAAATCGAAGATGATTTATCGAACACACAAGGTGTCCGACAAAATGCCAAAACGGAATAGCAGTGTTGAACCCTGATAAAATGGAACTAAATTGTCGATTAAAAGAACTTGAATCAAATGCATAATGTGAATATCCTCAATTGCAAGAAGGATAAGATCAAGATGTTACCAAAATCCGCCCTGGATCAATGAATGAGGGGTGGCGGTGCAGATCACTTCTGCCTATCCTCATTGTGCATCTTCCCCCTCTCTTCTCTCCCATGTTGGCGCAGAATCCACACTCCCTTGCACCTCCCGGAAGCCTTTTCGAGTTCCTGGTGCCAATTCAGAGCTGTCACGACTCCGCCGAGCTATCCAATTTTCGAAAAGGGATCTCCGCCTGCTGAGAAGGATGGACGAAGACAATGGAATTGAGCCTCAAAATCCCTCTTTTAAGGGTTGCGAGAGGTTCTCTTGACCCATCAGAGGGACAGGCTTGATCCAACAGCCCTCCAGGGGACGTTGGACCAGCCTGTGGTTCCCTCGTCGGCAGCCTCCATCGGCCGACCCCTGAGGATGACTACCGAGGGTGTAAACGGACATGATTGCCCCCCGCCCATCCAATCCCCCATTCGAATGGGTTCAATGGCTGTAATTAAATCACAGCCATGGACCCATTCTTAACAGTGTTCCGTGCCCCGTCCACGTCAATATCTCTTTCAGCATGCCATGTCAGCTGCCTCGTCACCACTCTTTTTTTTATTCATCCAACAAGGGATCCTGCGATTCTTGTCACTCATGGCAGCCAATAGGGAAGCCTGAAAAAGAAATAAAAACGGATTAAAAAGACGAGATAGATCTCATGGTCTGATATTCCTTAACAAGATTGGACAAATGAGATCATATCCCCTGAAATTACATAGGCTTAGGGTCAGGTTGACTCAAAGCCCGATCATGATTTCCCTTTAAAGTTGCATTAGATCACAGCCCAACAGGCCACGATCGCTTGGTTACTTATCAGCCTGGCCTGATGCAAAGATAAAATAGACCATGGGATATAAATCCCTTATCAGAAAATTTAAGAAGCTGTCAGTATGTAAAAATGTCACCAATACGTAAGGATTGAAAATAAAACATTCCCCTCTCTTGCGACTATACTCCACGGGCCACTGTGGGCCTGCTTGTAGGGCTCTCCTGTGGGGCCTCCCTGTGGGCTGAGTGAACTGACACTTGAAATATTTGTCCGGTGGTGCTCGCTGGCTGGAGGCTGGCTTGAGAGCCACTGGCTGGTCTTGAGCTGGCCACTTACAAAGTTTTATTATTATTATTTCTTATGTATTATTATTCTTCTTTGAAACTACCATATTAATTTAAAAATATTTTCTAAATGTAATAAAGAAAATGGCCGTCAAACATAATATAGAATTTAATAAGGATAAATGATCATAATGAAGGTTTTAAAGAATTAATGCATGGAGGGCAAATTTGTAGTAAAATAAAGATAAAATTAATAATACCATGCATATGCTAACTCTAAAAGGTGTATGTTTTCAATAAAAATCCTTTTATCAAAATCACACAAATTAGTGAAGTGATTGATAATAAGGTAAAATGATTCAAAACTTATTACAAAGTAAGGATTGAATATATTTAGGAAATTGACCATATGCTTCACCAATGGCACTTTCAATAGATGAAATCTCTGGATCTTGATTGATTTCCTCATTCATGTTTATCTTATCCAACCAGTCAATAAGAGTGGTGGATTGACATCATATTAAATTGAGTTGGAGATGGTTCTGTGATATTTTTTTCCCCTGCCTTGTAGCCAATTTAAAAATTAAAAATTACTAATTTGTATTTTGATTTATGATAACACAAATGATCATCCTGTGATATATTTTTAGCTTGAAGCCGAATTGATCAGTGGATTGACATCATAATTTGATACATCAAATTATGTTTCCAGATGTGGATTGCCTATACAACTGCCATGAGCTTCCTCTCATAAGCTTATTTGAATGGTGCACTAGATGAAAAAGTTTGGATACGATACATGATCGGTTTACCTTGATGAGTTAGAACTAACCCATAGTTGTCTCAGATGCATAAGTTTCCACAAAAAAATGGAGTGAAACTTTTGATAGAATGAAAATTGGTTTAGTGGGTAGTTTTTTAATGAATCCAAAGGCTTCCTCTACAGAGTCTGACCACTGTATGGAATTTCTCTTGAGTAAGAGTTGGGAAATAGGTGCGTAATTCCTAAAAATTGACGATGATGCCAATAACCCCTAGAAAATTCCGATAAGCCCTATTGAGTGCAGTAAATTTTGATGGCTATTTAGAAACACCTTCTGCTAAAATTTCATCACCTAAGCCCCAAATATTTAATGTGGGAGTGGGCGATTGGTACTGCTGATGTGGACATGAAGTTGGTTTTGGGTAAAAATATTAAAGACAATTGATTGATTCTCCCATGCTGATCAGCATTCTTGATTTATGTCATGAGGCCATCATAGAATACTCAGACAAATTTGCAAAGATAAAGCTAAAAAGTGAATTCATTAGCATTTGAAATGTGGTTGGGGGATTCATTAACCCAGCAAACATTACATTGAACTGATTCTCATATGTCTTAAAGGATTTTTTCAAGTTGACGAACTCAATTTTACGGTGTTTAGTTCTTCATTGATAATTGAGTTAATGAATAAATTTATACAAGAGCTTGACTTCTATGTTTGTGATGCACATATTTCTAGATGTGATGAGCATGGATAATGTGTCATGGTGAATGATGATAAATGGTGACAGTGAAGGGTGAAATGGATATGGATGGATGTTGAGAATAAGACACTAAAAACAGTAGAATGATCAATTATCTTGAGTCTTGACTTCTGTGTTTCCATCCAACTTCAATCAATCTTTTGAGCCAAGAATTTTGTCAGATCTCAAACTCACTTTCTTTCCTCAGTCATACCAATTTTAGGGACACATTGATTTGGTTTTTTACATTGATGTGGAGGCCTACTTAAAGATCTAAACGGATGGGCAGAGGAGAGAGAGACAGAGGTGCCCTCAGATTTTAGCACGAAAATCCTTCGCCATTGTTAGATATTACTTTCAAAAGCAAGATCATTTTGAGCCATTTTCAGCATAATCCTCAAATTCACCAATATTATGTATGTTTTGATTTTCTGTATTAATCACTCGACCTGACATGTCAAAACTACATCATCAAATTATCCAAAAAATGTCCTCAATTTCTGCTTTTGACTAATCTTTTTTTCCATGTGTCTTTACATTTTCCAGAATTTGAGTGGCATTAATGGTAATTTTAATTTCTAGACTTTGTGATGCTGATGCATGTCCTTGATTTCTCATTGGATTTATGGTAAGATTAATGATAAGATTTGTGATGTTGACACATGTCCACTCATATCATCAGATATATTTAAAATTTAATTGACCCTTTCATTATTTTAAATTTAAAATAAATATTAATTAGTATGTAAACTCAATGATAATAGGTGCAATAATTAGTGCGCTATCATGTATATCTTCTAGGTGCATCTTGACATGGTAAATTACATACCATGTTATTCTTTCCAACAGTTCTTCTAGAATTGGGACTGGATCATGATCTGATATGGCGATGTTATTCGCACGTCTGATATCAATGCATCATTGATAGTTTGAATCAATCAATAAATAATATTCAAGGATAATAATTCCTAGGTGAACTCTTACACAAAATTTTGTATGAAGATAAGTACCGTTAAGGACACATATTGATGGGGTGGGAACCCATAATACGGTTTATGTGATGATCAAAATTTTGTGTGTGGGAGAATTGTGTGTGGTAAAAAAATGGTATGTAGGTGCTTGATTTTATCAATAATAGGGTTAATAGATTGTGGGTATACCTTTATTGGTGATGTCGGCCACTTTCCATTTATCTCTTTCACCTTATCTAGGGATGTGATCTAATTAAAAGTGTGCCTGTGCCTAATAAAAAAGGAATATTCGGTAGGATTGAGCTCTAGATCAGTTTAAATCCAATAACTGCATAATATTTTAAGGATAAAGAGATCATAATTACAATGAAACTACCAAAACTTGACAAGCCACTAAATGTCAGTAATCACTCTCACATCTCCCCTAGGAAAAGGGATAAAATTCTAGACAATGTTAATACCTACAATTGATTATGGAACACCTTGACTGATACCTAAAATATATATATTTATTCTGCGGATGATAATGTGCTGAAATTAAAAAAAATCTCACATCATAAAACTTATAGCATAATTCTAATTACATAGCGATTTCTCAGTTCCGCAGGCAAGACATTGATATGATCAAATGTTCAGCCTCTAGATATATCGATGTAATCTCCAACATGTTGAATCTCCTCCATCTCTATGTGCTTGCTACTATTCCACCAAGATTGTTATGTCTTTTTGAGCATACAAAGAGGGGAGGGGAGTCAAGGGAAGAAGGGAGAAGAAGGATGGGCATCTTGGATAAACTTTTCAGTGATTTATCCTATTTATACTTGATAACTTTAATATATCATCTGATGTTGAAAAGACCATTTGTGTGTGACCTCTAGGTCCATGTATCAATCTACGTAACAACTGTAGGTCTAATAAACTTTTTTTGAGCATCCTAATAATTTATCTACATCCCAATGTATTGATTAAACCCAATCAATAGGTTGGGTATCTAGTCAATGGCTACCAAGCTGCACTTCATGCTCTATAATATACAAAGGATCATAATAACTCTCTCATGGAACCTTATTACCAAAGATAATTGTATATGTATAGTCCCTCACCTACTTTATGTTCCTAGGACTAAAGTATTATAAACATTTCAAACATGTATTCTAAACTTCAGATCAAAGTGTTTTTTTTCAAAGTCCATGAAAAAAAAAGAGAACAGATGTCATCTGATCGATAAGTGATTACACTATTATGATCAGCTATGTTTAATTATACCAGCAAACAGAAAAATGAGCATTTCCTTTGTTCCCAATCAATTCATCTTAACCCTGTTCCCCTCAAAATAACATCACCCATTGAGAGACCAAGCGAATGATAATTAAATTATCAAGTTTGATTTCCCATCATTTACTGTCAGGTATCGAGAAGTACATGGACTGGTCGAGGGGAAGAAAAGGAGAGAAAAAGTAGAGCGACAGCAAGGAGACAGAGGGAGAGAAAAACTATGATATTCGGAAAGAGAGACATAATGAGAGAAAGGATGAATGACAAAAGAGAGAGATGATAGATATGAGAGAAAGAGAGAGATGATAGATTTGAGAGAAAGAGAGAGAAAGATAAAGAGATAAAGAGAGAGATAAAGAGAGAGAGGTAAAGAGAGAGAGAGAGAGTGAGAGAGAAATAGGTAGTTAAATAGAGATACATCGAAGTAGATGAAGAGAAGGTGGAGGGAGTGAGAAGAGATACATGTAAATAGAGATATAATGAGAGAGTGCGATAAATAAAGAGCGATAGAGAGAGAGAGACAAAAAAGAGGTGTAAAGAGATAAAACAAAGAGAGAAAGAGTGGATGAGAAACAGAGGGAGAGAAAGAAAAATAGTGGATGAGAAACAGAGAGAGGGAGAGAGAAAGAGAAAGAAAGATAGAGAGAGAAAGAGAGAAAGAGAGAGAGAGAAAGATATAATAACTATTTGTCGCAACTTCAAAGGCACGAACCTTCAATTCTTGTCGAAGAGAGAGAGAGATAGTATGTGGGTATTGGGTAGAGAGAAAGAGAAAGTGTGTGCGAAAGAGAGAACGAGAGAGAGTGGGAGAAAAAGAAAGAGGGAGAGTGTGTGTGAGAGAGAGAGAGCGAGAGAGAGTGAGAGAGAGAAAGAAAGACAGAATGAGAGAGACCGAGGGAGGGAGAGAGAGCCAGAGAGGATGAGGGTGAGCGAGTGAGAGCGAGAATGAGAGAGGGAGAGAGAGTGAGCGAGTGAGAGAGAGAACGAGGGAGGGAGGAAGAGTCAGAGAGGGAGACAGTGAGCGAGGGAGAGAGAGAGTCAGAGAGGGAGATAGTGAGCGAGGGAGAGAGAGAGTCAGAGGGGGAGAGAGTGAGCTAGGGAGATTGAGAGTCAGTGAGGGATAGAGGGAGAGAGAGAGTCAGAGGGGATAGAGCGAGAAAAAGTCGGAGATATAGAGGGAAAGAGAGACAGTCAGAGAAAGAGTCAGAGAGGGATACAGAGAGAAAGAGACAGTAAGGTAGAGTGAGAGAGAGACAGTCAGAGAGAGAGAGACAGAAAGGGATAGAGAGAGAAAGAGTAAGAGAGATAGAGAGAGGAAGAGAGAGAGTCAGAGAGGGATAGAGAGAGAAAGAATCAGAGAGATCGAGGAAGAAAGAGAGAGTCAGAGAGGGATAGAGAGAGACAGTCAGAGAGAGAGAGAGAGGGAGAGAGAGACAGTCAGAGAGAGAGAGAGAGGGAGAGAGAGACAGTCAGAGAGAGAGAGAGGGAGAGAGAGACAGTCAGAGAGAGAGAGAGGGAGAGAGAGACAGTCAGAGAGAGAGAGAGAGAGAGAGAGAGAGAGAGAGAGAGAGAGAGAGAGAGAGAGAGAGAGAGAGAGAGAGAGAGAGAGAGAGAGACAGACAGAGAGAGAGAGAGAGGGAGAGAGAGACAGTCAGAGAGAGAGAGAGAGGGAGAGAGAGACAGTCAGAGAGAGAGAGAGAGAGGGAGAGAGAGAGAGAGAGAGAGAGAGAGAGAGAGAGAGAGAGAGAGAGAGAGAGAGAGGGAGAGAGAGAGAGAGAGAGAGAGAGAGAGAGAGGGAGAGAGAGACAGTCAAAGAGAGAGAGTCAGAGAGGGATAGAGAGAGAAAGATTCAGAGAGATAGAGGAGAGAAAGAGATAGAGAGAGACAGTCAAAGAGAGAAAAGTCAGAGAGGGATAGAGAGAGAAAGATTCAGAGAGATAGAGGGAGAGAAAGAGATAGAGAGAGAGTCAAAGAGAGAGAGAGTCAGAGAGGGATATAGAGAGAAAGAGTCAGAGGAAGAGGGAGAGAGAGACAGTCGGAGAGAGAGAGTCAGAGAGGGATAGAGAGAGAAAGAGTCAGCCGAAGAGGGAGAGAGAGACAGTCGGAGAGAGAGAGAGTCAGAGAGATAGAGGGTGAGAAAGAGTCAGATAGATGGAGGGAGAGAGAGAGTTAGAGAGGGATAGAGAGACAGTCAGAGAGAGAGAGCCAGAGAGGGATAGAGAGAGAAAGAGTCGGAGAGATAGAGGGAGAGAGACAGTCAGAGAAAGAGAGCCAGAGAGGGATAGAGAGAGAAAGAGTCGGAGAGATAGAGGGAGAGAGACAGTCAGAGAGAGAGAGCCAGAGAGGGATAGAGAGAGAAAGAGTCGGAGAGATAGAGGGAGAGAGACAGTCAGAGAAAGAGAGCCAGAGAGGGATAGAGAGAGAAAGAGTCGGAGAGATAGAGGGAGAGAGAGACAGTCAGAGAGAGAGTCAGAGAGGGAAAAAGAGAGAAAGAGTCGGAGAGATAGAGGGAGAGAGAGAGTCAGAGAGGGATAGAGAGAGAAAGAGTCAGAGAGATAGAGAGAGAGTCAGAGAGGGACATAGAGAAAGAGTCAGAGAGATAGAGGGGGAGAGAGAGAGTCAGAGAGGGATCGAGAGTGAAAGAGTCAGAGAGATAAAAGGAGAGAGAGAGTCAGAGAGGGATCGAGAATGAAAGAGTCAGAGAGATAGAGGGAGAGAGAAAGACAGTAAGAGAGAGAGTGAGAGAGGGATAGATAGAGAAAGAGTGAGAGAGATAGAGAGAGAGAAAGAGGGAGAGAGAGAGACAGTCGGGGAGAGAAAGAGTCAGAGAGAGAGGGAAAGAAAGAGGAAGAGAGAGAGAGAGACAGTCAGAAAGGAGAGCGAGAGAGTGAGCGGCGAAGGAGGAAACCATTAAAAATTATGTCCCGGACCAAGGGTTAGGCACAAATCTTAATCAAACTGACGGACCGAGACAGAAAAATTTGTTCCTCCAAATTTCGAGACCGAAATCCTCGTCTGGTTCGGCCAGATAACGGTCTGCCAGGTCTTATCCTTTGATGAACTTGTGGGTTTTTCAAGTCCCAAGACAATCTAAAATTACCCTCGTCTTGTCCCTGCATAATTGTAACTACAAAAATTACCTCTGATGAACTTATGAATGCTCTGGATACATCAAATATTTGCACATATTTCTGGCATACGAATGCAGTTTATATCTCCATTTATTCTATACATATCTCAGGGTCTTTAGGGAAGAGGGTGACAAGACAAGAGTAAAGAAAGTCTTTTGGTATGTCTTTTTCTACCAAACTCTAGCCGAGTGGTATGAGACATTGCTTCAAATTCCCATAAATAATGTCAAAATTTTAATCTGGTCACTAAAAACCTGAGGTGCAAATTAATATATAACTGGACAAGAAAAAATTAATGAGTCAATAAAGGTTGGGATGAGTGTCTTCTTCAAGTTGGTCTTCTCTTTAATACTAGCATAGAAAGATTGAAAAAGACAGAGAAAGACTTCCCACTTTCTCACATAGAATGCCCTTCACTATTGTCTAGTCACCCTCTTACCAATACACGTTGATAATTGTAAAAATTAGATGAAGACATTAACTCCATTTGTATACCAGAAATATGAGTTCATATTTGATGCCTCCAGTGCCTGTAATTTGGCCACTAAAAATCTGAAGTGCAAATTAAAATATAAGTGGACACGAAAAAAAGAAATGAATCAATAAAGGTTGTGATGGGAGTCTTGTTCAAGTTTGTGTTCTATTTAACTGCTAGCATATATAGGTATGAATAATTTTCTTATTCTGGGTAAGAAGGAAGTCTTGTACAACTTCCTTTTTTGGGAACAATCAGCCTAATAACTTGTTTCTTGCTAAAAAAGATCATGAAATAAAGCGCTGAGATTTGCAAAGAGACAATATCGCCTTCCGTTCTCTTTTAGTTTTTAAAAGATTAAAAACTTTGGTTCAAGGCATACGTCGTTAAGAAATCATTCTCTACTATTTTGAAAGGGCCATGTACCAGAGGCAGGAGAATCACACCAGTAATATAAATCCATATATTTTGGATATAAAGGGTTATGAAATCTTCCTCGATTTTCTTTTTCTTACTCTGGGTTGGTATGCAAGTTTATGGAAGAGGGTGACAGATTCAGTAGTGTGAGGAGCAAGAAAAATGACAGTGTGAATGAATTCTTCTGCAGTCTCTTTTATTTCAACCAAACTTCAGCAGATACATACAAAATTTGATTTTTTAGTTCCATCAAATTCTGAAATTAAACTATCGTCCACTAGAAAGTTATATTATGCAAGTTTTCTTGTATAAACTGATAGCATAAAAAATTATGGTTTTCTTATTCTGAGTGCGAGGGAAACCGCCTACAACTTCCTATTGTTTGGAACCAGAAACCTATCATGATGTATTTTTCTTTTTGAATAAAATTAATCTTCTGGTAACTACAAATTTTGTCTTCTAGAAAATAAATAGGATTAAAAAATAAAGTTAATTTCCAATTTAAAGCTAGAATGTTTAATATAATTCCCCTACAAATTCCCATAATGGAAGTTGGTCTTCAACAATTTTCATTCTCTGATCATCGCAACACTACCAGGATATTCCATCTGATAAAGATATGAACAAAAGAAATCATAAAATCACATACTGTAATATAGGAAGCACAAATATTCCCCTAATATATAGCTGTATATATTAACGCTATGTTATCGTTTCAGAGATTGCGATCTTACAAAATTCCTCAAAACTCTAAAAATAACTTCCGTCATGAATGCATCGTTTAAAACTTTAATATGATACATAAAAACTGAAAAAGTAACACATAAATTGAATCATGAATGCTGAATTTAAAATTTTAATAATTTCTTAAGAACTGCAAACCTAACACTATGTCATGAACACAGATCTTAAAACTTTAACACAATTCCTGAAAACTGTAAAAATGAAAAATAAAATATGGCATGAACGCAGAGCTTAAAACTTTAACACAATTCCTGAAAACTGTAAAAATGAAAAAAAAGGGCAAATACTACGAAAGAGCACGAACTTTTTTTTTTGTCAGCTGGGCAGCATGAACTTTCATGCTTGTTCAAAAAATAGCACGAACCAATAAGAAGACGCCAAGTGGCGTCTTCTTTTTTTTGGTCAGAGACAGTCAACTACTGACGTGGCTTCCACCGTGGCAGCCAGGTGGACTCCACGGTGGCATCCACGTCTCCACCCACCGCCGACGCCGCCTGTCTCCGTCCGCCGACGCTGCCGCCCGTCTCCGTCCGCCGCCGCCGCCGCCTGTCTTCGTCCCGCATTGCCGCCCGTCTCCGTCGGCCGACGCCGCCCGTCTCCGGCCGCCGCCGTTGTGCGTCTCCGGAATAGACACCCAGTCTCCGGCCGCCGACGCCCGTATCCGACGGCTGACGCCGCCCGTCTTCAAACCACGGACGTCGCCCGCCTTCAAACCGTAGGAAAGAAGGACGAAGAGGAGAAGAAGAAGAAGAAGAAGAAGAAGAAGAAGAAGAAGAGGAAGAGGAAGAGGAAGAAGAGTAGGAAGAAGAAGAAGAAGAAGAATAGGAAGAAGAAGAATAGGAAGAAGAAGAAGAAGAAGAAGAAGAAGAAGAAGAATAGGAAGAAGAAGAAAAGGAAGAAGAAGAAGAAGAGATATAAGGGTAAGAGAGAGAGAGTCTGCGCGAGCAGTGATGAAGCAGATGATATTCGATATCAACATTGATATTCCCAGAAATCGATTTTTGGATATTGATATCGATTTTTGGATATCCTGAATATGTAGGATATCCAATATTCTCGTGTACAACTTATAACGCACGAAAACAAACACGGGTGCCATTTATCTTGGTAGCTCTTTATCTTGAGATGAGGTGAATTGATCTATGTGGGTTATTTCGTTTTTGGTACCTATAAAATATGGTGACCGATTAATAACCGAGTACTGACCAACAAATTACATAGTAGTTAATTAAAATGAAGAAACAATCAAACGTGGAACTTGGTCATGCTCTTCAACAATTTGCTGAATCCTCTTGAAGAAGACTGTGATCCCTGCATGATTGATCAATACGTGCTTAAAATTTTATATTTAATGAAAATCGAGGCTAGAAAGGAAGTTCAACAAAAAACTCAATCCATACTTCGCATGCAGGTTGTAGTCTTCTATTGCCGCATGTCTTTCTATTATGGCCGCCTTGGTTGCAGAGAGAGCAGTGCATTTGCACGCCTTTCTTGGTTAATCTGAGACCACTAGGACCTGCCTCACTAACTCAGTTCTTCTTCTATGCTTCGGCCTTCCCGGTTGTTTCTTTGCCAATGGGGGGAAGAGGTAGCTTCCCTCATTTTCCACCCACAGGTTTTTCCCATTCATCGGGAGGATACCATAACTATAAGCTAGCTGGTATGAATCCCTCTTCAACCATTCGTTGACGTAATTAGTAAGGTCCGCCCGGATAAAGTGAATGCAGGCAATAGATTGCGGGCATGGAATGCCCGTGATAGCCCAATATCTGCAGGTACAGTGTTGGGCACGCAGGTCAACCACGGATCCTTCTCTGTGTGTGCTAACCTCGAATTTATGATGGCCTGCATGGATAACTCTGCATGCCCTACACTTGAGTCTATTATCTTCGAGTACCCGTCTTATCCGAGGGCATAAGGAATCAGCACTCTCGGAGAATATCTCCCTGTTCTTAACTATACGTTCCATGATTGCCGTTCTAATGTATTCCAACATGTCGATGATAGGTTTAGACCTACTCGGCAAGATGAAGCTATTGAAACACTCAGACATATTTTTATCAATAACCTCACATTTCAGCTTGTCAGAAATAAAAGCCCTGCAAAACTTTTGTATGCCTACCTCTAGAAGATCTTGCACGGCTTCTGCTTTCAATGTCTTCATTTGTTCGATGACCCACTGGAATCCTTCACGGGTTGTGCACTTCACTGCTTTCCAAAATAGGTTCCTCAAGATGTAAGTGGAATATCCCTTCTTCCTCCAATTTGCATAAATATGTCTTGCGTAATTCCTCTGCTCCGCATTCAGTAACAAACCTGTCACTGCATTCCCGAGACCCTGAGAAATGTCAACGCGTATCAAGGTATTAGTGCACAACATTGGTTCCACCTTAATCAAGTAAGTCTTAAAATAAGTAGAATACGACGAACGACTCAATTAAATACCTTTTGATGATCACTTATAATCGTCCAACCGTAGCCATCAACAATTCCTAAATTAGTCATCAGCAGGCTCATAAACCAAGTCCAAGAAGCTTGATTTTCCCCTTCTACCACCGCCCAAGCAATAGGGAACATCTGGTTATTCCCATCCCTCCCCATGGCACTCAACAACTGCCCTTTCAATTCGGTTTTCAAAAAACAACCATCCAACCCAATCACTGGTCTACAACCCTCAAGGAACCCCCTTGCTAGAGATTCAAAGCAAATATAGAGTCTGTTAAACCTAGCCAAAGAATTATGAATGTCGTGCTCCACCTCCAACTGGAAAGTACTATTCCTATTCACTTTTTGTAACTCGGCCACATAGCAGGGTAGCATGTGATACTGCTCATTCAAAGAACCTTGAAGCATCTTGCGCGCCTAGGACCTTGCATTATAACAGGTGCCTCGTGAAACTATGATTCCATACTTTTCTTGCAATTCTCGCACCATATCTACTACCTTATAATTCATATCCCTTCGAATAGTCTCGAAGAAGTGTTCTGCTATCCAATGATAATCGGCTTGTATATTCGTTGGAGCCCTATAGCACCTATGTTCATCATTTACTGACTTTATGACAAAGGCCTCCTCGTAGGACCCAACTAGCATATATCCTCCATGGACAATGTTTCTGGCATACAACTTCCACTATATTCTCTGTAGACCTTTGAAACCTAACATTGAACCCATTGCATATGGCGTAGTTCTTCACGGCTGCTTTAAATTGTGAACCTGATTCAAATGGCATGCCCAATTGAAATGTAATATTATCGAGGGGGCACCTAGGATCATATCTCGTACCGTTGTGTGTGGCCCAAATTTTTTCACGCTCGTCATCACCATAAAACTCTTCTTGATGTTCTTCTCTTCTACTCCTCTGCCCGTCAACAAATTCTTCATTCCATTCTTCGCTTGAATATCCTTCGGGATCACTTGAGCACACATCGCTTGAATCCGAATCAAACACAATACTTCGGTCATCAGCCCTATTGGACAAACGGATACAAAAGAATAATTTAATTAATTATATAGAGGAAATTTAGTTATGAATAGGATACTTACATTCTCCTTTGCTTTGGCTGAATATCTTAGAGGTGCACGACACAGGAGGATTCTGTATGCTTGGACACCCTCTTCGGCTGCCGTCCTGAGACCCCTCCGGTCGCCGTCGTCGCTCAAACATCGTAAAAAAAAACGCCGCTATACCTGCCTGCAAGTGGATGGAAACGGAAACTCGTCCCAGTCGTCAGGAATTCAGAGAGTTGATCTTCAAGAGAGGGAAAGATGATTCGGCGTTGAAGAGAGAGAGATGTTGGAAAGCTGAAAGACGCAGAGAGAGATGGGCTAAAGAACAAGTGATGCATACCTCAAAGAGCATAATAGATCTCCCTTTGAATCTTCTTTTCACTTTTGTCCTGTTATTTTCTGTGAATGAAGTTGACTGGATTATTTGCAGGATTGAAGAGATGCGGGAAGAGCTGCTTGAGACCTGATCTCAAGCAAGATGAGTTTACACCGCGTGAGGAGCAGGTATCTATTTTTCTCAGTTTCTGATGATGGATGTCTCCAAAAATCGCTTCAGGTTTTGATCGTCAGGAATTCGGAAAGTTGATCTTCAAGAGAGGGAAAGATGATTCGGCGTTGAAGAGAGAGTGAAAATCGATCTTCCAAAGAGAGAAAGATGATGCGGCGTTGAGGAGAGAGAAAAATGGCGCAAATAGGGTTTGATGGGATGTTCACATGCTATTTATATCTGCGAGGAGAGAGAGAATTTGTCGACAGAGAAGGAAGACAATCAGAGAAATACATTTGTTCACATGCTATTTATATCTGCGAGGAGAGAGAGAATTTGTCGACAGAGAAGGAAGACAATCAGAGAAATACATTTGTTCACATGCTGTTTGACATTTGTCGACGCCATTATCAAAAGAGAGGAATATTAAGAGAGAAATACATGGGGAGGCCACTGTGCTGCGACAAATCAAACGTGAGGAGAGGGTTATGGACGGAGGAGGAAGACAATAAGATAGTTGCCTACGTATCCACCCACGACGCTGGCAACTAGGCGTCTATTCCGAAGACGGGCGGCGTCCGCGGTTTGAAGACGAGCGGCGTCGGCGGCCAGAGACGGGCGGCAGCGGCGTCGTTCGCGGTTTGAAGACAGGCGGTGTCAGCGGCCGGAGACGGGCGGCGTCGGCGGCCGGAGACGGGCGGCGGCGGACGGAGACGTGCGTCGGCGTCGGCGGACGGAGACGGGCGGCATCGGCGGCGGCGGGAGACGTGGATGCCACCGTGGAGTCCACCTGGGTGCCACGGTGGAAGCCACGTCAGCAGTTGACCGTCGCTGACAAAAAAAGGAAGACGCCACTTGGTGTCTTCTTATTGGTTCGTGCTAGTTTTTGAACAAGCATGAAAGTTCATGCTCTGTCGTAGTATTTGCCCCAAAAAAAAAACACTATGTCATGAATGCAGATCTTAAAACTTTAACACAATTCCTGAAAACTGTAAAAATGAAAAATAAAATATGGCATGAACGCAGAGCTTAAAACTTTAACACAATTCCTGAAAACTGTAAAAATGAAAAACAAAATATGGCATGAACGCAGAGCTTAAAACTTTAGCACAATTCCTGTAAAATCATAAATTAAAAATAAAATATGTCATGAACGCAGAGTTAAAAAATTTAACCCAATTCCGGAAAACTGTAAAAATGAAAAATAAAATATTCATTGAATAAGCAGTTCAAAATAAAACGAATGCACCAGCCGGGAATCGAACCCGGGTCTGTACCGTGGCAGGGTACTATTCTACCACTAGACCACTGGTGCTTGCTGAAGGAAATCTCAAATTAAACATATTTACTCGTATATATTTCTAAAGCTCATCTTCCACGAACTCGGACACGATTTCATTCATGGGGGTCCACATCCGTAAAAGAAGACGCGACGGCTGCCATTAACGAAAACTATAATCTCGTTTGGCGCGATGAAAAGGTAACAGCAAAAAGCCCGAGGAAGAGGAAACCTCAGATAGAAGAATGGGCGAAGTAACGCTCGCTTCCAACTACAGCTCCAAGAACACCCTGGCCCGTAAAAGAAGTCTTTTGTCCAGCGACAAACTGGGCACAAACCAGTAAAAACCCTGAAAAGATAAGAGAGAAGAGAAGAGCGAAATCAAAGAAGAGGAGGGTCGTCTTCTCACGTCGCTATCTCAGACGCCGAGCTCTTCTTGCTCCTTTCCCATTTGGGGATACCCTAATTACTCGCAACATCCCCCCCTGCTCATCCTTCTCGAGCCCAGAACCAAAACCCATCTCTCCTCTTCCCTCTATTCTTCCAAAGTTTCAATCTTTTCAAGTTTTTCCCCTTTCGATCGGCTCTCTCCAAGATTCAGAACATGACGGTGGACGATAGGGATAAGTTCCCCGTGGGGATGAGGGTTCTCGCCGTGGATGATGATCCCACCTGTCTCAGACTCCTCGAATCTCTTCTCCGTCGCTGCGAATATCATGGTATGATTTCCCGTATCATTTTTTTTCTAGTTTTTCCTTGTCTCGTTGTTCATCTTGCGATTCTCGCGGTTTTCTTTTCTTTTTTTCTTCTAGTTACGACGACCAATCAGGCGATTACGGCTTTAAAGCTGCTGAGAGAGAATAAAGACAAGTTTGATCTTGTCATCAGCGACGTTCATATGCCGGATATGGACGGATTCAAGCTCTTGGAGCTCGTGGGTCTCGAGATGGATCTCCCCGTGATTAGTAAATCCTCTTGAACTTGCATTTTTTCTGTTTTTTAATGGGTTTAATTCGTCATTCTCTGCGCGATTAATCGATTTTTTCGTTGAATTTTACTTCAGTGTTGTCCGGAAACAGCGATACGAAGGCGGTGATGAAGGGGATCACCCACGGGGCCGTCGATTATCTGACGAAACCCGTTCGAATCGAAGAACTTCGGAACATCTGGCAACATGTGATCAGGAGGAAGAAGATCGAGAAGAAGAGGCCGTTGGATCGTGATGATGGCGAGAAAACTGTTGGATCGGACGGCCGGCAAGAGCTCGCCATCGAGATTTTTGATGGCAACGGCAGGTTGAGCAAGAAGAGGAGGGATCAGCCCGAGGAAGACGATGACTCGGATGACAACGGGAACGAGTACGACGAATCGTCCACTCAGAAGAAGCCACGTGTCGTTTGGTCAGTAGATCTCCACCGCAAGTTCGTCGCCGCGGTCAACGAACTGGGCATCGACAGTGAGAACTGCCCACCTCTTTTTTCCTATCTGGGTCCTCAAAAAATCAAATTTTTTCTTTTTTTTTTTTTGCTCATCAATTGATGTCGATTAAATTTTTGCAGAGGCTGTGCCTAAGAGAATCCTCGAGCTCATGAATGTCGAGAGGCTCACCCGTGAAAACGTTGCCAGCCACCTCCAGGCACGTAACCTTCAATTTCCCCTTCATTAATAAGTTATATTGCTTCCAAAAAAGTTATTGCTTGCTGTAGTTTTTTGTTTTTTTTAGTATCTAATTAAGATTTCTCTATCAAATTCATGCAGAAGATTAAATTCCTCTTCATACGTCAATAACATTTTTTTTTACTATCTTAATACGATTTTTTTTACTATTTTTGTTGAACTCTTGCAGAAGTATAGATTATATCTGAAGAGGATTCACGCGGCGACAAACCAGCAATCTAATGTGTATGCCAACCTTGGAAGCAAAGAAGCGTTCTTCGCAATGGCTTCTGTGGAGGGGATGGGGGGATTCAATGGCGCCACGGGGTCGCGGCAGCTGTCGGTGATTTCTCCTTTCCCGACGGCAACGACAGCCGGTCGACTGAACGCCTTACCGGGGATCGGGCTGCACGCGCTTTCCTCTTCTGGAATAATTCAGATTCCCCAAGGCAATTCTATCCAGAATCTTGGGAAAATTCCTCCACCGGCTGGCGTGTTGCTGAACAGAGTTCCGAATACCATGGAAACCAACCAGATTGCGCAAATCAATGCTTCTAATGATGTTAGCAGCGCGTTTCACGGGTCATTTCCAGATCATAATGGATTGCTTGGTAGCACAAGTGGAATTTTCCTCGACAGCCCGAGCCTTCAGCCGCCTCCGTCGCTGCCCACGCCATCGACACTGCCGTCACCGCTGCCGTCACAGATCAAATCTTACCCGCCGCTCTACGGAGACTTGTGGCAAGACGGGGCCGCCAGTTTTGCTTCCTACTCCGGCTCTGCCCTGCCGCCTGGCATTGCTCTTCAGAATAGAAGCTTGACTTCTGCGAGGAGCTTCAAGAGCGGTGCCTCTTCTGCGGTGGTGACGGCAGAGAGTGCTCAGTTTGATGCTTCGTCGCATTGCAGTGTGGGGGGTTCTCGCATTGACCGTTATGGTGTAAATGTCGGGAGCTCGTCGACTTTGCCCCATGATGATGTCGAAGTTACTAGCTTTGGCTATGCCCACGCGCAAAGCTCAGAGGACCGGGGTCATCGCTCTTTGGTCAACCATGGGGGACTTGGTAATGGGATTTATGGAAAGGGGGTTGACTTTGGAGCGGTTGACCAGCAAGTTCTGATCCTGCCCTTCCTCGCCGAGCGTGCCAGTTCTGAGAAGTTGGCTGGTCAGCCTGGTTTGAAGGTCAAGGATGAGAGTTTTGTGGGTCCTGCCATGTCTCAGACTCCGGCTGGAATCAACCACAATGCAGGCCCTTACGACGATCTGGTCAATGCCATGATAAAGATGGTAATGGTTGACACTTTTTTCCTTTTTAATGCATTTATTATTTAATTAGGGGGGGTTAGTAGACTGGAAAAATTCTCGTTCAAGTGTACAAGTGTTTGCCTTTTTAGTATGGATTTTATGGAATCAGGTTGCTTACTAGGTAGCTTAATAAACCTAAAATTTTTGTTTTTGTGTTTGATCTTTGTCTTATTACTATTATAGACCCAGGCCCGTTAATTAACCTTGAAGCCCTTGTTTAATTAGGAACCCCTTGTTGTTTTGACCCTGTTCATTATTGATTTAAGATGTTTAATAAATTTTGTTTCAAATGTTATAATGTCGCATTCTATTTGGGCTAGTATGGAATCAGGCAGCTCAATAAACCTCAAAATTCTTGTTTACTTGTTAAACTTTTGATCTACTTACTATGGCTGTAATGAAATAAGACTACTTTTGTTCTACTGTTTATTTTGTGATGAGGGCATTTTTGCCTTCTTTTAATTATTATACTGCTCTTCAGAGGAAGGGATATATTCTCTCATTTGTTCTTAATTCCTGGGCACTACGATGCAGGAATCTGACGACATTATCTTGATGGATGGTGATCTTTATTCCTTGGAAGCTTGCATTTGAGGACCAAAAGTCAACATGACATGCACCTTGTAAAAATGCCTTCATCAATTTATATATAGTATCATGAGAAAATGAAACCTTCTCTCTCTTCCCAAAAGTCAACGGCCAGGCCAGCCAAGTGAGCGGGCTCGGTGCTCCCAGAGTGAGGTGAGGAGCTTCTCTCCTGTCAACATTGCCTCGGTCCGTTGACGGGCTTCTTCGCAGGTTTCGGTGGCGGTGGCACACTTCTCGGCTTCCTTCTGGAATTGCGACGTCAGCCTCTTCGTCTCCAGCATGGAGTAGTTCATGTGGCGGGCTCGGGACAGGCTTACAGCCTCCTGCAGCTTGAGCTCCTCGGCGAGGACGTCGACTGGCTGCTTCTCCATCTCCTTGGCGAGTTCGGGATCATCCTTGCCACAGTCTGTGGTGACAATTGAAGGGAATCAAAGTCAGTCCAGGTGGTGTTTGTTTTGAAGGAAAATGAATGGGAGTTGACCTTGCAATGTGAGGTTATGGAGACCTGCAGATAAGAGAGAATGAAAGATGTCAGCCGCATATTTATGGTTAATGTGAAAGTATAACTCAAAAACTAGTCTTTTATAAGGAAGATCTGTATACTTGTGCATTAGCTTGAAGGGTTGTCCACATTAAAAACGGAGGAATTCAAGTCAGTTGGTAAACGGCAGAAAAAAAAAGACTCAGATGTTTTTTAACTGGGAAGTTCCGTGATTTGTACACTGGTCTGAAGGGTTGTCCATTCTATGAAGGAGAGTTTTAGCCAGATGTACAATTCATGGTGGTTTGACGATAGCTCCTACAAGGGAAATAAAGAACTCAAACTCAACGATGGCTAAACGGGGGTGTCCATTCTAAGAGCAAAAAAATTGACCCAGATGTCTAAAAAACTGAGAACAGCTTCTTCTACTAAGAAGACTGGTTATTTACGCACAAAAGACTTGTATTATTCTAAGAGGAAAGACTTTGACCCAGATGCCCAATTCATGATGGCAAATAGAAAAAAAAGTCGACAATGTCAATTTTCATTCGGAAGATTTAAAAAACCATGCGATGGTCTGAAGGGTTGTCAACTCTAAAGAAAATTCCATCATGGCTAAGCAGGACAAACAATTGGTGTTGACATCTGATGTAAGAGCAAGCGCCACTCGCCCAATCTTTCAAAAACTCGTTTCAATCTCTCGAAATTACGACAAAAGGGTATCAATCAGCGGCTCTGGAAATGCAAAGCGAAAAAAAAAAACAAATACGGGTGACAGATTAAGCTAGAGAGAAACAGACCAGGGACGATCTTCTGGAGAGACGACGACGGAGAGCAATCGCACGAGCAGAGAGGGCAAGAGGGTTGATCAAGGCCGCCATTAACGGGGCGGTACAATCGCCGATACAAAACCGGAACGGAGAAGCACGCCAAAGAAGCCACTGCGAGGACGATGAGGATGAACCTGCCGCACTTTCCTGCTCTTCTTGATCCGATCATCTCAAATCAGAAGCTTTTTTCCTGCGATTCTTGTCTTCTGATGGCGAAGTTGATCTACGCGCTTGATCTACAAATAGGGTTCCCCTTCTCTCCGGGAAGAACACATTCCAACGTTGGAAACTTGCAAGAAGACATACCCAGAAGAAGGCTTTAAATGGGCCCAGCCCAGTTTAACTTTGAAAATGCTTGGGAAATGGTAGAAAGTGGGAAACCCTAACAAGATAGTTAAACCTAATTATGGTTTGGGGCAATGATGAAAAATCAGCATTATCATCATAAAATATGTCTATGTTATCACCCATCATTTCAGTGTCATGAAATTTTTTTCCTGCGAATAATGAATGATGACGAAGACGATGACGGAGAGAGACAAAATCGTCATCATCATCTTGGCAAGGGCAGATGATGGGAACTGACAAGACGTCGCCATCATCATGATTGTCATCATCTACAGTGACTGCCAATATTACTACTTTGATTATAATATTCATATAGACTGCAATCCGATTTAGATACGTCCTCTCCTGGTTCTTATATGATCATTATTTGAGAAGGAAATAAGTTAAATTCAACTAGATTTCATTTCATCATTACATTTTGGTCCTCCTACAAATCTTTCAAAAATGATACTAGTTTCTAAGTGTCTTAACATTCTGGGAATAGAATTTCAAATTTTAAGTTATAAGCCTGTAGTTATGAGAAAGACTAACTAAAAAAGTAAATTATCTAACTCATATGTTAACGTAACTAACTTAGCACAAAATTAGCTTTAAATCACCTCCATTGTCATATAATTTTCATTTTGCCTTTATGTTATGAAGTCCACATATATGTTTTAAAAATGATATTAATATCCAAAAAGTAAAATACTTATTTTTTTTCAAGAATAGGTTTAGACATTTGAAAGTCAAACGTTGTTATAAGAAAGATAGGGGTTGTTATTTCCTATATGTTGGCTTATATGAACCTACTTGGCATCAAAAATATATCTTATATATTTCTAATGTATTTATCAAAATAAGGTTTTAATGTCTACCCAAGCATGTAGGTACTTGCTTAATCATACCCATCAACTTGTATCCAAATGAACGGATAAAAATAATTCGGGGTAGCATAAAGTAAAATAGAGTTTGGGACACCAAGTCAAATTTATAGTAGAATAAATATTAGGCTTTTGTTTGTGTAGGAAAATGTACACAATCCATAAGAATACACAGAACTACTCAAGAAAAGAATTGCATATACTAGATTCTTTGTGAAGGATCTTGCCAAAATTTTGGGCTTGAACAGAAACGATAAACATAATCATCGATTATAGAAGATAAGACTAATGTATATCAAACCGCACAAATAATCATTGAATAATCTATTTCAACATGAATTCAAATGAAGGGACAACAATTTTTCCGTTATGCAAATTAAAACAGAGTTAGACAGGCCAAGTTTCAGTGGAAAATTATAAAGATAATAAAACTAAAATGACAGAGGATATATGCATCCAATGAAGAGAATAACTATATCCAATTCATTCCATCCTAATAGAGGTTTCGGAGAAAATTTTTTTTCTCCTCCATGCTGCTCTTCATATTCCAAAGTTCCAGACAAGATTTATTGTAATCGGGAATTAAAATTCAGCAGATGGAGAAACTTTGTGCACCAATCGGTCCTAGGTCCAACACGTAAAATATAATAATACATATATTTTTTATCAATTTATAATTTTTTATAACAAATATTCTACTTTTATATTTCCTTAATGCTTATTTTTCAAAGTTGTATTTTCATGAATAAAGCGTTCTTTAAAATATTTTGCCTATATATTTGGATACTTCTATTCATCAGATTTTGTGCGCACATATATGTCTTCTTGATTATTGGTATTTTTAGAACAATTTTTTTATAAATAAGTATACAGTTTTATTTTTGTAACCTTGAATAATTATTTGCACTGATGTTCCATATATTTTGCTGGAATATCACATTCTATCATTCTTACTGATTCTAACCCTGTACAACTTCCAAATGACCATATCTTGGGAAATCATGGCAGAAGCAGGAGGAAGTGAAATTATGAAAATCTGTGTGAAGATCAGAAAAGAGAATCATATTGGCTTTTGGGTCTGTAGTGAACAAGGTAGGGTGATAACACACACTCTTAACAGGGCAATATATCGATATTTACATTTTTATTTGAATCAATCATATTACGCCTAAAAAGCTTAAACTATTTTATAATAATATTTTGAGATCCATGAACTTAGGCATTTTAAGGATTTTCTGGATGTTATATTGTTGACAAAAACTAATTTTTTGACTCAAAATATGGATTTTCGTGAAATTTTTGGCATTAGATTCATAAAGTTATTATTTTTTGAAGTCCGAAAATATATTCATCTCTATTTTTTGACCTATAATAAAATTAATATGAATTTATTTTGAGGTTTAACTTTCACTTCACCATGTGTTGCCATCTTGATCATTGAAGTGAAATTAATTTATTTTAAAAGTGCGACATATGGATTGGGGTTAAGATCAAATCAAATTGATTGAGTGTTTCAATGGATCAGAATGCCATTTGATCTGAACCTATCAAATCTTTTGATTGAACAAGGTTTTTGGTCAAGTTTGATTTATTTTCTTCAAAAAATAAAATCAGTCAAAATTTATATAAACAGTTTGAGAAAAAATGAGAACTACCTCTCTTTCATGCTGCCTCACTATCTCTTAGGGAAGGTCCAAATGTGCGAACAAATTTCTTTTGTGCGTTTGTGCTGTGCGGTGCAAATTTCACACACCGCACCGCATAACATATTTGCACATCGCACTGCATACCGCAGAGACTTTGTGCGGTGCGAATTGGTGCGAATTGGTGCGAATGTGCAATTTTTATGAAGGCTCCCCCTCGTCCTCTCTCACTCGCTCTTGGAGTCTCTGTCGACGGTTGCTAACCCCGTGACTCCAAGAGCTTGCTTTCCTGCTTGTCTTCCTCTCTCCCTCTCGCTGTATTGATGACGGCGCTCTTCCGGGGCGACGAGGCGGTGGCGACATAAGTGCTGTTCGAGGAAATGCTGGAGAGGAATGCGATGACGTGGACGAGGGTCATGTCAGGGCTGGTGCAGGTGGGCTGCCCGGCGGAGGTGCTAGCTCGATTCACGGGGATGTAGCGCACGGGGGTGGCGCCGCCCTGGTCGGTGCGCTGTCGGCCTGCGCGCAGCTCGGCGCACTGGCACAGAGCCTGTGGCTCCACGGCGATGCCGCCACTGCCGCCGTCTTGGTCCAGCTCAGCACGGCACTGATACCAATTTGATGTAACACGATCAGGTTCTCGGATCGAACGGCTCGTGTTATGCCAAAGGGAGGGCTAGTGCGGTCATATCATACAGCGGAGACGAGTAATGATGATGGCATGTTAATGATAATACGACAATAAAATCGATGAGAAGTATGAATTCGGCGTCAACATGCACCAACATCCACTAGGCTACGGCAAGCAAGACCTGGGAATGCCACTAGGCTCCCGATGATCCGGATATCGGGTTGAAGGCCGACGGTGCGAGCTCGGCTACTGCTGCTTTTGCACACACCCTCGATGGTCCAAACCAAGAACATACCGAATGAAATCCTAATCCTGGAAAACGTGAATCCTTTCTATCACTAATCTAACCCCGGCGGTGGAGACACGCTCGGGAGGCACTGAAAGAAATAATTAAACGTTCAAGAGGGGTGAAGTGTGAGCGTACCCGATTCGTCACGGCTGGACTGACGTTTGCTTGCGTGATAAAGAGGCCGATAGGCAACACCAAGAGAGCGGTCTAGCGATGACGAGCAATGAAGAGGCACCGACTAACGGCGACAGTGATGGGGACAACAACGGCGTGACGTGTGTGATAGCAGTGTCGATGAGGTTGACATGACGGAGGCGACGACAGTGAGACAACAGAGTGGCGCGCAAGTTGTAAGGCACGAAGATGCAGCGATAGCTGTGCGCAGCGCCGTTGGCAATGCACGGCGGTGGTAGCATGGCGCAGTGACGGCAAGCGGCTGTTGGTTGCGGTGGCGGCGGACGATCGCGGCAGTGGGGGCTAGCGGCCGTGGCGACGGCTGGCGGCGGTTGGCGATGGCAGCTTTGGTTGGTGGCCACGGCTGCGTTTGTGACCGCAACGGCAGTTCAAGCCGTCGCTGTGGCCGCGGCTGCGACTGCGGATGCGGCCGGCGGATTCGGCCGCTGCTATGACCGCGGTTGCGGCCGCGTAAGCGGCCTGCGCGGCCGCGGGCGGCCTGCGCGGCTGCGGGCTGCCGCGGACGGTCTGGCGGCCGCGAGCGGCCCTAGGCGTCGGCGGGCGGCCTTGGGCATCCGCGGCCGGCCTGGGCGGCCTTGTGCTGCTTGGGCTGGCCGCGGGCTGCGCAGGCGACCACTGGCGGCGGTTGGCGGCCGCTGGCGATGGTCGGCGGCCGCTGGCAGCGCTAGGAGGCAGCTGGCGGCGCTAGGCGGCCTTTGGAGCGGTGATCGGAGCTACGGCAAACACGACGGCGATCGCGGTTTCCGACGTTGGTGGCGACGGTTTCCGGTGAACTTTAGGGATTCCTTTCTCTCTCCTAACTTCACAGTGGCATTTTCGTAAATATATCAAAAAAAATAAAAAAACACAAAAAAATCACTAAAATCACATTTTTTTTCAATCTCTCTTCTCTTCTTTTCCTATGGGCGGGCCCCACCTTTTATAGGGTCAAATATTGGCCTTTTCCCCTTAAAAATAAAGGAGACAAAGGCCCAATTAATAATTAGGGCCCCCCTAATAGGAGAGAGACACATCATAACGACTACACATGTGGTAACACACGCACAAAGTGTAGGCTCGTACAGTGGTCCAAACACATGCGAATAAATAACAATAACACATAAGCGGCCGACATACATGGCCTACTAAACAAGCAAAGTGCAAGTAAAGATAACGTCAAACCTTGTTGGGCCGTTAACGAGGCTGGGTACTCCGAAGGCTAGGTCTTGTGTGTGAGCCTTCACATGACAAACACATGGACAAGGTCTTCGAAGTTGGATGGTCCCGCATCAAGATGTACAGCAAGTGTGGTGACGTGGCGGCGGCAGAGGCGGTCTTTGAGGGGATGGGGAGATGAATCTGGCTGCGTGGACGTGGGGGCGGTGATGGTGGCGTTCAGGCTGGGGGCGGTGGCGGTGGTGAGGTTCCGGGAGATGGAGGCGATGTGCGAATTCGTGCGATGTGAGAATTCGTGCGATGCGTAGTGCAAATTTCCACATGAATTTGCAGCACACATCGCACGAAGCCTTTCGTGCGATCGAAAATTCGCATGGGTGGTGAAAAAATTTGCACTGCATCGCACGACCTTCTCTACTTTCTCTATCTTACTCTCCCTCTCTCTCTCCTTCTCTTACTTGCTCGCTCTCTCCCTCTCACGCTCTCTCTCTCTCTCTCTCCGTCTGGCTTTCCTCTCTCTCTTTCTTGTTCTATCTCTCTGCCTCTGGCTCTCCGTCTTGTGCTCTCTCGTTCTCTCATCCTCTCTCTCTCTCCCTCTGGATCTCTCTTTCTCTCATCCTCTCTCTCTTCCTCTGGATCTCTCTTTCTCTCATCCTCTCTCTCTCCCTCCCTGTAACTCTCTCTGTGTGTCGTGATCTCTCCCTCTTTCTCTTTATCGCTCTATCATGCTATCTCTGTCACATGCTTTCTCTTTCTCTCTCTCTCATTCCCTCTCTCTCTCTCTCTCTCTCTCTCTCTCTCTCTCTCTCTCTCTCTCTCTCTCTCTCTCTCTCTCTCTCTCTCTCTCTTATTCTCTCTCGATGCTCTGAATCTCACTCTTTGTTCTCTCTCTCTCTCTATGCTCTGGCTCTCAGTCTTGCGTGCACTCTCTCTTTCTTGTTGATATGACAAAAAAATTAGGGGTGAATTTTGCAATTTTATAATCCATTGTGGTTGTTGCTTTTTAGCTTATACAATAAAATTTATATAACCTTAACTTAAGATGTATAATGACAAGTATAGGCATCGTCCAAGGGAAGCTAATAGGGAATTCAATTAGTGATCTACTTAAATAATTTGACCATATTAAGAATAAATAGGTATTAATAAATGAATATTGACCAATCATAGCCGTTGGATCAATATTCATTTATTTAATTCCAAATATACAGAGAAAAAGTTATTACCATTTTACCTCCAATAAGATATTAATTATTATACATCAATCTAGGCTTGATCTAAATGATTACAAAGAGAAAGAGGAGATCGAGACGACCAAATCCATAACAAATTGACCTCAATCAGACTTAAGAATAAAAAGTTATCAATAAATGAATATTGACCAATCATAGCCGTTGGATCAATATTCATTGATTTAATTATTTATCTTTCTTACACGCAATCACGTGTAGATCTCTATTGTCTAAAATTTTTTGACTCAAAATGATGGGTTCTTTCTCGACTGAAATAAGAAAAAACAATAAAAAATAGACACAATACATAGCGATTTGCACGTACCTGTGCACCTTTTAAGTTTCCCCCAATCACTGGGCGCCACATCACCTCCCGTGCTAGCGCTTTGTATGCGCCTCATGGGAGGTGAACTTACTGCCTAGTGAGAGAATTTCCTGTAATTGTGCAGAAAAGCCCCTGATTAAATGGGCGCGTGCGAACGTATGCTGCTCAAAAAAAAATTTATGTATATGCCCCTCTACTTTCTCTCTCCTCCATATTTTCCTAAAAAACCATTAAAAAATCCTGACTAATTTCATAAAAAATCCTGCAACCATTTTAATTGAATCTTTATGCCTGCAATGGGCGACCGAGAGCTGTTTTAAGGGCATAATTGCAACAAAAATTTAAGAAAACCCCCCACCATCTTTAGAAATTGCTTTAAAACTCTTATTTTCCTTGTAAATATATCCTTTTCTATTTAAAAATCCATTTCTTCCTAGAATAAATTCCCACAAATCCAATAAAATTATAGAAAAATCTAGAAAATTCAGTAATTCATCCCCACATTAATTAACATTAAAATTAATTTTTAAACCTGCCATTTACATTGAAATAGAATTATTCCAAACTTAAATAAATTTCGTAAAATTCATAAATTAACGAAAAATTAGGGAAAAATCAGAATTCACTTGGAAAAATCAATTAACATGCAATATATGATAACAACCTTATTTTAAACTCTTGAAATGCATAAAATTATGCTTATTGCTTGAATTAAATACCAAATCTAGGGTGTTATCACTTGTACATTCTCTCTCGATGCTCTGGCTCTCAGTCTTGCATGCACTCTCTGTTTCTTGTACATTCTCTCTTGATGCTCTGGTTCTCAGTCTTGCATGCACTCTCTCACACACACACATTCTCTCTCAATGCTCTAATTATAAATCTTGCATGCACTCTCTCTCTCTCTCTTGTTCTCTCTCCCTCGACCTCTATCTCCTGTTCTCTTTCTAGCTCTTTCTGTCTCACGTCCTCACTCTCTCTTTTTCACATGCTCTTTCTCTCCCTCTCTCGCTCACTCACTCTCTCATTCTCATTCGCTCTCTCTCTCTCTCTCTATTTATCTCTTTCATTACATTTTGTTTATTATCTATGTTTATTTTTTATTTTTTATTAATTCAAATACTTAGATCAATCAGATCAGAACTAGCCAACTGGAATAAAATCACATCAGATTATTCAATCCAAATATTGAGCCATATTGAAAAAATATGACCCGAACCAGATGCAAAGATTGAGTATGAATTGAATCTATCTTGTGTCTGATCAGGGTTTGGATTTGATCTTTCGAATGGTAGATTCGATTGATCAGTGAAAATCCATGATCCCAAGTGTGACATGGCACAATAAAAAGATAGATTTTTCACAATATATGTGATGGAAGACTAATATAACATGCTATATGTGCATTCATTTTAATTAACATCAACCAAACTTAATGGATTGTGAACAATAATTTTATGCACATTATGAATTTTATCCCATTTCTTCACTCATTTGCTCATTTTTTGCATAAGTAGTCCTAAGATGATGTAATTTTCAGGTTTGAAATTTTTGAAGGTCAAACCTTCAAATCGAATCATGAAGAGCGAATGAAGTAATGAAGAGTGGGCAATGCATAATTCCCAGGCAGAAAATCAGAACCCAAGTGTTGTCTTTGGCAGGCTTTTTGATTTCCTTTCCATCACCTTTCATAATTCAGGATGAATGGCATGAAAAGGTGCTGAAAATTTTACCCAATTCCGACTTATGGATGAAACAATATAATATTTTAAAGCAAGGAGAAAAGTCAGATTTCTGAATTTTCCTAATAAAACAATATAATTTGGATTTTTGTCACGTTGCATGTGCCACATGGTAGGGCAGCCAAGTAAACAAGCAGCCGCATGACCACACAAGTGGCACCCACGCGTCGTAATGATGTAGTACGCGGTCTGCTACGCGGGGTACATGCGTGGCAAGCAACGGGGATGTCATGTCAAGTAGATGAGTTTCGATACATCAATACATTGTAGAGACATGTGGTGTGATTTTGGCGTTCTCGCCTAGATCGTACAACGAGAAATGCACCTGCCATTTCTCTCTTCTCAAACTGTCTGTATTGGGAAACAAGGATTCATTTGGGCGTTCTGGCCCAGATCAGATGACACATGAAGTGTAATGGAAGTCAAGTGTGCTCAACTCTCCAGACACACACATATGCGATGCCACTTCTCTCTCCTTCATTCTTTGGGGGCTATGTGGCGCGATTCAGGCAGTCCTGTCCAGATCAAATGACAGAGAGAGAGGTTGAGGTATGACATACATGTACAGTGATTCACACATGCACACATGTTGTCCTCTCTCTCTCACTCACTATCTTCCTCCCTTAACTTTTCTTTATTGAGGTGCCACATGTCACTATCTGGGCGTTTCCACCCAAATCAAATGGTAGATGTGGTAAATTTGGAAGAATTAGTCTTTTTAAATGTATATTTTAATAATCCCAAAAAATACTCCTCATACAGAATATAATGAAAATAATGGTAATAACTTTAACGAGATACTATTGCATACAATGAGTGATATGTAATATTTTATATGACTTCCCTAATATTTAATTCTGAGGGTGAGATGTTTACATCTAATAACATTTAGAATCTTTCATTACAAGTATACAAAATATTGGATATGAAGAGTTGAAATTTGTCATCGTGAAAATCATCAAAAATTATACGGATTCAATTATATGTGGATACTGATCACAATATATATCCATAGAAATATCACTTTAAACATATGAAAATAACATCAGACGATAAAAAATATCATCAAGATGACATGAAATATTTTCATCCTCATTTGCATCACATACATCTTTCTTGACTTCATATCAATTTCATATCCTAGATTGTCTTGCAAACTAGTTCAAATCGAGGATGCAAAATTGGTTCTACCAATGGAAAGTCCGAAGTTGGTGGCGATGTAATGTGACAAAGAGGGAGGGGTGGATTATTTTATGTTTATTCTTCATGTTTCGTAAAATATTTTTAGTGATTCGTTGATTTATCTTTCAACCCTCAATCTTACAGTGCACATATTTTTATCCTGGTTTAGGGACCTTATAATCTGACTGTCCAGTGCTGAGTACGTATGGCTTGCCTTTTCCAATAATTTCTAGGAAATACTGATCTTTACACCTCTAACCAGGGTTGTAACATTACCTCGATACAAAAAGCAGAGAATGTCCCCCAATGACCCCTACCACTCCCCGTGTCCTTAATCACTACCCACATCAGTATTGACCTCCTCAGCTACCAAACACTCCAACTCCAGTGGGCTGACTGCCTTGCCAAGATCTCACATTGCCATAGACTTTTTTTACATCCACGTGGTGTGCTTCTCAACTTAGGTTGAGTCTCTTTTCTAGATGGACTTCCATTCCAGTCTCAGAGAGAGTTAATGAACGAGATAGTGAGTGTATCTAACTTTGAGATTCCATATGGATATGTTAAATAGAGAGAAATATATAATCAGTATTATTAACTTACTATAAGGGAATTCTCTTCGACTTGAGTTTGACCTTGTATGGGTTGAGCTTGATTGATTTGGCATTGGACTAAGTTGAACTTTGATTGGGTTGACCTTGAATAGATTGAAATAGTTAACCATTGACCAGATTAAGCTTTGACTCGATTGAACTTTGACTTGGTTGACCTTGAACTTAGAATGACTTAAGACAATATTGATATGATAGCCAAAAAACATATAATAGTGAATTTATTTGGCATTGGACTAGGTTGAACTTTGATTGGGTTGACCTTGAATAGATTGATCTTTGATAAAGTTGAGATTGAAATAGTTAACCATTGACCAGATTAAGCTTTGACTCGATTGAATTTTGACTTGGTTGACCTTGAACTTAGAATGACTTAAGACAATATTGATATGATAGCCAAAAAACATATAATAGCAGATATCATAGATGGAAAGATTAGTTAGATCAGGATATGAGTAAATGTAAGCAAATAGCTCAAGATTCTTGAAATGCATCGAATGAAATGTGAAGCTACAAGGGATGCCAGTATAGAACTGTTAATGATAATATCAAGTATTTGGGATGAGGATAAAGAAATATGTTAGAAAAAGCCTCATTCATGAGAAAAAGTGCCCAATTATGATGGATAAATAAAAAAATGGGAAAAAAGTAATTCATGAAAATTCAGTTGTTTAAACTTGTTGAAATACTCAAACAAGTAAGTACCAATATGAGTCTTATCAACTAATCAAGGTACACTAATATTTGTATATAAAAAAACAGGGATATGATTCTTATCAATCTATCAAAATGCAAAATCTGAAAAGTGCAACCACTTGAAGACGTCATCGGCACAAACCCGTCGGTGTTGAGTTCTTCCCTCCCTGAGAGGATGATGGGGGACCATCGCACCAGCCAGACCACGTCCAACAACCTCGTCATGCAGCTCGAGCCGACGTCTACAACCTCGGTTTCAAGTTCAGAGCCTAGCAACGGGTCGTGAACGTTTGTTTTTATTTTCATGAATTTTGGTTCTTTGTTGAATTTTTGGATGAGCCTTCGTGTTTGGGCCTCGTCCATTGTTGCTTTTGTTATTTGCTTTGATGTATGTTTAAGGGGAAACCACTCGGCATGAGATGGTTTCCACTCGTTCGGTCCAATTGGGCATCCTCCCTATTCTATATAAAGGGAGGCATGCCCAAGAAGCCCTTGGAGTGCATTTGGAAATTTGAAAAGTCTTCTTCATTTGGGCTCCCGCCTCCTCCCGTTGGGAGAATTATTTTACCGTTTTTCTAGAGTAGATCATGGGAGTCTTCGCCTGCACGTCACCAGATTCACCACGTGGGGATCACTTTGTGGAAGAACTACACGTCGTCAACACCCCCACCTCGTCGTCATCTCATCTTCTTGGCGCGGCTTCAAGAAACAGCCATTTCAAAAATTGTTTGGCCGACAGGAAGATTGCTCTCGGGCGCCTTCGCGCTCACCCTCGCTCGCCAAACGCCAGGACGAAGCCGTCCGGTTGTCTTCCAAAGAACCCTCTCCTTGGGAAGGTGACCTTCCACGAATAACATTCTTGGAAAATCTTGGAATTCTCACCAAGAACTTCCAAGTGCCGTGGGACCCCGCGCCCCCCCTTGCACTGGTCCACGGTGCCACCATGCCCCCCCATCCCATGTCTGCCCACTACCGCGCCATGTGCCGACGTGCACGCCACCCGGTGCCTCGCACCCCCGCGCCCACACGCGTGCGGCCCTGCATGCCCGCGCCCGAGCCTGCGCTCGCACGTTTGCGCCCACCGCCGCTGCCGACCATCGTCAACCGTGGTTGCCGCGGTCACCGTCCGTCGATCGTGCTCTGTGCACACGAGATCACGGCCACGCCTACCGCCCACCCACGCTTCCAGTCCACCCACGACTACCATCATCGACCGTGAAACAATTCCTCACCACGGACTTATGGGTCTCGACCCACCATGTACCATCGTTCCCCACTCTTAATTTCAGTAGTCTTATTTCTTTTAGTGTCGTAATTACTGCACTCCTTTGCCTACTATCAACAATTGAATATAGGACTAGCCACATACTTTTCGAGAGGTAGGGATTTCTTGTGATACAACTAGGTCTTCTAGCAGAAGAGTACGTGGACGCCTCTGGACACTTCGTGTCCCTCACTTTGTAGTTTTTCTAGTTGATCTCATTGGATCATTGGGAGTCTGACCGTGGGCAGTCCGCTCTTGAATCTTTAATCAATCGTCATACTAGTTAGCAATTGCCTCAATATTTCTCATTGGATTTGCATGATACATTGCATTCCATACACTCTTCATGTTAACTTACCGCCTGACCTGTGTTATAACACGAGCTGTCCGATCCCAGTGCTTATCGTGTTACATCAGGAAAGCTTTGTAATCTTTATATGATAGATAGGTTGAAATATGAGGTATGGAAATGGTAAAACTCAATGACCTTTTATATCACAGATCTATAGAAATATGAGGTACAAAAAACATGAAATATTTTCTACTCTTCTCCATCACTGATAACTAAAATACAAGGTATGCAAAATGAGAAAAATTCACGATCTACTCTATCATGCAGTTGTATATATCTAAAGTGAGAAATGTGTAGAACTGTGAGAATCAAAATTGAGAGGTCTTATTGAGGTCAAGTCCTCTTTTATTGTTAATGGGAATCCCTTCACATGAAAAGGCTTCTTGTATCATTGAGAGCTGAGAGGCACAACTAAGAGAGAGCAGCACAATTATCAAACTATGTCATTTTTTATTCACTATCTTATAGTTTTATGCTATCATGTATTTACAAGGTATTAATAAATAACATAATAACACCCTTTGCGTGCATATAAGAATGCTATGAAAATATTAACTTAACTGAGAATAATGTTTTATGAAATATTCCTTATTTCACCCAAGTCATGAGATCAAAATATATTTTAAATATCAGTTTAGGTTTAGACAAATCAATAATGAATCAAAATCTTAGACGGGCATTAATTCAAATACTTTACATCAAAATAAGTTTTGTGCAACAATCCTATTCTATGGAGGCCAATGACGTAGGTTCCTTGTAAGTATCTTTGGTATCAAAGGAATGAAGAGATACTTGAGTATGGCCAAGTGTTCTTCCCTACTTGGCAGCGCATTGGGTGAGTGGACATGTAGTGAGACATTCTGAGGGGGGGAGGGAATTTGGGGGATGAGGTAGAAGTGAGGATGGAAAGATGATAGAGGGGGAGGGTAGATCAGGTGAGGGGGAAGGGACTAAACAATGGGGTTGTGGTTCTAGTCAGGCTAGCACGAGGGGAATGATTGGGTGTGAGATTAATGATGGGGAGAAACTATGAAGAGAGGGATTTGTGGAGATGCAAGACCAGAAGTTTATGACATGCGGGTGTAGGGGGGATGGTAGGATACGAGAAGGTTTGGGGGGGAGTGACTAGTTGTTTTTCTAATAGAGATGGAAGTATGCCTAGATGGACCCTCCTCAGCCTTGATACACACTCCAACATTAGTCTCATCCAATGCATTGAAAAGTGAGAATGCAACTGATGTTGAGGCAGGGCGAAAAGGAAAGTGTGGAATCCACAAGGAGGTAATGAGAGAGTAAATTTCAATTATATTTTAAAATAATTTTTTTGGTAATTTACATTTTTTATGGATTGGGAATTATTTTCTAAATAGAAAAATCAATGAAATAAAGGAAAACTAGTCAAAACTGTCTTCAATAAATGAAATAACTATTTATTTTGTTTTCAATAAGTTAAAATAATTTGTTATAACTTTAATAGTTTTTTTGTTTTTTTAGGACAATCAATAAATTTTAAGGTTAAATAGTACCTTGGGCAGCCATTCCCTTGGTAAAATATGCAGGCAGCTGCATTGGCTGCAATGTAATTTGGAGGCAACGACTCACCATTGGGCAGCAGAATTGAGCATCATGAGGTTGCGGACGAAAAATGCTGTAACTTTTTCCACATGGGGATTGTTTTAGCACCGTTTGATGCATTGAAAAGCTTCAAGTCAAGGCTATCCTCTGGAGTTTACATAAAATAGTGTAAAAATTTTAATCAAATATTCAGGAGATCTCATTCTGTATGTTCAAAATATTATACTGAAATAATTTTAAATAATCCCTGATTTTATCTGTTTTTGATATTTTGTTAATTGATAACACCCTAATTTCTGTCTTTATTTCATGTTTTTAGCATGATTTTATGCATTTAAAGAGCTTAAAATTGGGCTGTTATCATATATTTACATGAAAATAATGTTTTCAAGTAATCTCTGATTTTTCCATAATTTTCTGTTAATTATATGAATTTTTAAGGATTTATTGAAGCTCAAAATAATTATTTTTTAATGAAAATGACATATTTAATATTTTATTTTGACATTTATCAGCATGGGAATGAATCAGGGAATTTTCTAGAATTTTTTACGAATTTTTAGGATTTTTCTGGGATTTATTTCAAGAGGAAATGCGTTTAATCTAAGAAAAAAGGCATATTTATAATAAAAAAAAGTCTGTATTTTTACAATTTCTGAACTTTCTGGGCCCTTTTTGCAACGTTTCATTGCAAAAAGACTTAGAAAACAGCTCTTGGTTGCCAATGCAGGCGTAAAGATCTAATTTAAAAGAGTTCAGGGTTTAATTGCAATTGTATTATTATTTTTTTTAATATTTTAGAGAAAAACGGAGGAGAGAGAATGCGAGAAGGGGTAGATTTCTAAATATTCTTTGGGCGGCGTCGGATTGCAAGAGATTATGTTGTAAGGGACGTCGCTAAAAAAACCGCCCAAGTCCATTCCACGTGTCGACGTGGCGCAACGAGAGCCGTTGGATGAGAATACAACGACGTCACGCGCACGTCAGCTGCAAGAGGTAAGTTCACCACCCGCGCTGCGCGTACAATGCGCGCGCACGGGCGGTGACGTGGCAAAAACGGAGTGGAAGAAATTAGTAAAAAACGCACGTTTACGTGCGTAGCGTTATGTATGCAAAACCCGCACTTGTGAATTCTAATTGTTTTCATTTTTCTCTCGCCAGGGGTACGTGGCGTGATGGGAGAGTGCCCGCCAAAGAGATTTGAAATGCTGCCGCCAATGAGGCGTCGACACGTCATTGCGTGTATTAATAAATAAATCAATTTTTAATCCAATGGATTAAATTGGTTTAAAATTGATTTATTAATAACTTTTGATCCGGAAGTCCGATTGAGATGAATTTTTTATGGATCTGTTCGTCTTGATACCCTCTTTCTATCTTTATGGTTGGATTATTCAGATTCAGCCTACATTGATAGACAAACATTAATTACTATACGGGGGTAAAATGGTGATTTTCACCATGTAACCTCAGTATAAAAGCTGAATTTCGAGAGGGAGAGCTCATTCTTGATGGTTCTCTATCACAACTGCAAGACAGAGAGGAGTCCCACCCTGGATCAAGTTATCTGGTACTTTTTCCTTGATTGTATTTGGATTTGTGCATTTTGAATGAGATTAGTTCAATTTCTTGTTTCTTCTTCTTGGTTTTGATCTGAAATTCTAAATCGCTTGGCTTGAGCGGCATGTACAAGCCCTGATTAGGATTGAGAGGAGAATTTGAGGGATTCAACTAAGCATTCAACTGCATTCCAAAGAAAAACTCTAAAAAAAATTAGTTTTAATTCTTAGGAGATTAAATTACCCCCATTTCAGTTCTGAATTATCAAAGTTGCAAAAACAAACCAAACTTAAATTAAACATTCCCTTTTAACCTCTCTAATTGACCTCTTGGATCCTTTTATTAGGATCAAAGAAGCCAATTTAGAGCTCCATATTTCTTCTATTCATCTCAACTCTTCTACCCCCCTTTCTAAATTCTCATCTAATTAGGGTGACTTGATCCTCATTGAAGATCAAATTCAGTTTAATCAGAGTGAAACGACCAATACAATCACCAAATCGAATTCCTTACTAGCTTCCCTTGGACGACACTCGTACTTATCACTATACGTCTTAAGTGGAGTTCTTATAAATTTTATTGCATAAGCCAAATCCACAACGACAAGGGCTAAAAACGACACGTATAAAAGTTATTTTGTTAATATAACTTTTTCTCTAAGTACATATTTTTATCTTGTTGAAATTCCTCATATTTTTATCTTGTCACTTCCCTTAAGGGAAAAGAAGTGTGTTTTCTCCAAAAATACTGATCACACTTGAACTCTCTCTCTCACACTCCTGTAGAACAAGAAGGGATCAAAGAAATCTGATGTGCTCAGCCTCCACCGACAAGTTGGGAGAAAAAATCTAAGATGAGATAGAAGAGATGGGAGAAGATATTCAAATAGAAGTGCCAACTCTCCCAACCATTGGATTTAAGTCCATGGGTTTGGAGGGATATGATTACTTGAGTTCCAGTCTGGATTCGCGTTCCTTCCTTCCCACATTTCAAAATAGGCATTTCAAATTTAAATTGAGGGTTAGTTCCACAAGTCTTGCCTTTAGTTAACCTAGTTATTAAGGGGCTTCTAGAGTGGACTTCTTGTGTATTGGGTCTCTTCTACTTAGCAAGGAGATGGCTTGTGATTCTCCCTTCCTACTGTGTATCCCAAATTCACCATTTTATTTACTGAAGTCCTGTATTTTAAATAAAAGTCCAAGAAGATGTGAGAAATCCACTTTACTCTTGGAGTCAAGTGGGGTTAGATTCAAGAATAAATAAAATAGATAAAAACAGAGCTTGGGAAAATATATCATAAAATTCTCATTTTATCCTTGAATGGTGAATAATTCAAGTAAAAATCCAACAATAAGTGATAAAAAGACGTATAAAACCATAATTTTATTTACTAATTTAATGTTATTAGGGAGCTTCTCAGCCTCCATTTTTATCCACTAACGAGCTGTAGATGCGTGATGGGCGGGGCTACCTAGGTTGAAGCTACATAGGGCCGAGCTAGGGTCGTGTGGTGGCTGATGGGGCTGTCATTTGTGTCATAAGCAAATGCTTGATTGAGAAGTAGTGTAACAATCATGTGTAACATTCCTTGACGCTACGATGTACTCATTATAAGGAAAGGGAGGGAGAAAGATGGGTGTAGTATCTTGAAGAATATGGGTCCCCTTTTGTCAATAAGTGTGAAGAGTGTGTCCTAGGAGCGTTCCATGTGTGAAAAACATAGTTAAGTTAGCATAGAAAATGAGCTGATGGATCATCTTGTCCCAACTCTAACTAATCATATAAGGGAGAGGTGCCGTTAAGTAAACCTTGACAAAGACTTTTTTGTTAAGACATGAATGTTCCAATAGCATTTTCAATGGTTAAAGGTTATTTGATGTGAATATATGTGGACTGAGGCAAGTAAATCCAATCCATAGTAGAGCATAACCTGGTTCTTGTTCAGGTGAACTGCCCAATGTTTTTTTTGTTCAATCAGAAGTGTGCATAAATAAGACACTAATCATCCATACAAGCAACTTCTCCATTATTTGATGCACCTCAAAAAACATTTAACAATTCTATACCATATTTTTTCCACTGTCCTTATCTACCAATCGGGCATCACACTTCATATACAATACCTACGTTTCCCAGCTTTTCTCTTTCCTCTCTCTTGTAGGAACCCATTATTTATGATAATTAATACTCCAAAGTCTTTCTTTTATCCCTCACTATTATCATCCTTGTTTTTATTCTCTTTATTTTATTTTTCACCTTCTTCTTGTTTTCCCAAATTCTCTCCATTACGAGATGTCGGGATCTCATTTTAATGTGCAATGCATTCTGGAAATCATTCACATTTGTTGTACATTCCATTTTAGTTTTGGTAAATCGGTCGTGCATATAATTCATTTCTTATTGTCTTGACTAGGATTGTGAATACATATAATTGTGAATTCAATATGCATTCAAGCTCCAAAATTAAAATATATATGCACATTGGATTTTGGTGGAATTTAAAGAAAACATTAAATAAATTCCCCCCAGATTGTTTAGATGCTATGAGGGGATTGTACACAAAGATCTTTACCTATGAATTTAATTTTTTGTAAAGATATAAATGATAGTATTAAGCTGTGGAAAAAATTAGCTTCACCACAGAAGCTCGGAGTCAAACCCTAGTATGAATCACTATTGTACGCACCAAACACCATGTCATTTAAATATGTGCTAATGTATAAAATATGAACTTCCCCTAACACCCTTGGGAAATGTGTTATTCCATTTGCATTTTTCCCTGGTTGATGCTAGGTTTAAAAAATCAAACCAATCCACACCAAACTGACATAGCCACTAGTAACCTGAAAATTTATACATTTAATTTTAGATATTATGAAGTTTAATGTGAATGGTATCATACTGTTAAATGGTCAATTTTGTGTTTAGCTGAATTTTATAACTATTTCTTAGTTTTGATGTCTAAATGATTTCTTGTAGTGAATTCAGATTGACATGAAAGTTCTAACACAAAACCACATTGAAACATGCCAATCACTAGACCCATACCAATTATTAGTATCTTTATGGATTTGTTCATGATTAGGAATTCAAACAGAGAAGGAAAGAGTGATACTTTTCCACCATTGTAACACATCAATCATAACCACTAGAGATGCAGAACTCGAGGCAGATGCAGTGGCATTGCAAAGGAGAAATAATAAGTTGATGAGCTAGATGAACCTTTGAGTAGCTGGACCTATCCTTTTTTCCTCTCTCTCTCTCATGTCTAAATCCATATATTAGGACAACCATTAAAATGTAAAAGGCTTCAGGACTTGCCCCGATCTGATGGACATACCAAACTTCTAAAGTTGAATTTTCTTGCATATCTAGGATTAAATCTGAGAATTTTGTTGCATTATCAATTTTCTTGTATGTTTTTAAAAATGAAAATTATGGGTAAAATGCACATTCTCTAGAGAATATGTTTAGTTAGAAAATCCTAGTATTTATGACAAAAACCTTTAAAAGTAGATAGTTTTTTCATTAGTAAAATCAATGGTAACCATCAAACCTTTGAAATAAACCTCCTTATTTTCACATTTGTTCCCTTTTATACCTAATAACCTTTTCTTCAGGTGAGGACCAGATTAAAGAAGATCCATCCTTGCAGTCATCCATTCAAATTGATACGACAACTATAATGCTTTTTCTTGCATTTGACCAATGAGAAATTTATTCTCATTTTATCATAAAAGTGTAAACTAATTAAAAATACAAGAGAATTTTACATCCAACAATGCTATATTTATACAGTGTATTAAATTCTATAGTGAATACATAAATTGCTGATATCAAATTGCGGGAAAAAGGTATCCAAAGGGTTTCCTTTTCATTTGTAATAGCCACAAAATTATGGAAAGTTTCCTAATATCATGAAAATTCATACCATGTTAAGGAAACATTCCATAATTTTTTTGTATTAATATTGATTATATAATAGTTTAATTATTAATAGATAATGTAAAATAATATTTGAAAAAATTTAGATATAAATAAATTAAATTTATAAAATGTATAATTTGTTGGGTTCTAAAGGCCTTGAAATGGATGAGAAAATCAAAAAAATTCTGCAGCGGAAGACTTGAATGGAATCGAACAGCATCTATAAAATCATTGAGATGAAGTACCTTTGCACAGATCGCATCCGTGGGTATTTTTCATAAAACCCCCAAAACTTAAGTATATCTTCCGACGTACAAAAGACCATTTGCGTGTGACCCTCTAGGCCCATGTATCAGTCTAGTTAACGACTCCATCATCCCAATAACGTTTATTGGACTTAAAAATTAATTAACTATATCATCATATAGATTAATTAATGTTAGATCGATTTAACACAACTGATAGGTCGAGTCTCCAACACGTGGGGTACCAAGTTACACCTCGTGCTTTAGAAGATACAAAGGAGTGTGTATCGACTCACTCTTGGAACTTGTTCATCATTGGTTACTGTGTACATATCCACTTGACGCTCCTTGGATGACTTAGGGTATGGTCAACCGTCAAACCCTAATTGGTCATCTGAGTTAGTACTGATGCATTCAGAAATCATCAGAGAACTCTTCTCCAATATTTCATTGCCTTGGCTAAGGACTTCATCACATCATCTTCCTTGAGCCGTCACCTCTCATACCGAGGGTGGATGATCCCATCTTGACCACTCAATCATCTTCGTGAACTTCTTGATGCACCCGAACTAAGACCGTTTAGAATCCCATGATTAGAGACTCGTTGGCCAAAGTACAACCGTCCGTCCACAAAACGTCTTTGGTGTCTCAGGTCTAAGGACCACTTACAAAACCATGATGTGAATCAACCTGATTGACAGTTCGGTATAATACCATTCAGGGATTCGTACGGATCAATTCAGTGAACTCTTTACACTAAAGAGCCACCGACTATCTATCCTTAGTGTCTCCACACTAATGGCTACGGGACCGACCATACTCATCATATGAGTGAGGCTAGAGAGTGTTATTCTGTCCGGATACTTCGACGTCCTTCTCATGTATCCTTCGAATAGGAATGTTTAGAACACATGCTTAAAGACTAGTGATCTCCGTATTACGATCTCATCATAATTCACAAAGTCCGATCATGTATTCATGGACTTCATTATAAGCATCACACGTGCAATATAATGAATATGTTCTATTAATGAACATGGAACGAGATGTGGAATGTGTGATTGGCTTGCCGGCCACATATATTTCCATCATAATTTTCCTAACTCAAATGCATAAATTGTTGAAAAATGATGTGTAAATGTACGATGTGAATGCATGTTATCACACCCCACAGACTTAAATTACTGATAGTCCCTTAGAATGACAATGTATAGATATTCTATAAGTTCTTCAGATGCTTTTAGGATGGTTAGGATTCGAGGGCCTACATATGATATCATAAATATGCCACATGGGATTCCAGGCTTTATTGATGTACAGATTAGTGCATTTCCAATTTCAAGTGTCTAGGCATTCCCCCAAGTATAAACACTGGTTAACTTTATGTTCCGAATGATGCATATAGATGCTCAACGCAGTAGAAAATGTACTAATATTAAGCTGCCAGAATTCACCTCAACACTACTGTTCAACAGCACCTTCCACTATGAACAATGGTACATAGCATATATATAATGTTGAAGGCTAAGATACATGAGCAGAATCTTCACCAAAAAATGAAACTGAATACAAAATAATTATGACTATGTCTAATATTCTTATTTATTCATGTTAAAGTTTGTGCCTTTGGCATTTATTTGATCTCTGATTTTTAGGATTCGGTAAAGGAGATAAGAACATAGATGGTTTACTGATGCTAAACGGTGCCTCTCCAATACAAGCTTAGTTGATTCACAATTCAATCCCAAAATAAGTTTATGTACCCTTTATGGTTCAAAGATATTCATGCTATTGATAAAAATATCATTTTAAAGACTGGAATGAGCTTTAGATTCTGATATAAAATAAAATTCTAGAAGGCTTCCTTGACTTCAAAGCTTAAAGCGGTGAATGCATAGTTTGAAGTGGTAATGCAGTAAGGAAATATACGATGAGCCTGGGGTGTATGATAAGACTACCCCAAAGTAATACTTAAACTCAAGGGGTCCATTTACCTGAGGATTGTTACCACAGACCTTGCAATACAAATGTTTCTCTTTTCACTAAATCCTCATATATGAAATGTTTTATATGAAATGTTTGTTTTGGTTAGTGAAGAATCATCTAATAAGAACTAATCCAAAAAAAGTATGGTGCCTTAACTAGATTATTTGTAGAGAAAAAATATAGAAGTATATGCTTTAAATGCATTATGAGCAGTAATAAAGTGTGGAAACTTTGGGGAATCAGATCTTGGTCAAAAGCTGACAGGCTGAGTTGTCAAATATATTATTAACACAATAATATATCATTTGTGTACCTCAATGATTTTAAATTACTCATAATAATCCCAGATCTGAAAAGTACCAGAGTGAATGTTGTATTAATAACATTTCTCCATTTTGACAAATAAATATCACTATTAGCGCTATGGTCACCATGGGCTTAAGATATGACAACATGCCATAGACTCCATAAGGTAAGGCCGGGCGGGCTTAGAGCCCCTATGGAGGACATACATCAAGCACCTTTACACCCAGTTCCAAGTATTCTTTGACAATAACTTTATATTTCCTAATCATCCATCCAATGGACATATGATAACTGGTGTTTATTATATATTTGCCTTACAATATCATATTTATTCGTTTGAAATAATTTACCTCATACATTTTAAAATGATAATTTGCGGAATTTTCAGATTAAAGATGCTTAAATAAGTAACAAAGTGTTATAATACTTTTAGTTCATAAAATGATAAGATTATGCATGATCATAATTTAAAAGAATTACAGGTTATTTTATGATTTATTAAAATCAAACTATTTATCACATCTCTATTAGTTTTTGATAGTTACATATGAGGCAATAAATATAATACAAGATATGTGGGCAGATTACTTACTTCTAATAGCAGGCCAACGTCAATACGACAATTAGAACTTAAGCCAACACCCGACATCAATCATAGCGTAGACCGACATCTGAGAGAGAACTAGAACTTAGGCTAATGACTTCCCAGAACATATTTTTTTAGGCTCTTTATCTATCACTGGAATGCATGTGTAACCTAACCCAATGATAAAAATTCTTCCCAGTCAAAGACAGAAGATCTTATTTCTTTATTAATATTTTTAATGACATATGATAGACATTATTTTACTTTCAGGATTTTGTTGTAGGCACAAATTATGATGGGCACAAATAACATGTGTAGTGTTTAGTACAGTATGAGATTCTGGAGCATCCAATGAAAATGAAGGCCAAAATACATTGTGGATTGGGTCAAAGAATTTCTTCAGGATCTCTCGGATTGACATGACCCCACCAACCATAGTTCCTCATGTACATATAGAATTAAGGCATTTTCATCATTAATGGAATGGCTACCCTATCTATATTATTTGAAATGATCATCCCCATTTCTGTCCTATTCTGAAATTGAGACGTAGATTGGAAAGTGATCCAGATGAGTGAATCGAAGTTCAAATTTTGTGCCATTTAGTAAATTTTAAGAAGTCACCACTTTGATGAATTCTTTTGATTTTATCTTCAGATAACTTAGAATGATTATCTCAAAGAAAAAAAAAATTAACTCATCAAATTGTTCTAACTACTATGATGTCTATTCATATCGATTATTTTTACTTGTGAATGCTTTAATTACCTAAAACTATTTCTTTATTAGTCATCTCTTATGTTAAATATTGTTACAACACATTAAAATAAATAATGATAAGGAAATTAGGCTCAAAATTAATAATTGTCCTGTCTACTGTATTCCCTCATACAAATTCAGTCTGTCGCATTGGTGAGTTTGACTTTATAAATTCTCTATTGTTTTAAATTTTTTTAATAAATGTAATCATTAGGAATGAAATCATTTGGTGGCCATATTCCAAATTAAACTTGTAATCCCATTCAAGCTGGTTTAATGATAGCTTATCCATGGTGCATGGCCAGATAGTCATAGTCCATTATGACTATAGTTTTGGATCATCCCGGACATGGACGATGGATGGGATGGGATGAATTTCATCCCGTCCGATGTCCGGATTCGGTGCAGGGACGAAGGAAGGGACAATGTTTTGTCCGACGGTACGAAAACCGTCCCGTCGAGTCCTCTCGGGACAATTTTTCATCCCGTCCGGGGGAAAATCAACCCCTCCCTCATCCAGGACGGAAAAAAACCCGTTTCATACTGTTTGAAATATTAATATAGATTTTTCTAAGTTTTTTATGGAAATACGGAGGCTAGAGAATGCAAAGGGACATATGTACAATAATTTCTGAGCAGCGTCACCTTGCACGCTCGTAAAAATACAGGGACTTCGATGCAAATTATCACAGCAAGGCCACGTGGCTACATCTCAACCGTCAGATGTAAATCCAGTGGTTTTTGGTCCAGATTCGTCCAACCATCGTCCTAGACCTCCAGACGGACGGTTTTTTCGTCCCACAAGGATGAAAAGCGTCCCATCCGGTGGTCCCCGTTATGAATTTTTGTCCCAAATTTCATCCATACCATTGGACGGGACGATTTTTTCATCCCGGAATGAGAAAATCATTCCGTCCGCGTCCCTGCACTATAATTATGAATTATTAATATTTGTGAAAAACCAAAAGTTATCCCATACTTTGATTGAACAAAAAACATTAATCTTGTGTTTTCCTATCCAAAATTTCATAAGACTGTATTTTCACAACCCCTTGAAATTCAATTTAAAATAGGAATTATTGATAGAGTGTTAAATGCATTAAACTTTCTTGGAAATAAGCCACTATTTCAATATTGGCATGCATAAAACTAAAAAATCCCATTTGTAATGCCCGTTTTGATAAGAAAATACTCTAGAAGATGATACGATCAAATATCTTATGACTAGAAACAAAAACTTATAGATGAAAAAGGCATACAAGGTGACTCATGATTGGATATGCTCCTCAAAATTTTGTTTTATCTATTTGTTTCAAAAAGATAAATACCATAAAGTAAATTCCAAAGGGGTCATAGTAAACTTTCCCAACTAAATAAATGGCCATGGATGCTAAAATAATTAGAAATCATTTATCATGTCAGTCTCATGTCATTGGGCACGTCCGATGTAAACTGGCTAAAAATATATCAGAGAAAAATATAATGCATTATAATTCCAAATTTATGGTGTGTTTCTCTATCTATTTAATTTATATTTAGCCAAAAAATTTTATGAAATATTTTTACTAAAGTAATATATAAACTAATGGATGGTAAATATGGGATTGATCCACATGGCGGCATAAAATTTGAATTTGGAATTTTTTCATGACCCTAAAAGTAAAAGAATGAGTCAATAAGTAAAAATTATAATTTTTTTAAATAAATTCTAGGATTTATTTTCTAGCAGACCGGGAAAAATATATTAAATAATTTATGTATTTTTATAATATTTAAGATTGACAGGGAGAAATATATAGTTTTTACATATTTTTAGAGATCTGTTTCTGGAATTAATTTCAAAGAAAAAATGGCTAGACCTGATAAAATATGATTTTAAGAGATCTATCTAGAATTTTTGTTTAAGGTTTAAATGGAATATCAATTTATAGCGTTAGTTTAGGGATTTTGACCTAAAATTTAAAATTTAAAATTCAAAAATAACTTAAATTACCTTTTAGCCGGTGGGTGGTGGTGGTACTAGGAGTGGTGGGTGTTCATGCTGGGGTAATTCATTCAGGTGGCTCAGTTCAGTAGGTGCACTGCAGTATATCTGGTTCACTTGGTTTCACAGTTGTCCAGAACGGAACTCCTGTTGGACCAGTAGGAATGCCCCTGACCCTTACGCAAACCAGGAAGCAAAGACTTATGGCCCCAAATGCTCTGCTTCCATACAGCTTATGATAGCATTGATGATAGTGGGTGCTGCAAAACCCCTAGTTTTCAAGGGGTAAATGGTGGAATTTTGGTGATTTTTTGGAGAGAAAACCTTAGGACTTATATAGTGATATGAAGAAAGGGATGGATTATACATAGAGAAAGTGAAGAACTGGTTAAGGAGATGATGAGAATAGAATTTAGAGATCAAAAAGAATGATTTTACTCATGATAATCTTTCATAATAAACTAGACCTGTGAATTAATGTTTAAAGATAGGAAGAGAATATTCTAGAGAGAGAAAGAGGGGTACATAGCCAGTTAGAAAGAGAAGATGCTGGAATGAAGAGGGAATTTGATGGAAAACAAAATGAAAAATGAGGCTATAAATACCTAAAACTTAAATGATCATTTCCTGACTACTTAATGAATTTCTCAAAAATCATGTACTTTTTAATGAAAATAAGAGGTGAGATTGAAGAAGAACATCAAAAAGCTCAAACTAGGGAGTTTGAACAACTTGGATCCAGGAGAGACATGTTCTGCTGGTTAGCCTCTGCTAAAGCACATTCAGAATGAGAAAAATACAGAGAAACAGCGAATTTATGCGTAAGAAATAATTGTTAAAATACCCTGTCAAGGTTTTCTGTCCCTTTTTCTTACGATTTTGCCTTTTTCTCATTGTTTGAAGATTCTCCCACTAAATTTCACTTCCTATTTTTAGGAAGTAATTCAGGACTAAATGTTTTCATCAATATTTTTCCCAGACTCTGAATGCTCTTTTGGAAGCCAAAACTGAACCTGCCCCTCTAAAGTCCATTTCCTAATAAGTTAGCTCCAAGAAAGGCTCAATCTCATTGATAATTATCCAATTTAATTCATGTAAATTTGTACACGCATGGAACAAGACATTAAGGAACATTATTAAAAAAAATTAACTTAAATTAAATCAAGAAGAATTATTTTGAAATATCCATAATGCGTAGAAACTGAACTTAGTAAGTGATTCATGAATATTTAGTTAATCTAGGGAATAAAAAGATAAATTCAAGTAAAATGGCTCTAAAATCATATTAAATGTATATGAAGAAAAATCCATTTAGCATGTTACCTATAATTTTCATAGGAATTTGTATAATAGTATTCATTATTTCATTAAATGATTGAAAAATAAAAACATTTTTGCACATAGAATCCAATTACCAAATAATCAAGAACAATAATTTAGAACCCATCATAAAATAAAGATAATATTTTGAAATAATAAAGATAATTCAAGCCCAATATTACAACAGATCACAGTATAATCTTGAGGATCATAATTCATCAATACCAGACATGAAGATAATATTTTGAGAAAATGGATTCTTAGAAACATCCAGATAACAGTTTAAATCAAAACTGTACTCAGATAAAAGGAACTTTATTTATTTTTCATTGGAATATATCAGAATGGATTTGAAAATTTTCATAAAAGTATAGTATTATTAGAGTAGTATCGACTATGAATAAACATCTGAGCAGATTCAAAACATGGATCCAAATATACGGTTTCATTGCTAAAAAACGTCGACCAAGTTAACAAGTCCAGTAGTTCAAATTTCAAAAAAATCAAAATACTTCAAAGTGAGAACTGTGCCACCATAAAAATATAAATGTAATGAATAAATAATTTTATGTTCGCCAATAAAATGCAAATGGATTTCAATTTTAACATAATATACATATGCTCCAAATTCACATGTGTTGATTATTTAATATATGAAAATATTCACAGTTTGAAATAAATTACGAAAGGAAATGGTCAACTATACGTTTATTCTACACTCCATTTTTCAAGTTTCCCATTGAAGAAAAAATCAGATATTAAATGTTATTTTAGTACAAATTGATACATACAATGGTAACAAACGAAATAGGCTAGCGGGAAAGAACACCTAAAATCATTCCTTCTCAAAGTTTTACCAACAAAAATTTTTCAAGTATAAAATAGGAAAATGAGTTCTACCAACATATTTCAAATGAGTGTATTGATTTTTGTTGAACATAATTATGTTTATGCTATGATTATTACTTTCATGACTGATTAAATGAAACTGATTTTAGGAGTCCTTTAAAATACTCTAAATTTTGCAAGTAAAGATTACTCTCATCATTTCGAGCTTCTTGAACTTCAGATATTTCCTGTATAATGCCATTTTAAGTCTTTCATATGTAACACTAAGAGAAGTGATCATAATTTTCCCATATGAAGTCTATAACATATACATTTTTTCTCCAATACAAGTGAATATTTATGTATCTGTGTATTATGAGTAATGTTACTGTTGAATATTACTTTGACATTCCTGTATACCTATTAGGGTTCACCATTGCATTGGAACTAACGAAGACTATTCAGAATTGATTTCTCTAAACTATCAAGGCTCCCAAGGGATATTGAGACATATGCATCTTCACTGACCTCATTAACCCAAGACTTCCCAATTCTCTCTTCTATATACTCAATAAGATATTACATTTACTTTTTTGTCCTAATTTATGGGTTATGAGTAATAATCTCAACCAAAAGTTTTTTAAAAATTATAAAAATTACGAATACCCTATTTGTCTTGGTTCCAATCAGTGGGCATTTTGGTTTGGCTAAACCCATATGTATGGGCGTATCCATTTGTCAGGAACAAACATCATATAAATCATTCAAACGTATCAATGAAGTCAAAAATGTCTTTTTGAAGTGCATGAAAATTTCAAAATCAAATTCAGATGGATGGTATATGTTTGAACGGAAAAAAAGGATACATAAATGTCATAATAATTATCAAAATCAATAGTGATAACTATAGCTAAAAATTTTCATACATATTACCATGTTCATATTTTATGCCCATCCATCTAGACACCATACATTTATCACCATCCATTTATTCATACCAACACCTACCATTTATTCATCAAACCATATGACATAAAATCCATTTTTAAATATTTCCCTTGAATGATCTATGTCTAGTACTCTGTGGTTGATGGAGCGCACCCAAGCGTCATCGACAACACGTCATCGGAGCTGTCTTCGTCGACATCAGCATCACCGCCGGTCTGTGTCCACGCCGACCGGCACGCCAAAGCGTGCGTGAAGACGCACGGATTTAAATACCCCAGGTAGAGCACGACCGCGTTCATATCTTCATATTTTCCGTTATCTTCGTATTGTTTTAATTTTCTATCGTTTTTAATCTTTTAGTTCCTTTAATTTATGTTGTAAAATTGAGCCTCTTATTAGGCCCCATAGTTGAACTCCTTGGAAGGGGCCCAACATGGCCCTATATAACGCCATGATGAGCCCCACGTTCATTTTTTAGATTCTGGAGTTTTTCATTTGGCAGTTACCAGCGTCCAGGTCTCACCAAGAAGAAGAAGAAAAAAAGGAGGAAGGAGGAAGAAGGTAGGACAAGGAAGGGAACACGTCATCGCTGCCAGAGTGATCTTTGCCGCTGAATGCAATCGCTGAATTCAGAGCCGTAGCCCGACACCATTGTCCCGTGGAAAAATTTGCCGGAGGCCATCATGCGCATTCCTTGGGTTCTTGTACGCAGCCTGCACCATGCAATCGGTCGTCGCATAAAGCGACACATGCAAATCACGACGCAAGCGCTAGAAGTTCCATCGCATATTGGATATCGAATGTCTGATACCGGATATTGGACGGACAATCCCTAAGTAAAGGTTCTGGGAGAGAGTTTCAAAACTCCTAAGTATATTCTAGAACAAGAGGTGTAGCTTGGTACCCCACATGTTAGCAACTTAACCTATCGATTAGACTAATAAGGTTGCTAATCTATGTGCCCCTATATTTAATTAATAAGGTCTTTCAATAAATGGTATTATGCCTTTAAATTTATTAACTATATTGAAATATGGACCTTGATTAATAAGGTCGCATAATGTTAAAGGATGTTGGAAGGTATAATTTATTTCTTAAGGATTTTTATGAAAAGTTTCTAATAATTATAAATAAAGGGGCATCCATTTTAGGTGCCCATGATACACATAATGTCTTCTTTCTCTCATTCTCCACTCATTCCATAAGGATATCTTGATGATGAGGATATCAACTAGTTCTTGAAGAAGGGGGCAGCAGGCGGTGGCGCGGCGGGAAAGGGGGGAGGGGGCGACGGAGCGGCGGGGAAAGGGGTAGCAGGCGGCGGAGCGGCGGGGAAGGTGGAGGCGGCGGAGCGCGGAAGGAGGAGGGGCAGCGGAGCGCGGGGAAGGGGAGGCGGCGGCGGGAAGGGGAGGGGCAGCGGAGTGGCGGGGAAGGGGAGGCGGCGCGCGGCGGGGGAGGCGGCGGAGGCGGGGAAGGGGAGGGTAGCCGCTGCGCCCCGCTCACTCCCCCTTCCCCGCGCCGCCGCCCCTCCTTCCTGCCGCGCGCGCCTCCCCTTCCCGCCACTCCGCCGCCTCCACCTTCCGCGCCGCGCCTGCTACCCCTTCCCGCGCTCCGCCGCCTCCCCTTCCGCGCGCCACCGCCTGCTGCCCCTTCCCGCGCTCCGCCACCCTCCCCATTCCGCGCTGCCCGCCTGCGTCGGCGGCGGAGAAGGGTGGTGTGGGCGGCGGCCAGAGACGGGTGGCGTCGGCGGTGGCTGCTGACGTGGATGCCACCGTGGAGTCCACCTGGCTGCCACGGTGGCTACCACGTCAGCAGTTGACCATGGGTGACAAAAAAAATAAGAAGATGCCAAGTGGCGTCTTCTTATTGGCCCATGCTATTTTTTAGACAAGCATGAAAGTTCATGCTATTTTTTAGACAAAAACAAAAGTTCATGCTCTTTCGTAGTATTTTCCCTTTTTAGATATGGAGTTTTTCATTTGGCAGCTACCAGCATCCAGGTCTCACCAAGAAGAAGAAGAAAAAAAGGAGGAAGGAGGAAGAAGGTAGGACAAGGAAGGGAACACGTCAACACTGCCAGAGTGATCTTTGCCGCTGAATGCAATTGCCGAATTCAGAGCCGTAGCCCGAGACCATCATCCCGTGGAAAAATTTTCCGGACGCAACCATCATGTGCGTTCCTTGAGTTCTTGTACGCAGCCTGCAACATGCAATCGGTCGTCGCATAAAGCGACACACGCAAATCACGACGCAAGCGCTAGAAGTTCCATCGCGCGTTGACTGGGTGAACCACGTTGCAACTATGTCGTGAACGCCTAGGGCTACTGAGCTGGTCCTGTAGACGCTTGACAGTGGATCGAGAGGCCCTATCGCGAGCTTATTGTCACCCAACGGTGCCGAACGCCACCGTTCTGTCAACGACGGGTGGATGCTCCGATCTGCAAGACTTCGGGCCCGCCGAAGTGCACCAACTTTTTGCTCTGACCCACGCCACTCTGCACCATGCTCTTTGAATCTGCTCCGTGCGAGAGTTAGTAACATCGACCAGCAAACATCCAGGGAGATACAACGCCGAGGAGGCGGTTGACCGCTCGAGTGCAAGCTGGGTCGTTGAGATCTGCGTGCTAAGGGAGAACTCTCTCTCTAGCGGCCGTTGGTTATTCCTACATCCGGCCACAGGATTGATATGAGCTGGTGCTGCCCAGTGCTTGTCTCACGGTCTCCGCACCCTGGCCAGTTATACGCGAGGAATCTCCCCGCAAACGGCTATCCACTGCACATCACGCCTCCGACGGCGCTGTGCCTTTGGAAGCCACACGCGACCGTGCTGTTGTGTCCATAGTCAGTAGTGTCGTTGCTGCTACCCGAGCTGCCCACACCACCAGTCGTGTCATCTGCATCGTGCCACACACATCCGCCACCCATCCCGAACAACGCCAACCCACCTTACGGTGGCGCCCGCCGAGACCGGCTGATTGCTCGAGCCCTCGCTGCCGCACGCCGCTCTCGTCCTCTCATCCTCGCCTCCAACCTCCGGCATCACGCTCCTGCGCCACGACACCGTCGCCAGTTGAGCTATTCTGTGCCCTTCTTCAACACCTTTCCACCGTCTTGCCCGCACCAGCCCGTGCATCGACAACGACACCGACGCAGAGCACTATCACCAATGAGGTACGCCGTTCTCCCTGCTTGTCGGCTTAGTTACGTCTTTCAGTATATTTTTGACTGCACTCCACCGCGCTCGGGTTAGATAGGTGAGAGACATTTATCGTGAAAACTACGAAGTTGAGCATCTTCCTAGGCACAGGCCGAGCCCGTCCGTTACGTGCGAGCCCCTACGGACTGGTTCCATTTGGCGCCGTAGTCACCATCGTCGCTCCAACGAGGGTCAGAAGGTCACTGTCACCAATCGTCTGCTTTGGAGCTTGGAGTTCGGCGAATCTTCACGAGTTGGGGCCTGCACGTACAGTCCGCTTAGGACAATCGCATCACGGAGTTATATTCACCTAGCGATCCTACCCGTCGGATGATGCCATTGACGACGTCAGACATCAGTGATGAATGGGTCGGTCCACAAGGAAGTGGTTGGCAAGTAAAAATATAGATTTATTTGCATTAGAAATGGAAAACAAAGAGTAAAAAAGTATATGTTTGGATGAAGTGTTTTATCATTTGTAGAATTTATATAACTGTTTTCTCAGGAATATCTGTAACACAAGTTAAAGATTTTTACTGATTTATTTTCAATTTTATTATTCCAATATTTGGAAAAAATTAGTCTCGCTGCTGATGCTTAGAAGTGGTTTGTGCGGTAACATTTGCAGCGGGGCACAAATTAGTGCTGCATTACACAGAGTTGATGCCTGGTTATCCATCATAGACACATACTTCAGAATCAGGTGGAACTTGGATTTGTTTAATGCTAGTGCTTGGAATGGGACAGAGAACTAACTGAGATAGAACAAAGTAGAATGGAAAAGAAACAAAGAATAGCACCGAAAGAAAAAACATAATTTGAAATTTGAACAAATTATTTTTTTACCTAATTCGAGAAGTATGGAATAAGATTTTAAAAAATAAAATTGTGGATTAAGAGAGAGGAAATAAATAGTTCACAAAAATTGAGAAACAATTTGAATCATCATAAGTGATTTAACCTATGATTCAAAGGCAAGGATTCTCTAAGATACTTGAGGTGTTTTTCACTTCTAAAGCGGAATGAAATGCTCTTAATCAGCATGATCTCCCATGGGCAGGTACATGCCACACATGCCTTGGCCTTCTGGGAATTCTCAAGAAAGAACAAAATTGATCGAGAAGAAATTTACACAGTCACTTCAAGATTCATATGAATTTTGACTCCACAAGAAGTGTGTCCTTCCTAACTACCTTATTTGTGGTAAGCTTCAAGAGTAGTTTTTCTCACCCATAACTTTTCCCTAAATAGTTATGGTAGTCTGGATCAGTGGAGGATAGTATTATGAAACTACCTCCAAATTTCAGCTCTATTGATTGGCTGGATCTCCACATATCACGCTTTTAAGTTGTCCCAATCTTAGCGATTGAATCTTCTTCCTCTCTCCTTCCAACCACAAGCTTCATCCAAATCCTCACTCTGAATACCGTGCCCCGATTAGCTTGGAAGTTTTCCCCCTCGTGATGGTCTTGTCACATTACTCACATGACACATTTCCCGGCTAGACGAAAGAAACAATAAATTCTCATTATTGTTAGCAGTGACATTTACCTTTAATCAAGTGCAACTTGCTGCGTCTTGCATGCCAAGATCGTGAACGAACATTTTCTGTAGTTAAAATAGACGTATTATTGGTTAGGCCACACCACATCTATCATTTCTCTTCGAAACTTGCGATGCCTTAATGACGCAGTTCCCCCTGATTATCATGTCCAATCATTCGCCAAAGAAGCAATAATGCAGATGCGATAAGTATCCTTGAGAGATTTGTAATAAATCCCAGCAAACTAATAAATGCCGTTAATAATTTGATACCAGAAACTATGACTTTTAAAACCAATTTCCCGAAGAACCTAAAGTCCCAAAAATCTGTGAAGACACAAGAAAATACAGAAAATTTGAAGAATTACCCGAAAGGTTATTTTACTCAGATTAAACCATGATAGCATAAGGTTATTTAACTCATCTGCGTTAAGATTTTCATGTAATTTGCATGTAGTCGGTTACTAAAACAGTTACTGAATGATTCGGATTAAGGAGAGAAAGGAAGGGTCGAACATGGGGATGAGTGGGGACCGAAGAGAGAATAAAAGAATCACTCGGTCCTAGTGGGCTAGACTGTTTCACTCCCAACCGCACTGATCTAATCTTATATCCTTCAGTCCTATTCACTCCCAAGTCCCAACCTGATCCTGCTTGGTTTTGGCGTTGGGAATATCCTAGGCTTCTCAGTTGAAGATAGTTGTTAGAGAGGGATTCAAGATTATGGAAGAGAACAGAAAGGTCTGTGTGACAGGAGCCGGGGGGTTCGTGGCGTCATGGCTGGTGAAGCTGCTTCTTTCCAAGGGCTTCATCGTCCACGGCACAGTTAGAGACCCAGGTGTGAAGAGAACATGCAACGTAGTCTTCGAAAGAAAGATCTACCCGTTCTTTCTCGCTAGACACGAATTCATTCCATAAATATCGTGTCTTCTGCTCGATTTCGGATAAGCAGAATGGGTTTTAAGATTCTCCATATATCGTATCTTCTACCCGTTCTTTCTCGCAAGAGATTAAGATCAGATGACGCTGTTTTCGCGCTGAATTCATTCCATATATCGCATCTTCTTCTTGATTTCGGATACACATATTGGTTTTTAAGATTTCTATCTAGTTAATAATCTGATGGCCGCTTCCGTTCTCAGATAATCCCAAAAAAACCATCCTTCGGAATTTGGAGCATGCGGAAAATCTTCGTCTCTTTGAAGCAGACTTGCAATGAAACGTGGCCTAGTAATGAAAGATCAACCCGTTCTTTCTCGCTAGAGACTATGACCTGATGAACGCCGTTTTTTCGCCGAATTCATTCTATATATTTCATCTTCTGCTCGATTTCGGATAAGCATAACGGGTTTTAAGATTCCTACCTAGTTAATTATCCGATGGCCGCAACCGTTCTCTGATAATCCCAAAAATAACCACCTTCGGAAATTGGAGAATGCGGAAAATCTTCATCTCTTTGAAGCAGACTTGCAATAAAACGCGGCCTTGTAATAAAAAATCTACCTGTTCTTTCTCGCCAGAGAATAAGACCAGATGAACGCTGTTTTCACGCTGAATTCATTCCATATATCGCATCTTCTTCTCGATTTCGGATAAGCATAATGGGTTTTAAGGTTTATAACTATATAAATATCTGATGGCCGCTTCCGTTCTCAGATAATCCAAAAAATGCCCACCTTCGGAAATTGGAGCATGCGGAAAATCTTCGTCTCTTTAAAGCAGACGTGCTTGATTACGAGTCTCTCTCTGCTGCAATCGCTGGATGCGAAGGAGTTTTCCATGTAGCAAGTCCAGTTGTTTTGGAGGCGTGTCATGACCCCCAGGCAAGATCACTTATCTTAAACAGCTCAGCGGGGTCTTTCTCAATTTCTTTCACTACTATAAAAAAATCCTTTGATGAGCCACGTCAAGATTCACATCTATTTTCATAATCTCCTTCCCCGTTCCATCTTTTGTTCATCTGACTTCTTCGCCATGGAAATTATGAGTTTAACGGGTTGGTTTGTTATTTTACTCACCCTTTTCGTTGCAGGTAGAACTGATTCAACCGACCGTTGACGGCACAATAAATGTACTGAAGGCATGTTCCGAAGGAGTCAGGCGAGTTGTTCTGGTTTCATCCTGTGCTACTGCAGTTGCCAATCCAGCCTGGCCATTTGATAAAATAATGGACGAGAACTGCTATTCAGATAAAGTCTTCTGCGAGGAACGGGAGGTGACAGTCTCCACTGTTCCCCACAAATTTGCTAGCATTCTTTTCTCCAAGACTCAAAACACATCATCACCCCAGTTCATGATCTGTTAAAACTTAGATTTTTCCGATGTGATGCAGTACTGGTATTTTATTTCCAAGATTCTTTCGGAGGAAAGGGCAGTCGAGTATTGCAAGTCAAATGGGCTAGACCTGGTTGTTGTTTGCCCCAGTTTGGTTGTTGGCCCTCTTCTCCAGCAGACTGTCAATCAAACTAGCGAGCATCTCATTGAGTTTCTGAAAGGTTTCTCTTCCCGTCAATTGAAATGAATTGCTTTTATGAAGAAGAAGAAGAACAATTGAGTTTTTGAAATGAATTCTTTGTGCTCTGATCCAAGGTTTGTTTATTCGTTGGTTTTTATCTGATTTGCTAATTGCAAATTTGCTACCGGGGATTACCAGTTGTAAGCAGGAAGAAGGAAATTCTTCCTATCCTGATCCAGCGTTTGTTTATTCATTGGTTTTTGTCTGCTTCTAATTGAAAATTTGTTAATTGGGATTACCTGTGGCGAGCAGGAAGAAGGAAATTGCCAATGACGTTACATGTCCAACACTTGGTTGATGCTCGAGACGTTTCTGATGCACTTCTTCTGGTCTATGAGAGCCCAGAGGCCCGGGGTAGATACATTTGCAACTCCTTCAGCATTGCGACATGGGAGTTTTGTGATAAATTAAGAAAATTATACCCAAACTTTTCTTACCCAAAATTGTAAGTTTGTTTCTCGTTGATCCTGCTGAAATAAAATGTTTTTTTTTTTTTTTTCTAATCTCGTGCTTTTTTGTGGGTTATCCTGTTTCAGAAACGATAAGGAAAAACCATATCACATTTTGGGTTCTGAGAAGCTGATGCAGCTCGGTTGGAAGCAAATGCCTTTTGAAAAATCCATTCGCGACACAGTAGAAGATTTCCTCAGTAAAGGTTTCCTCACTCATAATTAAAATACGGCATTTCTACTTTGGACATGATGGCGAAGACATTGGTATGTATGGTATGGGGCTCACTGTCTTTCCTTAATACAGTTAATCTTGAAGTTCTTGTCTTTTGTGCATAACTTTGTTAGGAAGATGAGGAAGACCACTGATGTGGGACACGAAGACGGAATTCGTGAAATTAATAAATTAACACCAATATAATAATAATTAAGTATTCTTTGAGGGTGATCCGAATTTGGTTTAATCCTATAGAAAGGGAACTAAGTCGATGGAGCAGGGATCTAGCAATGACACTTTGGTAATACTTATGATATTTCTAACTTAATGGAAGTAGGATATTTGAAATGATTTACCAAAGTTTAGCACACAAAATTCTAAAGTAAACAACCACTCAAAGCAAATTAACAATTATCATAAACCAACAATTATCTCAAATTTATGGTGTCACAAGGTACCTCAGAGACAGGAGCCAGTAGTTTGATTGTTATGATGTTGAATGGCCTTGATTGACGTTGATTTGGAGCTCCACGAGTGGGTGTGAATAAAGTGGGGAGAAGGTGTGGGAAGCGGATAAAAGGAAGTGTGAGATTTGATAGTCACGAGAAGATGTTGGTGTATTGTGAAAGGGGTGGAGATGAAGTGTAGAAAATGACTTACACAGTGGATAGGTTAAGGCATGAGAATTAATGAAGTTAAGACAATATGTTCAATGATGGGGCTGATGGGGATAAGATGATATGAAAATGATGGAGATGATAAAGTATGGAGAAAGGGAAAAGAGGAACCCAAGAGGAGCTGACGATGTTGAAGAAGAGAAGCTGCTGCAGCCATTCCGTTGACGTTCCGTTGCTGCAGACATTCCATTGTTTTTTTCGGTTGATACCGGACATCGATATCCGGATACCGGTTTCAATATCCGTATATGGAAATCCGATATCCGGTATCCGATATCGGTCTCATCCTATGTCATTCTATATACATCTCTGATATCTGTCTTCACCTATCGAACAGATATCATCTGATATCCAATATCTGGTATCAGACACCATCCGGTTTTTTTCGGATATTGGATATCGAATGTCTGATACCGGATATCGGACGGACAATCCCTAAGTAAAGGTTCCGGGAGAGAGTTTCAAAACTCCTAAGTATATTCTAGAACAAGAGGTGTAGCTTGGTACCCCACATGTTAGCAACTTAACCTATCGATTAGACTAATAAGGTTGCTAATCTATGTGCCCCTATATTTAATTAATAAGGTCTTTCAATAAATGGTATTATGCCTTTAAATTTATTAACTATATTGAAATATGGACCTTGATTAATAAGGTCGCATAATGTTAAAGGATGTTGGAAGGTATAATTTATTTCTTAAGGATTTTTATGAAAAGTTTCTAATAATTATAAATAAAGGGGCATCCATTTTAGGTGCCCATGATACACATAATGTCTTCTTTCTCTCATTATCCACTCATTCCATAAGGATATCTTGATTATGAGGATATCAACTAGTTCTTTAAGAAGAATAAGAGACAATAGAAGAGATCTGACATTCCTATTCAAAGGATACGCGAGAAGGACATCAAAGTATCCGGATAGAATTACACTATCTAGACTCACTCATATGATGAGTATGGTCGGTCCGTAGCCATTAGTGTGACGACACTAAGGATAGATAGCGGGTGCTCTTTAGTGGAAAGAGTTCATTGAATTGATCCGTACGAATCCCTGAATGGTATTATACCGAACTGTCAATCAGGTTGATTCACGTCACGGTTGTGTAAGTGGTCCCTTGACCTGAGACACCAAAGACATCTTATGGACGGGCGGTTGCACTTTGGCTATGCCAACGAGTCTCTAGTAATGGGATTCTAAACGGTCTTAGTTTGGGTGCATCAAGAAGTCCACGAAGGCGATTGAGTGGTTAAGATGGGATCGTCCACCCTCGGTATAATAGGTGAAAGCTCAAGGAAGATGATGCAAAGAAGTCCTTGGCCAAGGCAATGAAATATCTGAGAAGAGTTCTCCGATGATTTTCGAATGCATCAGTACTGACTTGGATGATTGATTAGGGTTTGACAGTTGAAAATACCCTAAGTCATCCAAGGAGCGTCAATTGGATGAGGGATTATACATATACGGTAACTGATGATTAACAGGTTCCATGAGTGAGTCGATACACACTCCTTTGTATCTTCTAGGATACAAGGTGTAGCTTGGCACCCCACGTGTCGGAGTCTCGACCTATCGATTGGGTTAAATCGATCTGACGTTAATTAATCTATAGGATGATATAGTTAATTAAATTGGAAGGCCAATAAAGGTTTTTGGGCCGTTGGAGTCGTTAACTAGATTGATACATGGGCCTAGAGGGTCATACACAAATGGTCTTTTGGACGTTAGAAGATATACTTAAGTTTTGGGGGTTTTTATGAAAAATACCCACGTAGTATAAATAGGGGAAGGCCCTGAACGAAATTCACCTAGGACAGAAATTTTCAGGGGCCTTTCCCCTTCTTCTCTACTCTCCCCACACCCCTCTCCATCTCTGATGTGATCGGGACGACGTAACGACGCCGACGGAGAACGAACGGGGCTCGTCAACGAGAAGGAGGAGATCCGACGTGTCGAGGACCGTTTGGATACGTCTAGAGGCTGCACACTTGAGCGGCTTGACTCGTCTCGCTCCGGGATCGAAGAAATCACGAATGAGATTCGTGCAAAAGGTACTCGTTTCAATGGTTTTTGTTGATGTTGTTCGATTCACAAAAGTCTTGCGCTGCACATCTTTTTGTTCTGTTCATCCAGATCAAGGCCTCTAGAACCCAACAGGTTGATCATCTACACAATTTGTCATCTTCCACCTCTCTCAGATTTCTCAAAGTCCCTTCATATTCTTTACTATAAGTTTCCTTGAATGAATTATTCTTGACATTGTCTTATTTTATCACAATCTTATATTATGTCTTTTTCCTGTGTCTCATAATACACTAATTCTAGGCTTTCAGACGACTTTTCTACTTCACCCAAGTGTTATTACTCTTTTTTGTTCACTTTTAAATTAATTCGACCATTCTTCAACATGTGAGATATTATCTTAATATTAATACAAACAACATATGATGTAGGATGACTAGGAAATGGATGGATTGGGTAAGGGAGGGATAAAACAGCCCACAGAAATTCACACGGTTGAATTCAGGGTTTAAAACCGATGAAATACTAGTGGTGCAGCTTCGATCCTCGTCGAGGGGGGGAGTACTGTCTTCACCCACCGCGACGATGTCGAAGCACCAAAATCAATACCCGAATTCGCGTCACGAGGGAAACTCACGAACGAGAGAGAATTTGGGGAAATCCAAACCAAATCAAATCTGACGGCGGTGGAGACTTCTTGAGAAATACTGGACAAGGAACACTTCGCCACCAAAGACTTCAGCCATACCTCAGAACCATAGTGCGTGAAGAGGCTGCGGGAAATTCAGATCGTGATGAGACTGGGCGAATCCGGGCATTGAATGGCCCACTGGACGAGAGAGTCTGGGCGTTCCGGGCGTTGTACGGCCCTGGCAGAAAGCGTGAGAATTGATAGGCGCTTCGATGCAGGGTCGCAGATCCAACTGCGCGCTCAGTTGGCGGGGGGTCAAGGGGGGGGTCGCCCCCTTGGGGGATGCGGGGCAGCGCCCCAACACCAGAACGATATGCATGATGTGCAGTGGTGCCGACGGCATCCCGGACGTTGGGCGGCCTGGGGGCGGCCTTGGCCAGCCCTAGACGGTGCGGCCTGGGGGCAACCTTGGGCAGCCCTTGATGGGCAGCCCGGGGCGGCCCGGGGTGGCCTTGGGCAGCCTTGGACGGGGCGGCCTGGGACGGCCTTGGGCAGCCCTTGATGGGGCGGCTCGAGGCGGCCTTGGGCAGCCTCTGACGGGGCGGCTTGGGGCGGCCTTGGGTAGCCCTTGATGGGCAGCCCGGGGTGGCCTTGGGCAGCCCTTGATGGGGCGGCCCGAGGCAGCCTTGGGCAGCCTTGGACGGGCGGCCTAGGGCGGCCTTGGGCAGCCCTTGATGGGGCGGCCTGGGGCGACCTTGGGCAGCCCTTGATGGGGCGGCCTTGGGCAGCCCTGGGTGGGGCGGCCTGGGGTGGCCTAGGGCTGCCTTGGAGGGGCGGCCTGGGGGTGGCCTTGGGCAACCCTTGACGGGACGGCCTGGGGGCGGCCTTGGGCAACCCTTGATGGGGCGGCCTAGGGTGGCCTTGGGCAGCCCTGGATGGGGCAGCCTGGGCGCCCTAGGGCAACCTAGGGAGGGCGAGAGAGAGAGAGAGAGAGAGAGAAGAGACGAAGGGGTGGGAGAGACAAACGGGAGGGCGGCCGGTGACGACGACAATGGCGGCGGCGGTGGCGGCGCTAGGGTGAGAGGAAGGATAGGGGAGGTTGGGCAGTCCTCCAATAAGAGTTAAAACAAACTCGATTCTTCAATAATGACTGCCTAACTGTTTCTTGAAACAATGGCCTATACATATAGGCCTTGGAGGAAAGAGAAAATACAACTTAAAGACGAGACGTGCTTCATGTCACGCCAAGGGGCAGTTGTTGATCTGCCGTTGGCGACGTGCATGCGTGTGTGGAGACGTGCGCAGCGGAGACGGTTGCGGCGTGTCTGTGGCGGAGGTGTTGACGTCAGTTGACTATGGCGTGTGTCCGTGACGGAGACATTGACTTCGGTTGATGGTGGTGGCACGTCCGGTGTCGATGCGATGGTGTCCACGCCACCAACATATTATTCAAAAGTGAGCAGCTCTTTATTTGAAAAGTTTATCTTCAATTTTTCCTTCACCCTGATGGGATCAGCTTTGTCCTTCTACCTTTTTATGTTGTGGGTTGATACTAAAATCAATATCTCATTTACTGGTTTCTCTTGAATAGGATCCAATAAATAGATTATAATATGGTGATTTTAAGTTTGGTCTCATTATCTATATTTGGTGGTGCATAATAATCAATCATGCTTAATGGATTAAATAGACAGCTAATAAATTATTCTCTAAGCTCTAAATTGTCTTCATTTAATGAATTTTGATACTAACCCCACTCAAATTCTTTGAGTTCACAAAAAAATTGTACTTACTCTCACCTTTATTTGGGGATTATGTGAAATGCAAAACTCACATGAATTAGATTTTAAGTTGTCAAACGCGGGAGAGAAGGACGAACCCCAAGCCACGACTAGACCAGAAGATAAGGTTGAATACTCAATGAGGAGTTAGTGCCAAAATTAATCTTCTCTAGAGACCAGGTCAAAAGGAGGAAAGTTTTTTAGATCTCACCCACAAATTTGGTAATAGAAGTCACTTTCCAAATCTGGGCCAAAAGAGGACATAGATTTGTGTTACCCTGAAGGTTGCTCACCATGTGACCCTATGGGTTTGCCGCATACAATAAAAATGATGGAATTTGGTTATTTAGTGTGGGCCAACTAGGGATCAATATCCTCACAGATGGACCCAGTTATGTACAACCTGAACTAAAGCTTACATCAATCATCCCTCGATCATATCCCATCTTTGAAACCTAAACCTGAAATTGGGCCCTATTCGCACAAAGGTGTGATGAAACTAATGATTTTAAAAGTAATGAAAATATAAAATTAACACCATTCTATGAAAAAAGTCAATAGGCATTGAATAATCTGAAATGTCTAAAGCTAAAAAGTCCATTTTTATGGGTTGTTCCTTTAATACAAATAGCATCACCAATAACCGATCAAATGAAACAGATTTTTATTTGGGACAAGATAATTTTAGTTAATATATTTAATCTATATTATGTGGAATACTATCTTAAATTATTTTCATAGTATATATTTATGGATATGAGGAATAGATGACGTCACTCACTGCAGTTTTTTTACTAGCTTGGCTTACCCCTAGGTCTCCTTCTTATCCTTAATATATGCCACAAGTTATTAAATCATAAAATCCCAGCTAGGATGCTAACTCTGGGGATGGTGATTAACTCCAGCGTTAGTTCCATCAATTCAGATGATCATATACCACAATCAATGACATTAAGATAAAATTTTAAACTAATAATAATCTTCAATTCCATAAAGCATATAAATTAATAAATGCATTGTGTGATAATCTCATGTCAATTTTAATCTATGCGCTGTCCAAGTATTTCTTTCATAGTACATTTATCCTTGATATCATATCACGATCTAGTACTCAATCAAGCGCTGAATAATATGATAAGATATATCAGTTTTTTTAATACTAGTGTATTTAAATTGCTTTAAATTCAAAAAAAATGAAATGTAGCCCTCAATCAATGGTAATTCTATTCAATATGGGTCTATAATAAAAGTCAAGGCGTGTATTTTTAACTTCCTTCAATTTCTTTAAAATATATAAAAATATAGTATAAATGAATACATCGCATCATATAATAGAATCCTGGAATAAACTGATTAAATGCTTAATCATTATTTCAAAGTCCTTAAATTTATCCCCAAAATAATTCCATGTATGTCATTGTTTCACCGTCTTTGAAGTATTGTCCAATGTTCTGATTTGCAAGTCTCACTAACTTCCCCTCTGAACTGTCAACTCATTCTCTAAAATTGTGGTTCGATGCCAAATAAACTTCAATTTTTCTATAGTAAACAATTTCATCATGCAAAAAATAATTAAAATATATTATTTCAAATTATCTATTCAGACTCTAAATCTTTATTTTCTACTCCTAGATGAGTTTTCTTTTAAACTTTCCACGTCTTGCTTAAACCATAAGCATAAGATAGACATAAAATAATAATAAAATTATATTTATTTTGTAATTATATACTACATCAAAGGTGTATTAATGTTCTAGGGTTCATTTGTAGTTGAAGGCACTACCTAAAAAATTATGGCATCGATATATTTTCTGAATGATATATTTTTGCAGAAAAAATAAATATTTGCCATAATCACCTAATTTATTTTAAAAATATACAGTAGGATACTTTCATGTGCTTCTCTTTCATTTCATCCGGCTAGATTCATTATTTACCTCTCTTTCTACATCTGTCTCTCAATCTCTTAGTTTCCCTCATCCCCCCTCTATCTCTTCTTCTTGATATCCTTCATATGGGAATAAATCACCACTTATTCATTATTTCTTCTGCTGAACAATAATTCTATTTGTATCCCCATTCTAGAGAACAAATTTCATTTTATTATGTATTATTTTTTCTGAACACTGAAGCCCTGTCTCTCTCTCTCTCATTCCCTTGGTCATTTCTTTGACCTCTACGTTTGCTTGAGCCCTCTACCCACTCCAGATCATTCATGTATCCAGTACTTAAAGTAAGTTTATTAAGAATAAAATAAATAAAATATTTTAAATCTGTAGTTTATTCATTAAACCTGTGGACTAAGTCTGATCTAATATGGTAGAGCCAATCAGTTGAATTGGCTCATATGATCATAGATAAATAATGGTTGATCGGTTAATTCATCTACCCCATTAATCAGTTCATCATTTCAGGGTTTGTTGTACTTCTTTGAATTGCTATGTATAAATAAATGTAAGCCTACACTTTCTGTATTTTAAATTGTGAGCGACCACTTTTCTTGGATTTTTATAAAACTCTAAAACATCCATTAATAGTGGAATAATTCCATTTTGCAAAGAACAGGCGGAACACGATACAATTCCAAAGGGAGTTCTTCATGAGTTATGTTGCTCTCTGAATATATTATTGATCTTCTTGTCATACCTTCAACGATGATCGTAGGCGAGAACTGCAAAGGACAAAAATGAAATTTGGTGCATTGGTGATAACTTTTCAGGCTCCAATCAAGTATTTTAAATTGATCACGAGGATCCAGTTTCCGCCCTCCACTATCAAGTGAAAGATGTATTTATCAAATGAAATACATACGAATGATCCATCAATGAAATATTTTAATTGCCACACTTGGTAATATTCTAGTTTCTAACCATTAATCGATTGTTGTTGTTGTTTTATGTTATTAAATGAAGGCATCCAAATCAAACCATTCTGCCACATATTTACGTGATTATAATATCACCTAATTCCAGCAAAACAAAATGCAGTGAAGATCAGTACCACAAATTAAGAGATGATGAATCATTTTTATGTACATTTTTTGAACTGTTAATTAGGTTACCAGCGCTGAACAGTTCAGCTAGGGCTGGTAGTTCTTCTAAGAGCAAGAGAATAAGTGTTCATAAGAACAACGGCTGACTCTGAACTGGTAAATCGGTTACTAAAAATTGGACGTCAGTAAAATAAAGTGAAAACGGCAACATAGCCAAAATAACAGCCTGGACTTATGGAGAAGATGCATGATGCGCTCAAGTATTTTCGAATAGCGCGTAATTTTATTGAGTTACAGGGTTAGACATTGCAAAATATGAATAAAATAGAAAAATCTGCTAAAAACCACCACGTATCTATTTTACAATGTCCCTAGGCCCATCTCAGCAATAAGAAGAGAGAGAGAGAGAGAGAGAAAAAAATATACACACAGAGAAAAAGACTTAATCGACTGGGACTTCTACTTCCATCTTTATACCCGGGTTCCCAAGGATCTGTGAAAAAGTATCAGATTAATTTGACGGTCACACTGAGTGCAGAATTTCTTCTTTTATAAGACTCTTGTCTCTTTTAAATGAAAGGTTCATCAGAAAATTATCATTTTTGGGAATGCTAGATTCTAAAAATAGAGATAAAAGGTAGGCAATTTAACTTATTACATCATCAACATTGATATGTATTTCCACAAAAAACCAAAAACATTAAAATGAAAAATATAGTAGACGCAGCCAATGGAAATCATTCCTACTTATTTTTGCAGTGAATGAAATAAAAATAGGTAAAAAAATGAAAAATATTCAACGCATCACGGCCTGAGTAGTAGAGAAAAACAAATTTAGATAACGTGAATGGCTAGCCATTATTTTGTAAAATGAGAATCAATCAAATAGATTAAGTGACTCATAAAAAATACCTTAATAAAGTCATTCAACTCTAGCAGAGACCCCTTAGTGTAACCAGCTTCCTCCAAAACATGGGCCAAAACTTTCTGAAAATGAAAAAAAAAAACTTAGGACTGATAAACTAAGATGAGATTCCGGACTCAATCAGAGAAAAAACAAACAAAGATACTTGATATGGTTTCCCAAGCGCAGAAAGAGCAAACAAGTCAATAAAAGATCGAAGGCAGTGCATTTAGGTCTAATCAGGATGTGATACTGGGAAACTGCAAGAATTTTTCATATATATCTGAACACGGGATTACGGTGATAGAGAGCTACAATTAAGCTCTAAACCAATGAAAACCTCCAACCTCATCTTTTGGCGGCAGACAAGTCAATCTTCAAGCGAATTTATACTAAAAGGCTTATTAACCAAAGTGATTTCTGGTCTCAGAAAACATAAAAAGCATCCGACAGGAAGAAGAAAACCTACCTCCCTTTGTTGTTCGGTCATGAATGATCCAGTTAGGTCCCGCAATATGCTAAGGATATCTTCGAATGTAACTTTTCCATTGCAGTCGGAATCATATACCTTGAAAATGACTGCGTCAAGAAATTTCAAGATTTTTCGTCAATTAGAATGGCTGACTGTGGTTGTAAAAATGGGTTCTTCATGAAATGGGGTGTAATGAATGGTTTTGCAATCTTACATTCAATTTTATGTTGCAGACTCGTGCGAGGACTGAAAGCAGACAAGAAGGCCACAAATTCTTTGAAGTTCAACCCATCCAACATTCTCAGTAATCTCTGGAATTTGCAAAAGTTAGAAACGCGAAAGTTAACGCAAAGTAGTTCAATCTCATTAATATCTTAATAAAACACGAAATTATACAAAAAACTGTTGGAAGATACATTGATAAAAGTATCCGTCTTCATAATTTATAAAATTTCTTGAACTAGTGGCGAGCAACGGAATAGTGTTCACAAAGATACTCTCTTATCTTGTAAAAAGAGATAATTAATCAATGTAAAAGTATCCCCCACCGACAAACCTGAGATAGAGGATTGACAGCGAATTCCGGAACCGACATGAACTCATCAGCGGAGATGAATCCGCGGCCACTACGGTCCATTTGGCAGAACCTCTGGTACAGAGATACGATCTCTTGCTGCGAAACTAGTGAATTGAATGTTTTGCCTCAGAAAACACCAACAAAAACCGTAATCTTTTCACAGAAAAACAACAGACAAGAATCCCACGAAATCGAACCAAAAAAACACAAAAAAAGGGGAAGATCTAGCGGAATCCTCACAGGAGTGATTAGAGTGCTCCTGAACCTCTTCGATGTCGTATTGCGTGAGCATCGAGGACGAATTCCCCATGGATGAAGCTTCAGAGTATACTCCTAGAGAGAGAGAAGGAGATCCAACCGCCCACCTCCAAGAAAAATAAACAGTTAAAAGGTTTGTTGTTATAATTTATAACCTTGGAAATTTTATGAGAGATAATCGGACTTGGTTTTCGGGTTTGGACGGACCCGCCACTACCCGATCCATCCAAACATTCGATGATCGTCGGATCGTACGGAGATAAGCCTGGCCGTCCGATGATACATTGCAAGTTTAACTAGGGATTGAGGACGGATGACGAAAAATGAATGGCGGTTATGGACCGACGGGCCGAGACTGCGTGACTGTCTGTTCAGTCATCGTCTGCATTTCAATCGGTGCATTTCAATCGGCACGCGTCATCCGTCACGTCACACGTCACCGTGACGGACATGTGACGGACATATGACGGATGACGGTGACGGTGACGGTTTTACGATACCGTGACGGTGATGTATGACGAAGTGGTCGTGACGGTGATGGGGTGCCCAGGACACATGACGTGACAGAACAGCCGTCACAGATGACGACCGTGACATAATTTTTGAAAAGTTAAAATGGACAGAAAATACATATAAAAATCATTATTTTTAATATTTCCCACAGATGAGATTTCGACACATGACGTGGCCATTTCGATTTCCTGGCATTTTGCGCAGAAGTCCCTGTTTTTTTAGCGCGCACAAACCGACGCCGCCTATAAAAAACTGGAGATATAGCCCTCCGTCCAAGTAGGGTTTTATTCATGTCACCGATGACGGTGACGCCATCAAGGTGATGTGGACATGACGGGACGCTCTATGGAGGGACGGTGACGGGAGCGTGACGGCTTTTTTTGCATATGCTGGGACGCATGACGGGATGGTGATATGACGAAAGTTTCGTCGCGTCACCATGGTTTCGTCATCTGTTCCGTCACATTTGGGGCGTCACGTCACAGACGTGGCATTCCCTAGTATAAGCCAATAGATATTCCAATGGAGAAAAATAGGCACATGGTACTCAACGACGACAAGAGAGTTGACAGATTACATACAAATAATTGGTGGGACGATTAATCTATTTGTGTCACACATCCTGATATTATTTATGCTATGAATGTTGTTCGGAAATTTATACACATTCATCGGCTTGTTATCGAGAAAGGCGACCTTTGTAAATTCTCGTGACAATACGGCATAGTGTTCTCTCGGAAGGGCTGATCCTGCCTATATTGCACAGACGCGGACGTGATGATTATTTTGTTTGTGGACTAAAAAACCGTCCCGTCCGAGAGTTCCGACGAATGACAAGATGTAGATTAGTCCGTGGGTCTACGGAGGGGACGATTTCTGCGTCCATGGACGCAACAAACCTACTGTTCGGGGCCTTGGATGGCTGACAAGACGATTTCTGTATCCCATGGAAGTCCAGTGGGAGCCTGAGAGCTCCAGCTGGCTGACTGACGTGTTGTGCCACGTGTCAAATTCTGAGTGGCCTAAGGCTGACGCACGGTCAGTGTACTCACTGCTTTGTCCTGTACAGGACATAGCATTATACGAAATCGACGGACGTGAATGCACATATTTGGGACGGAACGAACTCTGGACGGGGCGATTCGGACAAACCTCTTAAAATTTGGATGTAGGATGGGATGATCTTCCACGATAATCCCACCACTTTCTAATACACTTAAGACGACTTCCCCTTAAATGATCTTGACCGTCGGATGAGATCTGAATAATCTTGGATCCCCTTAAAGTTCTTATTATAGTGCAGGGATGCGGACATGACGATTATTTAATCCTGAGACGAAACAATCATCCCGTCCAAGGGTTTGGACAAAATTCGGGACAAAAATTCGTTCGGGGGACCACCGGACGGACGATTTTTGTGCCGTGGGACGAAAAAACCGTCACTCCGGAGGTCTCTGACGATGGACGGACGAATCTGTACGACAAACCGCCGGATTCACATCTGATGGTTGAGATGTAGCCACGTGGCCTTGGTATGACAAATTGCATCAAAGTCCCTGTATTTTTACGCGCGTGCAAACTGACGCTGCTCAGAAATAATGGTAAATATGTCCCTTTGCATTCTCTGTCGGGTTAATATCACGGTACAGCCCAAACCAGGTCGAAAGTCTGCGATCTAACCTTAGCTTTTTTTTGGTACGGAATATCCCAAACTCACTAAGTCATTTGCGATATATCCTAGTGATGACGTGGAGTCCATCGTGGCTGCCAGGTGGATCTCCGGCCAGATTTTGACCTGGCGGAACCCACCTGGCAGCCACGCTGGATTCCACGTCATCACCGGGATGTGTCGACCTGCCAAGGGTTTTCTGATATAAGAGAGAGAGGCTTTCTAGAGAGAGAGAGAGAAGCAGCCTAGAGAGAGAGAGAAGGAGAGAGAGGTTCTAGAGAGAGAGAAAGAGAGGTGTTTTAGAGAGAGGCATTTTGTAGAGAGAGAAAGGGAGAGAGACCCGAATGAAGTCCGACAGAACGCCTCTCTCTCTAGAACACCTCTCTTTCTAGAGAGAGAGAGAGAGGTCGGTCTCTCTAGAGCGCCTCTCTCTAGAGAGACCCGACCGAAGTCCGGCAGAACTCCTCTCTCTCTAGAACACCTTTCTTTCTAGAGAGAGAGAGAGGTCGGGTCTCTCTAGAGCGGGTCTCTCTCCCTTTCTCTCTCTACAAAATGCCTCTCTCTAGAACACCTCTCTTTCTCTCTCTAGAACCTCTCTCTCCTTCTCTCTCTCTCTAGGCTGCTTCTCTCTCTCTCTCTAGAAAGCCTCTCTCTCTCTAAAAAGCCTCTCTCTCTTATATCAGAAAACCCTTGGCAGGTCGACACATCCCAGTGATGACGTGGAATCCAGCGTGGCTGCCAGGTGGGTTCCGCCAGGTCAAAATCTGGCCGGAGATCCACCTGGCAGCCACGATGGACTCCACGTCATCACTAGGATATATCGCAGATGACTTAGTGAGTTTGGGATATTCCGTACCAAAAAAAAGCTAAGGTTAGATCGCAGACTTTCGACCTGGTTTGGGCTGTACCATGATATTAACCCTTCTCTGTCCTCCATATTTCCCTAAAAAACTTGGAAAAATTTACATTATATTAAAAAATATAAAACAGATTATTTTCGTCCAGGACAAGGGACTGGACGGGAGGGTTTTCGTATCATTGGACGAAAATTCGTCCCGTCCCGTCCATCTTCCGACAATCCGGAACTATAGTTCTTATTCAGCTCTTCCCTCCAATTCAAGCTGTTCTTATCTTCTTCAGCGATGGCGTTCTCGCTCAAGCTCCCGCCCTTGCAATTGTGCTTCGGCTCGAAGATTGACGATAATGCGAGATCTCTCGCGCGTAGCAATGGCTGGAGTGCGAGTAGAGTGATCAGAGTTCGATGTGCGACGAAGCGACGGGGAAAACGGCGTTATCCGTCGGAGAAGAAGGAATTGGAGAGGAAGAACAAGGGACTTATCCCAGATGAAATCGAGAACAGAGAGGAGGGCTTCTGGAGGTTGTATAAGCTCAAAGTCCCTGCGCATAAGGACCCCGGGAAGGACTTCGTGGGCGTATCGCCTCCCCTGCTCGAAGCCATCGCTAAAGTTCTTGAATTTCCGGTATTTTCTCGCTTTTTCTTTATCCTGTGTGATTGGGAAGATCTGGTGGAATACAGTTCTGGTCTTTGTGCTTTCTTAGTTTGATTCATTTTCTCTGAACTCGCATAAGATGATATTTAATTTTTTTTTGGCAAAATAAGTTCCAAGTGATGCTGAGTATCATCTTTAGAATCGTTCCTAGCGTCATTATTTGGATTTTCGTTATCATGGAAGAAAGATTTGGACTGCTACTGGGGCACTTAACACAAGATAATGACATAGATTACATAGATGTCAACGTAATTTGAAGGATACGGGTTTAACGAAACTAACTGGGAAAGTTAATGGGCGTTCATTACCTTGGGATATTGTCTTCGACTGATCGGTTGATCGTTAGAACGCGTCTAATTATTCTCCCCTCCGTGTTTCTCTTATAACTCTAAATCCTTATGTACTTTTTTGCTTCATAGTCATATGTTTTACATCTTTCCTGATTTTTTTTTCTGATTTTTGGAAGCTTTTTTGATGTACTTAATGTGAATATGACAGGTTCCATCATTGCTGCCTGAGGATGCCTTCTCAGTCCTCCGTAAATCTTTTGACGCAAGAAAGGTAACATACCCTATTTTTCTGCGTGCAATTTTTTTTTTTTTCATTTTTCTCTGACCTTGAGCTTCTGGCATGCCGAAAGCATGGTATATTCCAAAATATTTTCATGATATTTCCTTGTCCTTATCTCATTAGCATACTAAAGTAACTGCTTTGATGATCTCTGAAGTTTAGTAATCAATGAAAACATTGCGACGCTTGCTTTGAAGCCTGTAACGGGTGGCTTTTGTAGATTCACCTGTAAACATGGTTGTTTCATTCTGTTCGTTTTAAACAAACAAAAAATTCGCACAAAAGAACCGCACAGGGCCTTGTTCTTTGTTCTGTTCTTTTTTTTTTCAAAACGAACAAAATTTGCACATTCGCACAAATTCACACATTCGCACAGAACTAGAACAAAATTCGCACAAAGCGAACAAAAGAACCGCTCACGGGTCTGTGCGATGTTCTGTTCGAATTTGTTTTTGTTCTGTTCGGAAAACCGAGCAGAACGAACAATTCGCACAAATTTGCACAAAAAGAACAGAACTACCATGTATACTCACCTGTCTAGCTTGTTTAATATTTTTGTTCCTGCAGCTGCAGAAGGAGGCCGTCTTTGTTTACACTGTGGAGATGGATGCCAAGCTGCTTCTCAGTTTGGAACCTCGTACATGGGATTTCATATCTGAACTGGAAACTAAAATTGGATTTGTTGAATACTCAACTAGCAAGCAAGAAACTGACAGTCTCAGGAATATCATTCATGGTCTTAGAAGAGATACTTCAACTTCAGAGTCTAGTAACCGATCTACTACTTACTCGAAGAAAGGAGATGGGTTACGTGGCACCCAAAAACCCAAAGTTACAGTTGTCGGAAGCGGCCCTGCAGGCCTGTTTGCATCGCTTGTACTTGTTGAATTCGGTGCCCAAGTAACTATGATAGAAAGGGGTCAACCAGTTGAGCAGAGAGGGCGTGATATTGGAGCTTTGGTGGCTCGACGAATTTTTCAGAAAGAGAGTAATTTTTGTTATGGAGAGGTGCGCTTTAACCTTTTTATTTATTAATCAATGTCATTTACTCAACAACGTCACTGGCCCTCAGTTACCATCCAATGTATTTGTCATTGGTATAACTCGAGTTCGGGAAGACAAAACTTTCTGAAGTACAGATTTAATGACACTCTTTTTCTCGCCCTAAACTAATCCTTATCTTGTTATTCCATTTTCTGAAACTGTTTCTGGGTATAATTGAGTTATGGTTTTGTTATGTGTTCATCCTTGAATGGATTAACATGTTTTCGTTGTGGAATCCTTCAATTCTCCAGTTAAAATGCCGCAGTTTTTCTTTAGCAAAGTTCCTTCTGATTTTTGAATCACATACTTAATGTACGGTAGATCAAGTGATTTCTCAATTTACATGTTGTACGTGTTTATCTTTCAAAGAAAACTGTGTGTTTAAAATTTATTTCCCATCAAGTGCGTGCAGTTTTTTATGCGCTGCTGCTTTCTCGCAAGTTCTTTCTCAAATAAAAAAAGGCATTAAAAATTATTTTGAAACCCTAATTGATTTCCTCAATTTATTCATGAATACTTATCCCTGACAGGGCGGTGCAGGTACATGGAGCGACGGAAAGCTCGTCACAAGAATAGGAAGGAATAATGACAGCGTTCAGTCTGTAAGAACTAGATCCATATCAACTCTCTTGATTTTGTCCGGAGATTTTTTTCTAATTCTCACCTGAAAATCTGCCGTTTCTCTCTTGCTGCTGGAGTTGGCGTATTTGATTTATTCTTGCCCAATTTACCCAATTCCAACCAATCACACCCTAGACACATGACCTTTTTTTTTCAGGTGATGAGGACTTTGGTTGACTTTGGAGCTCCTCAGAAGATCCTTGTTGACGGAAAACCTCACCTGGGCACAGATAAGTTGGTTCCTCTTATTCGCAACTTCAGGCAACATCTGCAGGGATTGGGGGTCAGTGAACAGTTTCTTTTAATAAACATATCAACTTCCATAAATTTTTAAAATAATGAACAATTTATATCTATCTGTTACTTTATAGGTTGAAGTTAAGTTTGGGACCCGTTTGGATGACTTAGTTGTGGAAAATGGGCGGGTTGTGGGGGTCAACCTTTCAGATCTTACGGCATTATCCGATTTCAAGAACCAGAGGTTATCCTGCGATGCTGTTGTTCTAGCAGTTGGTCACTCTGCACGGGATGTGTATCAGATGCTTCATCAACACAACGTTGACTTGATGCTCAAAGACTTTGCCGTAAGTAAATTCAGGACGTCTACCAATGAATTCCTAATCAATTTTTCTTTGTGTATTGTTTATTGTATAAAATGTGCTTCAGCCATAGAATATCAGAAATCTGCTGGTTGAACACCTCGGTTTTTCCTCGTAGATTCCGTGATTTCATGCTTTTAGAATTAAGGTGACAATGATTTTTCATTATGAAAGAAATATGTTTACTGACCCAATTGCAGAATACTCACGTTTTCTCAGTTTATTTCGTGGGCTCATCATATGATGCTTTGCCCTTGTCACATAATGAAAATCATGGAACCGTTTTATCTTTCACGTTTTTAAGGATTTTCCCCATTATTATCCAGAAAATGGATGAATACTTTGGGAGTTACGCATTGATAATTGGGATTTACGTATTCCAAGCCATGAAACTGTCGTTTTAAACTGAAATCCTCGTCACAATCCAAAATTGTCTACGTATTTGTCGAGCATGGTGAAATCTACACATGCCTAGCTGATCCTTCACATTCGATGTTCTTGAAATAGGTTGGGCTGAGAGTAGAGCATCCTCAGCTAATGATTGATCGGATACAGGTGATAATGTATTCCTTCATCAAAAAAAAGTTCTTCAATAATCAATTCTCCAGACTTATTAAAAAAATGTTTAGCAGCGTTTAATCTCTAACGATTTCTTGGAACGGAAAATGTAGTATTCAGCATTGGCAAGCGAGGTTTATCGTGGTCGTGGGAAGGTCCCTGTCGCAGATTACAGAGTTGTGAAGTACGTGAATGAAGGTGGAACTCACAACGGTGGAGTGGAGCAAGGCCATTCTTGTTATTCCTTCTGCATGTGCCCTGGGGGGCAGGTACTTCGTTCTGTTGTTTCATTGTTTGAACTCTCTTTCCTATATATATATATATAGGAACCAGTGATGGACAATTATAGGAACCAGTGATGGGTTCACATAGATTCATAGAATGTAGATTCATAGATTCCATCACATAGATGATGGAAAATTCTATGACCTAGTGATGGATTCATAGATAGCTACATCTGTGTGTGTATATATATGAGCTGGCAAAAATCTGCTCGAATTTCAAATATTAGATGATGGATAATTATATGAACCAGTGATGGGTTCACATAGATGGCCGATCTGTTAGAGAGACGGAGAGAGATAGGAAGAGACCAAAATCCTCTCTATTTTCAAACCTTGGAAGATTGATAATTGTAGAAACTGGAAATGGGTTCATAGAGTTGTTCGATCTATGATAAGAAGAGGGATCGAAGCAGGGCAGAGGGAAGAATAAAAGCCAAAGTTAATTATCATGAAGAAGTCACCCTCAAGGGAAAATTACAGGAAAGACCCTGCTTCTAACAATCATCTCTTTTTCAGGTGGTTCTTACAAGCACAAACCCATCTGAACTTTGCATCAACGGAATGTCGTTTTCTCGACGTGCGTCGAAATGGGCCAATGCCGCCCTCGTTGTGACCATCTCTTCGAAGGATTTGGCTGACTTTCAGCACTATGGCCCCCTCGCTGGCGTGGAGTTTCAGGTCTTCCCACTAACCCATTATAAAATCCAATTATTGTTGCCAAAGATTAATCGAATGTTTTGATACCGAAATAAAATTTTGAGGAACTTATTTAAAATTTCAGAGGGAATTCGAGAGGCGAGCAGCGATAATGGGCGGTGGGGATTTCGTTGTGCCTGCTCAAACCATCACAGATTTCCTGAATAATAAGTTATCGGGTAGTATATAATATTTGTAAATTATACTTCAATAGTTTTGATTTTCTAATGCAATTTTAATCACCAGAAAGGCCTCTTCCTTCGTCAAGCTACCGCATGGGAGTAAAGGCGGCCTCTCTCCACGAACTTTACCCCGCTGATGTCACCCGGGCCCTTCAGAGCTCCCTCCTCATGTTTAACCACGAGGTTTGACTTTTCTCCTCTGTTGACCATGTGTGGGGTTGACTAACCCAGCTGGCTCGTCTTGTCTGCAGCTGCCGGGCTTCATCTGCGACGATGGGCTTCTCCACGGCGTCGAGGTGATGCCTTTACACTCTTCCGACAGTCTCTTGTTTTTTGTTTAGGGTTTAGGGTTTAGAGTTTGGCTTGGTGCAGACGAGGACGAGCGCGCCGGTCCAGATCACCCGCCATGCGGAGACATTTGAGAGCACGTCGTTACGGGGGCTTTACCCGATCGGCGAAGGCGCGGGGTACGCCGGGGGAATAGTCAGCGCCGCCGTCGACGGGATGTATGGCGGCTTCGCATTAGCCAAAGAGCTGGGCCTGTTCTCCGGTGACGTTGACTCGATATTCGGGAAAGGTCAACGGGGAGCGGGGTCCACCAAGTATTAATCCATGACCGAATAGACAGCACTCTGAGTTGACTTTGACGGGAAGTTATTCAACTGATAGTAACGGGATACCTAACGCGCGACTTACCGTCCGTCGCGGCTGCCACGTGGCAGACTTTCAATGCGGTGGGCCCCATCGAACGCACAGTTCCCCTGCCTCGCGCTGCGTATCAGATTCTGGTCACGGATCGAGTTAACGGAACCGGCGGCTGACGTGGCATGTTTTGTTCGACTCTCCGACGGTTGAAATAGAGAGAGAGGAGAGAGAGAGAGCGAGGAGAGAGAGAGAGAGAGAAACGCGGCTATGGCGGCTCGCCTTCAGCGGTAGAAGTGGCATTCCGTTTGTGGCGTCTGCGAGTTGGTGGAGAGGATTGCGACGAAACGTCGGTTTCCTGGAGATTTATGTCGGAGAATTATGAGTTTGATGAATCGAATTCTGGTGAGTTTGGAAGGAAGGTGGGATCGCGCGGGATGATGCTTTGGTTTCGATGATTTTGCTACTCGGGCGATGATGAGGTTTGTTGATCCCGTGTGAACGCGCTCTGAACTCCGATTTCGCCATTTATTTCCGTTTATCTTGCAGAATTCCTCGAATTTCGTCGCTCGGAGGTGATCTATCGCGTTTTCTTCGTCCGTGATCCCGAAATCCGGTGAGATTGGTTGGGAATTAGCTTTCTGTTGTCGTTCGGGATTCATCATGCTTGTCTTTCTCCAATTTGAAGGTGCGACATCCTGTGAAGAGATTTTCAACCCGGCTTGGTCTTGAATTTCCGAATGGAAGTGCGCAAAAATCGGGCGGAAAGCTTCAGACCGCCGGCAATTCTCTCTGAAAAGATTCAGAAAAGCAATGTCCCCTCCTTGGGACGAAAGATCCAGACGAGGGAATCTACGCCCTCTGTTAATGGAGTTTTTGCTTCAAAGCCATCAAAATCTCAGAGATCTCCTTCACCGAGTTTCAACAGTTCTGGCCGTCCACAGACGCCATCGTTTCTCCAACGATCTCAATCGGCAGAGAGAAGACGACCCACCACTCCTAATCGGATTTCCACATCTCCATCGCCTGCTAAGTCAAGAAATTCAACAATCTCGTCTCCATCTTCCAAGTCTTCAACACCAGTACGTGATATTACTGAAGAACACCCTGGATTTTTTCCCAGCCAAAGAGGACTGTGGCCTTCAATGAGGAGCCTGTCTGCTTCGTTTCAAGGGGAATCACTCTCTGGGTACCTCCGAAAGGGTGATAAGCAGCTTTCAATTTCAATTCCCACCCATAATCAGATGTTTAGTTCTTCTTCTACACAGAAACCAGAGAGGAGAAGAAGCCCCTTCAATGGAAGAAATACCGGCAATCAGTCTGAGAACTTGAGACCTTCAGAAAACTCTCATTCCAGGATTGTTGACCAAAGTCAGCGGCCGAGCTCCAGGAATGGTAAAATATCTTCTAAATTCATGTCAACTAGCGTTGATCTCACAGATAAGTCCAGCAGATTAACCTCCTCTTCAATGAGAAAAGCTAAGCCCAGAGATGAGGTGGAGGACCCCATAACAAGAGTTCAAGTAAAGAGTCTGGAGAATGATTCCTCATTGACTCGTCCAAGAAGAACAGCATCCCTTCCTTCAATCTCAAGTAAAGTTTCGTCGCCGTCTCCGTTCTCTAGGAGCATGGCCAGTCCTTCACGTTCAAGACCGTCTACTCCGTCGGTCAACAGGACTTCTGGTGTGTCAAGATCTCCTGGGTCAACTGTGAGTCCAAGGCCATTAACGCCATCTTTCAGTTCCAGTGGTCAAAATGGGGTTTCTTTGGGTAAATTTAGCATGACTGAGATTCGAAAAGGGAAGAGAAGCACTGTTCATTTTGAGGCTTCCCACCAGTTGGGACTTCTGTACAACAGAAATCTACAGTGGTGTTTAGTTAACGCCAAGGCTGTTGGTTTAATGTCCTCTCAGAAATTGACAGCGGAGGTACTACTTCAACAAAGTTTTTTGGCTTCATGTTCAAGGGTTTTTTTTTTTTTCTGTCCTAAGTCATTCTTAAAGGGATTCCATAAACTGAATAATATCTGGGAAAATCACGATTTATAGAACTTAGTCGCCTCATTACAGCTTTTGTTGACCACGTTGTGTTCATGGTGGCCCTTTGGTAAGATTTTGGTTTTCTCTGCCCTTTGGTACGAATTCTTTCTGTTAAGAGTATTTTGACCTATTCCTGTATATTATAATTGGAGTACAATGGAGATCCTGTGGTTTTTTTTTTCATTTTTTGTGGTAAATGCTAATGGAAACAAGTATTATGTTTTATCATAAACTAAAAAAACAGTTTCTTTAGTTATCACAAGAATGGCTTACGTGTTGATGTTGGGTGATGTTCACTGAAGTATGCACGACGTCTAGGATACATAAAAATATTTGTTCGGTTTCCTTATTTAATATGGAAGTGGTTAAATGTTTCTGAAGAGTACCACTCACGAATTCCGTAGATCTCATAAGATGGACTTTGGAACAGTGTGTGTAGATAATTAAGCTTTTCGAGCATAAATTTTATCTACCATATTTGACCATCAGGCTCGTCGTGATTCATTAGGTTTCATTCTCTTGTAATTACCAGCACTTTTATTGATGGTTGCGAATGCTCATCTAAAAATTTATTGGTTAAACAGAAAATCCTTCATGGTGTGGCGATCACTATCTCGGAAATGCGCCAGTCTGTGATCCATAAGAGGATAAGCATGGAGCGATTGAACTTGGAAATGAAGTTGGGATTGTTCTTAAGAGAACAGGTGTGACTATGTCTCCATTTGAACTTGAGATTTACAAGTATCACAATACCACTAACATGCACATCTAGTGGAGTCCCCTAAGAGCATACAATTGTTTCATTTCTGGCTCCTGGTGTTCAATAGCGAAATTTAAAGACAATCATGTTTTATGTTAAATGTTGTTCATTTGGATCCTGCGTTGGACATGGGGTCATGTACTGTGGGTCCTGTAACATCTTGTCCCAAGCCCTGACGTGGGATGGAACACAAAATCTCAGATCACGTTCTGTTCCAAGACTCAGGACTCAAGCTGGTTAAGGATTGGATGTGGGATGTAGCCAGAACATATGAGAATATTATGATTGCTTTATATGTATATGAGTCCCACATAAAAATCTGACTTTTGAAGGACATTACTGTATTTTACTATATACTTCTGGGTTCCATCAGGGACACATACCAGCATCCGGTCCACCATATTGAAAATTCAGGGTAGGATGCATGCATCTCTGGATGGGCCATAACTGGAGCAGGATGCAAACCTATTTGGACATTAAGCAAGCGACAAACTAACATTGATTGTGACCGAGAGCCAAAAGCAATTTTGATAATTTCCGCAACGAGCTTTAATTTTTATTTCCGTATTTGGAAACCTTTGATTTTGTTGGCAGAAAATGACTCAACTCTCGTCGGATTTTTTTTTCAAATGGCTTAGATGATCTATCTTGAAGAATGGGGAATGTTGGATATGGATCATTTTTATTCATTGTCTGAAGTTTCTGAGGCTTTGAAAGCAAGTATCATCCGACTTCCTGCTACTGGTGGTGCAAAGGTACTAAAAATGGCTTAATGAGGTATCATCGTTTGATTTCCTGCAATGAAAATAATTGGTCACTGTGCTTTCTTCAGGCTGATGTTCCTGTGTTGAAAGAAGCAATTAATTCTGCCCTAGGAGTTATGCGGGCGTTGTGTTTCTCCATCGAACATCTGAATTTGAGGGTGAGAAACTATCGTTCTGACTGATTCATTTCGCTTCATGCCCAAACGTTGGAAATTTTCATTCAGTTTCGATAACCAGATATTGTGTGATAAAATTATTTATAGTTTCAGAACGAGAACTAAAAGTATTGATTTGTTTTCATGATTACTTTGATCCATTTTATGAACCTATTTTCCCCTTATAAAGTTTCATCTTTCATAATTTCCTGAGAAGTATATCAGATTCTGAAAAAATATATCTGCATATCATTATACTCAATACTTTTATGATTCCTAAGATATGCTGTTGGATCCTTATTCTGCTTCGCCAGCATCTTTCACATGCTGGGTTAGTTTCTTTATCTGGGTTAAGAATGATAATGGGAAAAATGATCCAGAAACATTGAGAAGATGTCGGATATAAGAGCGTTCCCGAATACAGTATTAGTTGTTTCATTAGAATATCCATTATATCTATTCATTGGGACTTTAATCTTTTGCAGATGGCTGACAAATTCTCTGCGGTGTCAGAACTCATAGAGTTGGCCTCAACTGAAAGAACTTTACTCTGCGAATGCGCGGAGCTGTTGTCCTTCGTGGCCTCATTGCAGGTAATTTTTAGTTATTAATCCTGAAATAAGCTTCATTAACCAGAAATCAAACTTGGATCAGGATAATTATCTTATTTTTTTTAATCTATTGATGAACTTTGGCCCAACCAGGTACAGGAATTTAGCCTAAGGACGCATCTCATGCAACTAAAAAGAGATTCAATCAGGCTGAACCCAGTAGCAACTGTGGGAGAATAAATAACCTACAAAGGCTCGCCTCCCAGGATCGGATTTTCTCTCCCCTCTCCAGGCTCTTCATGATCATGGCAGTCCAGTGTCCAGGTTTCTCTCTCTCTCTCTCTCTAACCAGAGTCCAGAATGGAAATCAGAGAACACCCACCACAGAAAGAGAGAGAGAAAATACTTTGGGAGGGGTAGACTCAAAGTTATGGGGAGAAAGTAGTTCCAATGCAAGAGCTTATAAGATAGCTCCTCTCATGGGTATAGCCACCCACAGATGGTAAAGTGGTCTACTCCAGGAGGCTAAGAGAAAGAGGATGATATCTTGATAGATAGAGAAGAACTGACATACCACAGTGATGACATCCTTTTAGTTGGCTTTGTCAGAGGCCATGGCTGGCCCAGCCAGATTAATAAGGTGATTTGGTTCTAATTTTCTTACTGTATAGTTGTTTTTTTAAGATTTTACTGACGACTGGGCCAAATAACCAATGTTGATCACAATACAGCTGGACGTTTGGGAATCATATATTTATACTCTAAAGATGGTTCATTTTTTCATTTTGAAGTTTCTTGTCATTGATACGCGTCTCTAGCCCAATTGGTTACAGTGAGAATGAGAGATAATTTTTAAAAAAGATAATAATACGATTAGAGTGAGATTTTTTACAGCCGTCCACATTCTATTTAATTGCTCTCTGATAATTACATCTTCATCTCACTCTTCAAAATATTTTATCGTCATCTCACTGTTATTTAAGAAGACATGTAATGAAAGATGACTGAATCATTTTTAATTTTTGCCGTTGAGTTATATGACAATTAAACAGTTGACCTGATCGAGTGGTTCAATTGATCATTTGAAATGGATCTTGATCAGGCTCCTAGGCTGATCTGATCCATACAGGTGTTCAGTAATGGATCATCAATCAAATCGAAAGATTTGATCTGATCAGTTGGTTTGGTCCACATGCAGAATTGATAGCATCTTCCAAGGGAGCACTGCCAAGTCAAGTCCAGAAAAAATCCCAACTTTTATAGGAAATTAGGGGAAGAAAATTTTTTGCATTTCACATTAAAAATCCCAAAAGGACACATAGTTTAATGTGTCAGTGCCAGCGATGGTTGTGGAAGTGGAATGCTCCTGAGACCGAATCTGAGTTGTGATTCTTGTTTGGATTTGTGTTGTTTTCATTTATTTTTTCCCAGCCTTTTTACTCTGTTTTTACCAGTCTATCTTATTTTGTTCTGATTTTCTATTCTTCCATCAGTTTGTCCGCAATTTTAGTTTCTCATTTCCTTTTTTACAAGACCTTCATTTTGCTTTTCTTTTTGTTATCGCCCTTCTGTGAACGTTTTTTCTGTTCCTCAGATTTATATTTCCTTGGAATCTAGTTTTTTCTCTAATGTATTATTTTTCCTCCTATTCTGCCATCCATTATTTCTTCATGGTTGAATTTATGCTGTTTCCCTGTGTCGCTCTATCTATCAGCTCCATTTTTGCTGTTTGATTTAATTTATGACTTCTTTGTTTTTATCTTAATTTCTGTATCTTTTGTGGCACTCCTTGCCGTCCAGTTTTGTTATTTTCTTCCAACTTTTGGTGATTATAGTTTTTCTTTATGACATTATTTAACGATTTTTTTCCTTTCATCAAAACATACGTTCTTTTGTTTTCACCCTATTCTGCCTTTCAATGTTTTTCCTGGTTGAATTTCTTTTGTTTTCCATTTGTCTTTGTTACTTCCTGGTTCATTCTAACCCATATTTTTTGTCTCTTTATTCCTTTTATTTATCTTCTGTCACATAACTCTGGCTTTCAAGCTTATTTTTCTTTCTTAATTCGACTTGATTTTTTATTTCACATAACGCTGGATTTCAAACTCTTCATTTGATTTCTCTGTTCTATTGGGCTTGTTTTTCTCATTAATTTATCCTCAATTTTATGAGCCTGAATTTTCTTATGGGAACAGTGACCTCTTGAAATGATAAATAGACATCAATAAATACACAAGTACTAAATTTTCCGAAACATGAAAACGTGATTCCCATTTAGAAACATAAATTAAAGGGAGTACTTGATCAAATGTGAGAATCACAAAGGATAAGGGAAACTGTGAAGACAAATAAGAAAATAAAATACTGATATAAACACTACGTGAATTAACATGAAAGAATACAATTAGAAATGAAATAAGAGCATTTAAACCAGTGCACCAATAAATTAGAGAAACATCCAGGATAACTAAATAATAATCCAAAAACAAGAGAAGTGACAACAAAATGAGAAAAGTAAATAAAATGTAATTCAATATTAAATAATAAGTGAATAAATATACACATGGAATAGAAAATACAGTATCATTTAAGGTTGATAAATTAATTGAATATGAACACTAACAAATGATATAAACCATTTAATTATCTCCAAAGAAATTGAGAAGACAGTAAAATGAGTTTGGAGGTGCTGGAACCTCCAGAGGTAGATGAACAGTTCAGTGTAGAGGGGACAGATAGTGATAGAGACTAAAGGAAACATAGTGAGAATGAGAATCAGACAGTGATTGAGACTAGAGGGGGAAACAGTGATATTCTATATCTGCTCATTTTAATCAGATGAAATGTTATACAAGCCAGTAATCATTTATGAATCTGAATCCTTATAATGAGTTGCAGCCATTGTTTGTAATCAGTTCATTGCTTGTGGTGTCCTTGACCATTTCTACTCCTGATGGCAAGGTAATTATGAGACAAATTATGATAAGCTTTCTGTATGAGGATGCAAGAAGGAAATTCCAGAAGCTCTTACTGTGAATCACAAGAACTCATTTCAGAATATAGAGGAAGGTCAAAGTCAAGAGATAAAAATCATTCCCAAAAGGCAAGGAGCAAGTCACGGCCAAAGAAGGATGTGGATTTCAATAATTTCAGCGAGAAGGGACACTACAAGAATCAGAGAGCATCCCAAGAATAACAAGAAGGGAAAATAAGTGGTGTCAAAATAGAGCATAGTTGATTATTTCCACTAAAGTGACATTTTTTGTTGTGAAGGGGTTGTTGATTCTGGTGCAACTTATCATTCTACTTCATGGAGGGTTTCTTTGATAGCATACAAAGCTGGAAATTTTGGCGTCCTTAAGATAGACAATCATGACATGATGGAGATCTTTGGAGAGAGATATCTTCATCATGATCAACCTGGACGACTAAGTTGTGAGTCATGTGTAATTCTTGTGACCAAATCTAATTTTAGTTGGAAGGTTGGATGGTAAATTAAAAAGGTCTCAGTTGTTGTCGCTTAGACAGGTTGGCGGCTGATGGTTATTGCTACCACATCAAAGTCGCAAATCAAGATTTTTGCATGAAGCTCTGGCATAAGAGCCTGGGGCATATGAATGGGAAGAGATTGAAAACCTTCTCTATGAGATAAGCCTTGCCTTTCCTCAATGCTTCACACATGATCCCATGCATTGATTGATTGGTTGATAAACCATGTTGTGTTTGTTTTTCTTCACCGCCTTTGCCCCAAAAAGTTACATGTCTTGGATTACATGTACACACATGTTTGTGGCATGTTAAAAACTAAAACCCTTCCCTATTAATGTTCATATCCATGGTGGGACTCTCTAATTTTTCACTTTATTGATGATTTATTCAGGAAAGTTTGGGCTTATCCACTCAAACCTTAAGTCCTGGTTAATTTTCTCAAGGAAATTCATGTCAGGGTTGAGAGTGAGACTGGTTAGATTTTAAAGCGCATCATATCTGATAATGGTGGTGAGTGTATATGGTTTTAGACAAATATTTCAGGATGCATGGTATTTTTCATAAGAGAAATATCCTATAAACTCCTTACCAAGCTGTAATATCAAAGGGGATGAATCACACCATCATGGAGAAGTTGACGTGCATTCTATCTCATGAAAAGCTACAAAAAGATTTAAGGATTAGGCCGTGGGAGAAGCACCTGATCTGTTCAACCCTTCACTGTACATTTCCCTCATCGTTGATGTTGTTGAGCATGCCTGGTCAGGAAAAGTTCTCTCCTACAAGCACCTAAGGGTTTTTGGTTTTCGTGCATTTGCACACACTCCTAGTGCAGAGGTCAGAGTTAGACGTAAGTCCAGAGAACGTATTTTCCTTAGCTACTCGCATGACCAGTTTGGTCATTTGTTGAGAGATTGCGAGATATATTTTTCTTGCTCATCATTTGATATTTCAGAGAGATGTGGTATTCTTTGAAGATCAGACTATAGAAGAAGTCAAGGAGGCATCAATTAAGTATCAAGTGACGGATGCGGGATAACAGAGATGCTATTTTGTCAATGCTCCATGATGGAGGGGGGCCTACGCATGAAGCTGACTTTGATTTTCATGAATTGTTGCCTACAAGGTGATGAAGGCAAATTACATGTGTAATTATTATTTTTGTTGTAATTTTAATTTGCCTAAATCAGATAAATATGATAGAAGATACAAACTCACGCAATTGTATAGTTAGAGCAAGGTCATCTCCACAGAGACTGGCCTTCAGAGGTGTATTTAATAATTGAGTTTTAGTCAAGAAAATGTAATAAGAAGGATAGTAAGTGATAAGTAGTTAGTAAGTGATAAAATGTCAAGTAGATAAAATAATTAGATGTGAAGGAGAGAATACCTGGTATTATTTATAATAGTTATAGGTATCAAATATAATAAGAAAGTAGGATATTAAGTTGAATTAATAGAATTATAGTTAAAGATGATATTGCTTTAGATAGTGGGAGAAGTTGAGGAGACTAATTACTTAATTATTAGTAAACTATATAAGAATAAGAGTCGGTCATAAGGATAATGGTATTAATATTTGAGTTAGATAAGAAATAAGAGATTATAAAAATAAGAGATCATTAATTAGTTTAGTAAGAGGTCAGAAGTAGAAATAAAATAGAAAATAAGTATTATGAAGATGTGGGAAAGTGAATATTATAAGTTGTATGATGGATTGGAATAGATGACCAGAGAGGCATATTTAAATTTCAAGAGTAGAGAAAATAAGTGGAAGTAAAGAATTTACTTAACTAATAAGAGAACAAACTATATGGATGGAGAAATTAATCTTCATTTTAATTTAGAAAAGCTTAATGAAAAGGATAGAAAAAGAGAACAAGAGGAAGTTAAGAGAAAGTATAACTACTAATAAGATTCTTAAGGATAAATATTATTATCACTAAATTAATTATAATAGTAAGATACGGCTTATAGAGGTTTATTAGTTACTATATAGTTATATATATATATGTCTTTATATATATATATTTATAGTTGAAAATTGGAGAAATAAGGTTGGTTGTGTGGATACCAGAGAGGTGTTTGAAAGAATGCCCAAAAGAGGCCGGGATCTTATGTATATATATTTGTTATATGAATATAGCTAGACTTTTTAATAATTTTTTATAAGGTTAAATCATCTTAGAAACATGATAACTCAATGAAATACCTTAATACAGTGAATGTGTTTCATAAAATGTCTCAAAAAGACTGTGGTACTAAATCTCAATGAAAACTTGATCGATATCTAGACTAAATCAAAAAAATCAAATCTAATGAAATTCATAATGGTTTATCATCCAGACGGAATGAAGATGGTTACCAATCTTGCACTGAATCGAAGATCAGGGGGTGGGAACGCCAATTACCGCCCCCTAATGTTGGTGTGTGGTTTCCCCCTTTCTTCTCTTCCGTGGTGGCGCAAGTTTTTGTCTTCTTCATCCTCCTTTGGCACCATCCTGAGCTCTAGGAGCAGTTGGAGGGGTTTCACATCCTTCCTCTTTCTTGAACAGCTTTGGAAGGGTCCTTCTCCACTGCTCTAATTCTCAGTCGAAAGATGTGGAATTAGGCCCTCAAAATCCCCCTTCAAAGGGTCAAAAGATGTTCTGTCAACCCCTCATAGGGTCAGGCTTGATCCAACAGCTCTTTCGGGCCAGATGGATCAACCTGCGGTTCCCTTACCGGCAGCCTCCACCGGCCAGCCAAAGAGGACTGCGGCATAAGACACGATATTGCCCCCCAAGCCGTTGGATCACCCCCTTAAAATAGTTCAATGACTGCGATTTAATTGTAGCTGTGGAACCATTTTTTATTGGTGTACTCCTTGGCCACATCAGCTTCTTAATCATCCTGCCCTTATAGCCGCCCATCCTCTGATTCACCAGTTTGTGTGGACCCCCATCCACGCCATTGCTCTGCGACCAATCAAAACCCTTCAAAAGATAAAACAAAGTATTAGTAAGATCTTGTCGTTCGATCTTCCTTAAGAAGGTCAGACGTTAGAGATTATATCTCTATACTTAGGTCGGCCTGCGATAATATGGGCTTCAAGCTGGATTGGTTTGAAGCCTGGTCACAAATCCTCTCCATTTTCCAAATGTCTTAGCTCATTGGGCCACAATCTATGTTATTGCTCATTGGCTCTGCCTGATGAGGAGCTTAAAGGAGCCTGAATATTGTAAAAGTTTGAAAAAAAATGCTATAAAAATCTTGACTGATATCACATATCGAAATAATTAAAGGCTTCCCACTCCATGTTTGTGCTCTATCTTAGTGGGCCTATCTGGTGGGCCTCTTGGTAGGCTCGTTGGTTGGTGCTGGGTTTGTGCCAGGTGCCGACCCCTTGCCGGATGCGAGTGGGTTCACCTGACTGTGGCTAGGCTTGGGCAATGTGGCACCCTGGCTCTCTGATAGACCCAAAATGTGGCATGTAAACATGCCCATTTTAAGGTCATTTTGGGATCGGTTCATGTGTATTATCTTCAATTTCATAAGAATTTTGCATTTCATCCTCTAACTAGAGTAAGTTATTAAAATTGCATTTTAATGTCATTTTTTATGCATGTTCTACATACTCTAGAATTTCCTAGTTAAATGTATTTAAGGCATTTTTTATTTTCTAATGTTCTTTTCAGTATGTTATCTATGCAATAACAGGTGTGAAGTCCATATTGAAGTTGAAGAAAGAAATAGATAAAATTATTGAAGAAGAAGAAATAAGAATGATAAAAAAATAAAGAAAAATAATAATAAGAAAAAAATGGTTTTCTTGGGCCAGCTAGGGCTAGCCAAGCGCATTAGTGCCCAAGCCAGCCATTGGCAGGCGAGCGTAGGGTGCTCAAGCCCGCCCGCAGCCAACAGGGGGTAGCGCCTGGTAGGCAAGCCCAGCTAGCCAAACACACAATGAACAAGCAAAGGCCCATTCAGGCCCTAAGAGAATATTCAAGTTCGCGGTACAGAAGGAATGTATGGCATTTTAATTCAATAAGAAAGAGTTGCTGACATTTATATAGCGCCGCATTTTTTAAAACTTTTTGATATGGGATTTAGAATCCCACTGTCTTTTATTGTCACAATGAGCTGGGCCACTTATGAGCAACAAACAGATCGCAGCCCAACGGGCTGCAATTTAAAGAAAACAAGAAAGAAATCAAGACCGGGCTTTGAGCCAACCTGACCCTAAGCCCGGGTCTCTTCGTGCTAATTTTAAGAGATGGATATGATCTCGCCCGTCTGATCTTCTTAAAGAATATTGGACTATGGGATCTATACCATTGAATTTAATATATTTTTATTTCTATATTCCAGGGATTTTGTAGGCTATTGCGGATGACGTGGACGCGGGGCCCTTCCCACGGGTGAATCATAAGAGAGGAATGCGCTGACTTTGCATGCTGATGGGACTGACAAGATAGGATGATGTGGATACGGTGGGTACACTGTTTTACTCTAGGTCCACGACTGTGATTAATCGCAGCCGTTGGACCGAGATGAGGGCAATCAAATGGCCAAGGGCAATTCTATCCAATCTCGCCCCTGGCTGTCGATGCTAACATCCGGTCAGTGGTTGTTGGCTGACGGGGAGGGGAACCGCCAAGCCTTCCAACAACCTGGGAGGACCCCTAGGCCCTCCCACTCTATCAGACGGCCTGGGAGGCCTGTCCCAAGCCATTAAAAGGGGCCTAAAGCCCCCCAATTCAGGCATCTTTTGGCCATTGTCTTTAGAGATGGTGGAGGACCCTTCTGAGTCTGGCAGAGCAAGAGGAGGGGTTTGACAACCCTTTTATGGCTCCTAGAGCTCTAGACGGTGCCAGAGGAGGTTGAAGAAGACAAAGACTTGTTCCAGCATGGGAGAGAAGCAAGGGGAAATCCGTATACCGAGGCTAGGTGACGACGATTGGCGCCGCCACCCCCTTATCTTTGATTCAGGGCAAGTTGGTAAGTTTTTTTCATTTCATCTGGATGAGAAACCAATATAGTTGTGTTAGTTTTAATACTTATGGTTTAATCTAGATGTTGCTAAAGTTCTCGAACAAAATTTATTTCTGTGACTTCTGTTGGACATTTCATCGAACACTTCACGTGTTCGATGAATATATCTCGGTTAGATAAGTTTTTCTCTCTATCGACCTTATAAATTTTAAAAAATATATTCATCTCTCTCACCTAATTAACTTATATCGGGCATTCTGTCGAACACCCGAAGGGGTGTTTGACATGCCTCTTCTACCCCAATTATCTTCTATTAAAAATCTATAGAATATATAAAAATCATATAAAAACTATATAAACTCTTACTTAGACCCCCTCTCAGGCATTTGGGCGAACACCTCCAAGGTGTTTGACTAAATAACCCATTCTACACCCAATTTCTTACTATAAAAACACATAAAAATATAAATTCATATAAAACATGTAAAAATACTCTTATTAATTCTATGATAAATATTTGACCCATATAAGTAGTATCCTATAAGTACAGGGGATCCTATACTAATATAAATACCTCTTAATTAATATTACTACCTCTTTATTCATTCTTAATATTTCTCTATACCTATATAATAACTTAGTATATTATAACTAAATAATCACTTACTCCCTCTCTCCCTAGCTAACAACTTCTATTCTTCTTCTTCTTTATTATGGAAAAATCAGTGCCAGGTATGTCCAACCTTGTGGTTGTGCCCGTAGACCAATCGTTTTGTGCTCTTGATGCCACCCAGGGGGTGTTAATTTATAAAATGTAATGTTTTTCATCATTTTTAGGCGTGGAGCAGGCATAGTCATGTTTTAATGTAATGTAATGTAATGTAATGTAATGTAATGTTTTACATGTCCCAATTACACACGGACCCTACTCATCCATGCCCATGTTGCAGGAAAGAAAAGGGTACATAGGTGTTACCTAGTGAAGGCCAGGAGATGGTCACTTGTGAAGCATGAGCTCGGGAGACCTCGTAGCAATGCAACATGTGGAGTGCGTAGTCCACCCCGGCGTTCGCAGATGTCATTGTGGAGGGTGAAAGGGTGACAAACTATCAGGTGAGAGGGTGAGCTCTCCCGCCTCCAGCACTCCATGCTATCCGCCTTTCATGTGGGCCTTGCTTTGATAGTGTGCGATGCGTATGAAGGGTCAGCAAGCTGAGGCGTTCAATGCAATAGCATCCACGAGCTGTCGGAGGGAGTGTCTGCCAATAAAGGAAAAAGGAGGAAGGGGTTTGTGTGTAAACCGCATGGTTGGTAAGGGAATATGCTATCTAATATCCCTCGCGTAGTTGGTGACGAACACTAGTTGTGCGGGGGTGGCATTGCTGATGTCCTGCCATACACATTGCAATCGCCATTGGGAGCATTTCCCCCCACGAAACATGTCAACCAATACCTTTGAGTCTGATTCTACGACGATATGGTGAAGGTTTCGTTCCTTGCATTGAAGTAAACCATTACGTATTGCCATAGCCTCGTCTACTGTATTAGTTTGTATGTCGTAAAAAGAGGAGAAAGCAAAGATAATGGTCCCTGTATGATCCCTTTGGCCGCACCATCCACATTTAGCTTGAGGATGCCGATTGGCGGGGGGTGCCAACGAACAATTTGTAGACGAATGCGGATGGGGGCTAGGGTCACCAGAATACTCCAAGATTGAAGGAGGTTGCAGGCTAGGGCTGAGCTACGGGCGCGAGGTGGTAAGAGGTGGTGTGTACGGCGTATCCATTGCTTGACTCGTCGCGTGATATCCTAGGCGCGCATGGGAGTTCCTTCAAAACAAAAAGAATTTCACCCTTTCCAAATCTCCCATAGTAAGTAAGCTATGGTGATGTGTAGGAGGGGGCTTCATTTGGAGTGTGTTGGCGAGAGATACAACTTACCAAAACACTCTAATAGTGTCAAAATAGAGGAGATATCGAGGAGTGGACGCTAATGGTGTATGATTTGGCACCAACAATCTAGAGCTGCCTCACTATGGAAGAAAAGGTGCTCTATAGTCTCAGCATGGGGAGATGTGGGCAACAATGGCAACTCAAACTGAGAGATTGACCAATACGAGTCACTCAATCATCGGTCAGTAGGTCACGATGCAAGAGTATCCAAAGGAAGAATGAGACACGAGCAATGATCTCCGGATGCCAGATTCGACAACCCTAGTGCTGGGTGGGAGATTTCTCACAAAAATGATCCCAAGAAGAGCGGCAAGAGAATGACCCATCCAGGGTAAGCGTCCAAATAGGACGATCTTGAGAGGGCACGAAGGGATACCCAAGGCAAGGGGTAACATGTCGATAAGAAGGCCATGTTGCTCTCAAAGGTGGCGCTTGTCGCCTAGGATTAGCTGCCCCACGGTCAATCTAATGCGATGGGGCTCGAAGTGGGGGTGATCTGCTAGGGGTGTGTCAGTGAGCCATGGATCATACTAGGCATTAATCGCGCCTCGGCCGACATGCCAATGTGTGACCATGGCTATCTCAAGCCCATGTCGCTGCCAAGTCCACCACCTGAGATGGCCTCGGATATCCATCTCACTACGTGCCCACTCGCCATACTTCGATGAGATGAATCTCCCCAATGGGGAGTGTGTTACGCATACACCACACGAGCTTCTTTTGAAGCATGTCTTGGACGTCTGATCCCTAGACCCCCCTCGTATGTTGGCCAACAAGCTTTCTCCCAAGAAACCCAATGGTGGCTACTCTTCTTCTTCTTCCATTTTATCACTAATTAGACTTATTAAGTACTCTATTCTTCTTCACTAATTATATTACTATCATCTTAAATATAATATCTAATATCTCAATTCTTTATAAGTTAGTAGTACCTATAAAATGCATAAACATACAATATCAGATATTCTCTATTCCCTAGTTATCTTATTAAACTAATATTCCCTCTACTTACTAATTATTTGATTCTTATTATATCCATTGTCTCTAGTATTATTATTATTATATCTTATAACTAACAACTCACTTATTGAAACATCCTGAAGGCCAGTCCTTGTGGAGATGATACATTTGAGTAAGTATATATCTTTTATCAAATTTGTTTGATAGTAGGACAATTAAATTTATAATGATATTTAAAAATTAACACCCCAATTTGCCTCCATCACTCTGCCCTAACAGGCCATAATAAATAATAAATATTTATTTTATTATTCTAATATAGATATATTATTTCTTCTTCTTCTTCTTCTTCATTTCTCTCTTTTAATTCTTTCTATAACTTTGACTCTTCCATGCAAAAGCATAGGCTAGCGTACTACATGTATCATTAATCTCATTATAATTAACAATGTTTTAAATATAATTTTACTAGGAAATATTTAGGCTTGTAAAATATGTAAGAATGACATTAAAGATGCATTGTTTTATCACTTGCTCTATTTAGTGCATGAGATGAACATTTTTGTAAATTTTAAGATAATACACATAAAGTTACCCCAAAAATGACTTTAAAATGTGGATGATTGCATGCCATATTTTGGATTTATCCATAAGTCATGGTGAAAATGGTGAATAACTAAGGAAGCTCATCTAAATGCTTATCTAAGGTCTTGAACAAGATATTGATAAACTTAAATTTGTGGGGTTAATTATGCTGTAATTGATATTTTTGGGGTTAATTTGTGGGATTAATCTATAATATTTCTAGCGTTCACTCAATGGAATATGACTAGTTAGTGATGAGTAAGTATTGTGTACACAGGGAACAGTGATCAAGAACTCACTACTATTTAAATGATGATTAAGGTGGTGAGAAATGATACCTATAAGGTATGGTCTATAGATACGAGGGATGGAATTTAGAACTGATGAAGGGATGAGAAATCGGAAAATAAGATGTGGATCAGACTATGTACATAAATAAATGCAAAAAAAAGTGTGAAATTTTGAAGTGGTGGGATGATGAGAATGGTGATAGAGTATTTAAGAAGTGAATGATATTTTGGACATAACTTTATAGAAGAAATAGACTCCTGTAAGCTGTATGGTGTTGATGAAGTAGAAAATAAGGCTCAGAAAATATGCAGACCGTAGATTTTATACTCTTCTAAGGCCTCAAGAATTCACAGATGAAGGTTAACTCTTCTTCTATGTTGCTTCTGACAAATCAACCAAGAACACCAAAAACACCTTGATCAATCTAGAACACACCCTCTTTCACCAACCCTATTTTTTTACAATTTTAGGGAATCCTGTCCTATAATAATGGAATGATAACATACATATTTCATACGCTAACTTCATCATATTTACATGTCTATTTGCATTATAACACTCATAATTGCATGTTATCAAGCTTAAAATGATTAAATCTATTTTTTAGAACAAATTCCTGAATTTTCTACATTTTTGGTGTATTTTTTGGGAATTTTATAACAATACATTCTAAAAGAATATAATTATTGAGATAAAATATGATTTTTCTGGAATTTTTTGATACTAAATTTGGAAAGATATGATTTTTCTAAGTCGAAATAAATATATATATTGATATGTATTTTTGGGTTTTATTTTATTTAATATGAATTTTAAAAGTATTTTTTGCCCTTTTCTTTGCACCGCCACGTGTCGCTGCTCGATTCATCAAACGACGATGAATCATACTGCCCGATGATGATTGATGCCAGCCAATCATTAGCTAAGTTAATGATTGGTGTTACCCAATCATTAACCAAGCAATCATCACTTCGTTATTTACGCAGCGACGATTGCATTTATGATTATTGAATCATTTTTGGCGCAGGAATGACATAGACGAATAAAAAAATGAAGTTATTTTTTTGCATTAAATGCGTGTATGGGTCTGGGGAGAAAAAGACAAAAAAATCCTTTTACTTTTCTTTCTTTTGTCGTTTCTTGGTAGAGCGACGAACGATGTGGCCGCGCCATGTGAGGCCACATGTACACATGGCCCGCACAAAGCAACGTGGCATGCGCGTGGCTACCACAGAGAAGACAAAAAGAGGGCCGACACTTATGTGGCACATGCTGATACGTCGTCCCATCAGCTTCAAGAAGTATTTTTATTCTGTCTCTTTCTTTTTTTTACTTTTCTTCTGTTTTGTCTTTTTGTTTTTATAGTACACGTGGACTCCAAAAAGCGCTTGCTTGGAATACAAAAAGCACCGATCTCAAGCGCTTTGACTTCTTAAAGGACAAGGAAAACAAGAAAGCGGATGACGAGGAGAGAGAAGGAAATCAAGGGCTAGGATTAGGTCAACTTCAAACGGCCATAACTTTTGATCTACAACTTCGATTGAGCTTAAATTTTTAGCATTGCTTTGTCTTCCCCTCCTCTTTCCATCCATACTTTTTTTGATCTATAAATAGAGACTTGGATCATTGTGAAATTCATCTTGAATTTTCTTTGTACTTGTGGGGGGGCAGATTGAAAGAAGTGAGTTTTGAGATCCATCAAGTGTCTTCGTAGTGTCCTGGGTCGTGGGGAGAATCATTGGAGAAGAGGGGAAACTTACTAGGACTCGTAAATTGTCATGATGATGGCGGAACGTAAGGATCTAAGCTAAGTGTCTTCACTCTAAGTTGTTTCTTTCACGACATCATAATTCGCTTAATTAGTGTTTTTCATCATATCTTCACTCACATTTTACTCATTCATATTCTCTCATCTCGTCTCTCTATCCTCTCCATCACACCACTCTACAGTCACCCACTACCATCGTTCACACACTCAATCATCATTCAACTCTTCACGTTCACTTATTCATTGTTAAATTAACATATAACTTACATCCTATTACTCAATATCACTAGCTCATATCATCTACTCTCGTCTTTATCCATTCTCTCGTTGATCATCACTATCATAAGAAATTAATTCCTTAATCATCGTTCCCTGTGGAGACGACCTGGACTTATCACTAACTAAGTATTCTTAAGTACGATTAAATATATTTTTGTTGAATAATCTCAATTACCAACGACGAATGAAACCCCTTAAATTGAGATTATCATGGACATTATTGATAGAGATGAGAACATAAAAACGTCCTAAAAAATAGAAATCCTTCAGACATCTAGGTTCTAATATGTGAAGAAGGTTTGAAGTTGGCCCATGTGCCCATCCATTTTCTTTATTTTCTTTCTTCTCATCAGCATCACAGCCACATAAAATTTTATTCAGACTTATAAATTCAATATCGATTTGAATTTAATTCCAAAAAATATGACTTATAGAATATATATATATATATTTAAATTCCATATAGATTTTATAATTATAATATCAATAACACTCGTATATATACAATTTATTTTGTTGAAACCTGATAAGGTATTATATTAATGTAATAATTAGGATGTTATGAGATGCAAGTGTTCAAGAATATGTACCCCAAGAGTATATAAATTTTAACAATGATGGTGTGACAAAGAGGTATCTAGAGTCCATGAAGAGTGAAGATAGTGATTTTTGGTTAGAAGTTATGCATAAGAAGATGAATGCTTGAAAGCAGACACATAACTAAATTTTGTACCATTACCAAGTGGGAGGATATCATATAAGAATAAGCAAATATTTGAATTCATGACTCAGGAGAGTACTTGATCAAAATATAAGTCTGGTTATGAAACACTGGAATCAAATTAAAATATTCACTTTGATGGAATATTTCTCTTGTTTTGAAATTATATTTCTCTACATATGACAGCATAGACTTAGAAGTCGAGCAACCAGACATGAAGACAATGTTTATACAAAAGGACTTGGAGAATGGATCTATATCAAACGACCATAACATTTCAGAATATTGATTCATTTATGTTTTTTCATGCCAACAGTATAAAAATATTGATTCATTTATTCTTGAAAATGGACACAAATGCACAACTTCTGATTGTTGTTTAGATATCAAGAGATTTCTCATTATCTAACTCTATGTTGACGATATGATTATCCTTGGGTAAGATATGTCGAGCATAAAATTGTTGAAGAAGGAGCTATGTGAATCATTTCCAATGAACAACTAGAGACTCCCATGAAAACTCTTGGATGGAGACTTTTTCTGATAGATAATACAGTTTTTTATGGCTATCACAGTAGATATATCATAAGTTCCTTGATAGATATTCTATGATTAGCGTTTAACATTTTGATTATCCCTTCTTAGAGATTTAAAACTCTATCCAGGAAAGATCCCATCGTATGATGAACAGAAAAAGAAGATGGACAATATTTATTATGCTTATGAAGTTTGGATCTTGATGTACGCAATGGTTTGCACAAAGTTCAGAGATATCATATACATTGGGTGTTTCAAGCAGATTTCTTAATAATACAAGGAAGGAGAAATGGGAATTAGTGAATGGACACTTCAATATATCAGAGGGAGCTCCAAAGTTTTCCTAAGCATGAAGGGTGGATAACCGATCCTCACTAGCTAAATTTATGTCGATATGGTAAGAGGTATGGATGAAAAAAGTCAATTTCTCAGTATACTGTCACTTTTATATGGGGAGCTGTTGGCGATATTATTTGACTTACATGTCAATCACAATTATATGTCATAGCTAAGTTCATTGAAATATTTTTTCATTCAGTCTACAATCAAGTCCTTGAATATATGCAATAACTATATGAATTATGACAAGACCATACTTTTGTAATCACTGGTATTTAAAGATATATTAGTCATATTCATACTCAGAGGATGCTCAGAATGAACATTAAAATAGAAAGAAAGAATATCACTTTTTACTTGTAATTATATGATGTAAGTCTGGTTCATTCTCTATCCATTAGAGTTACTAAGCAAGGATGTTTGGTGCTCTTTGGAAAACTAATTCACTGAAATTGTCAGTAAGGATCCATTCATGGTATTATACCATGAAGACTAAACCTTAGCGCACTTAACTAAAATGCTTAAGGGGATTCAGATTGGTATTATATGCCATCAAACCAATCGCACTTCCATGATTTATTTTAGTTCATTAAAATAAATAATTATTCATATTGTTCTTGTGTGATGTTTATAATGAAGTCCCTAAATGTTTAAGATGACTTAGTGAATTATTATGAGATCATAATATAGCCTCACTAGTTTTTAAGAGTGTACTCCAAATATTCTAATTGTTTGATACTTGAGATACTAATTTATCAAAATAGAAAATCACTATCTGATCTGTTTGATATGATATGGACTATCTTGCAGGCATTAGTGTGGAGGCACTAAAGGCAGATGGTGAATACTCTTTAGAAAAAGGGTTCACTTAAGTGTTCCATATAAATCCGTAATGGTACTACATCCAAAAAAAAAATTCAGTTGATATATATCATGGTTGTATAAGTGGTCCACTGACTTGAGACACCAAGAAAGGAATTTATATTTCATCTCTGATGCACAAAGGTGATTGAGTTGTCAAGACGGGATTGTTTGGTCTAGGTATGAGAGAAGATTGACTAGATCAAGAATATGCATCAACCTCTGGGCTGGGGTTGTAGGGATATTATAGAAGTTGTTCTCCAATGATCCCTGTTACACATCAAGACTTAGTGAATGATGAGTTAGGGTTTGACAATTAGTCATACTCTAAGTCATTCAAGAGTCACATGTAAACAAAGGATTATACATAAATAGTAGCTAATAATGGTAAAGAGTCCATGAGAGAGTTATAACATTGGCCTATATCTTCTGTATGTTGGCATCCCCACATGTTGGAAACTTAACCTATCGATTGGGTTCAATCTCTCCTTGATTAATCATCTGTGTATCAATATATTTAATTTATAAGGTTGATGAATAAATGTTCGTGGGCCATTAAGATTATTAACCATATTGATATATGGGCCTACATGGTCACCCACATAAGATTAAAGGATATTGGTTGATATACTTTATCCAAAAAGGGCTTTTATAAATATTAACTAGATATCTAAAAAAGGTTGGATGAGAAGAATAAGATATTCAATAGTCATCTCATCTTATGGGTATTTCTTGATGGAAATATATGTGGCCGGCAAGCCAATATCACGTTTTATATCTCTTTCCATAATCATTTGTAGAACTTATTCATTATAGTGCATGGGCAAAGCTTATAATGAAGTCCACGAATACGTGATGGGACTTTTTGAATTGTGATGAGATAGTAATATGGAGATCAATAATCTTTAAGCATGTGTTCTAAATATTCCTATTTGAAGGATATTCCTGAAGGACATCTAAGTATCCAGATAGAATATCACTATCTAGCCTCACTCATATGATGAGTATGGTCGTTCCCGTAGATAGTGGGTGTTCTTTTTTCATTGGCAAAAGTATGGTGCTGAGTACGACCAACCCAAGGGTTTTGCTCGTAGACCGATTGAGCCATGCCTTGGATGTTGTCCATATGGGTTTTATATATGTAAGGTTGAAAGGCTAAAAGAGTTTATAAGCGTGAAGCAAGTGTAAATATCCCAATTACACACGTACTCCACTTGCCCACTCCAATGATGCAAAGGAAAAAGATACAATAGTGATACCACTACATGTTGTTGTATAAACCTCGAGTGCAAGGATCTCATTTGTGTCCCCCCAAGTTAGCAATGCGTGGATCAGGTGTTATGTTCACTCTCATCAGGTATGATTAGAGTACAACATCTAGGTGAGACGCCATGTATTCCCCAATCCAGCCTTCCACGCAATACACCATTTGTGGGGACTATTGGACACAAGAGTTCAGTGTGTGTGGAGAGCTGGCAAACTTGCTATGGGAGCCATGGAAAGAGCAAAATTCTTCTCATTTTGTAGGGTCTACCACACGAGCAATGGATGTCATTAAACACATCAAGCAATGATTAGGGAGAACACACCACCTTGTTTCCCCTATTGTCTGACGCTTCATAGTTACGTGCGATGCACTTCACACATGAAGAACTTTAACGGCTTTGATTCCAATCACCACTCAGCTACAGATTGTCCATTGGCACAACCGCTAAGAGGCTTTCTAAAGCTAAATGTGGATGGTGGAGCCAAAGGGAACTCGGGCCCAACAGATTGAGGTGTTATCCTACAAGTAGACTTGGTCGTTCTGTTCTGTTCATTTAAATTAAACAAAAAATTCGCACAAAAGAACTGCATAGGGGTCTGTTGGTTGTTCTGTTCCTTTTTGCGCAAAAATTAGAACAAATGTTCAAACAATTCGCACAATTCGCACAAATTTGAAAAAATAGAACAATTTGCAGAATTCAAACAATTCGCACAAATAGAAAAATCCGCACAAATAGAATAATTTGCACAATTCAAATAATTAGAACAATTTGCACAATTTGAACAATTTGCACAAACCGAACAAAATTTGCATAAAGAGAACAAAATTTGCACATGGAGTCAAAAATTGCACAAAATTGTTAGCGATCGAGAGTCAACTAGAGGACCCTCACAGGGTGGACTGGAAGTTAGTCTATGTTGACCATGAAAATGACATTATCCTTGTCAACGATGACCCCTCGGAGTAAGTCAATGTCTCCTGCACCTAAAGTCCACTCTTGGTTAACCCGACCATCATTTGAATCTCCAAGGAATTTGTGAGCTGCATGCAAAGCATCAAGATCTTGTCTGCTAATGAAGTGCAGTACATGAGCCTGGTAAACCTTGTCAACGGCCCATCGAACAACCCGGCCTATAAGCTACAGTGGGTTTGACAATTAGTGGAGGCCTAGAGGGCCCCCTATCACGATTCCTCGCCCACTTCCTTTGGACGTTGACCATTGACATTAGAGTTGAATGAAATCCATTGGCGTTGACAAAATTTTGCAAAATCCGATTCAATGGACAACTGATCTACAAAATTGGAACAGAAGGGCGAGCAGATCTAGGAAAGGATGGCCATGATGTCGTTTTCCCTCAGCGTCAGCTAGTCTGAGCCATCGGATATGTTGAAGTCAATCTTGACGTTCGTAGAATAAAGAACGGTGTTCCCGAGGGAGGGTTTCTCCTTCATGACCTTGGTAAGCAGAAACCCACTATCGGTTGTGTCCTTAGCTGAAGCGATCTGCATAATTAATTTTTCATAAGAAGAAAACTATATAAATGATCAAAGAATTGAAAGAAATTTCCAAGTTAGTGAGCTGACCTTGATGAGAACACGGTCATTGAGTGACTTGAGATCTTTGATGTCGTCTGAATCGAGCACGTCCACGACGTCTTCCTCTTTGAGAATGATGTGAGGCATGCCGCTCAGCTCAACTTCAGTGCCTGCGTACTTCGAGCATTTGATCTGCTCTCCTCCCTGCAAAGATTTTTAAATTTGTTTTCGATAATTAGAAGCAATTTTCATGAATTGTCCAATCATTGTCCAAGCTATAATTTGCTCGGACGCTCTTGGACTATACCCTAGAGTGTGATCATGAATTATGTAAAGGCTGAGCGTTAGCTTCAGCTACGTGATCAACGCCATGCTAACAAAAAAAACATTTGTGAAAATAGAAAATAAATATGAGGGCCATGAGTAAGTTACATTCCAAAAATATAGATCCAAATATGTGAGAAAGTTGAGTGAACAATCATTCATGACATAGTAGTTATAGAGTACTCTTGACATTTGATGGAGGATTAGTTTTTCACAGGAACTCTAGAGGAGTCTTGCATCTAGCTTGAGGTCTTAATCCATTTTCGTCACAGGTATCGTGTGTTGGACAACTAATGTGCGTCATGAAGAAATGAAAGAATTTTCCATCACCATCATCATGATTTTTGTTCACCAAGTCAATGAGCAATAACAGATATGTCATAAGAGGAACAACAACATAGTATATGTTATAAGAGGAAGACAAAATCTTGAGAGTCTAACCAATGGGAGCATTCACACGAATGTCAAATGGCCTGTCATCTTCATCACCGTCTTCGTCCTCTTCAGCTATCAAATCATCGTTGTTATACCATGACTTCAACATCATCAGGACTTCGACGTTCTTTGACATGAGCTTTGATCACCGGTAGTTGATTACACGACGCCCTTTTGAGAATAGACGCTCACATGCGGCACTCGTCATTTGAACTGCTAGAAATTCCTTTGCCACCAATGCTAATGCAAGGTAAGAAAGCTGACCCTTTATGGGGGTAAAATTAATCAGATATTCAATAAAGAAAGTACGAGATTTTGAATATAAAAAATATAAATTATATGATACCCATCGTCTTCCACCAATGCAACATGTCCGTACCGAATGCTGGTGGGGCCGTTGCATTTACATCGAGCTCTTCAATCGGATCAAGTCTTTGTGGTCGCTCAGACTGATCTAGTAGTTCTTCGAGCTCCATTTGTATGAAATCATTCGTTGTTGATAGAGCAGTTGGTTCGGTGGGCCGACTCCCAATGTTTCTGGATACTGAGTGTGACTCCATGATATTGCGGACGGTAAACAGAACCTCATTCTTAGCCTTTGGATAAATCAAGCAAAGCTTCATAGATGGGTCAAATAGAGAGGCGATAGTGACGTAGGACGATTAAGGAAAAGGGTGATTGAGGAGATGGATGGGATGACGACGAGTAAATGGTGATAGACGGGTTTGTAGGGAGGGATAAAACAGTCCACAGAAATTCACACGGCCGGATTCGGACTTTAAAACCGATGAAAATCTGGTGGTGCAGCTCCGACCCTTATCGAAGGTGGGAGTACTGTCTTCCCCCACTGCGACGATGCCTAAGCACCGAAATCAATATGCAAATTTGCGTCGCGAAGAAACACTCGAGAAAGATAGAGAACCTAATTCTGACGGCGGTGGAAACTTCTCGAGAAAACACTGGAGGGAGAACACTTTCGAGACCAAAGGGTTCAGGCGTACCTCAACACCGTAGTGCGTGAAGAGGGTGCGGGAAATTCCGATCGTGATGAGGCTGGGCGAATCCGGGCGTTAAGCGGCCCACTAGACGAAGGAGTCTGGGCGTTTCGGGCGTTGAACGGCCCCTGGTAGTGAGTTGATGTCGTGATCGCAGAGTCAGGCGTAGGCGAAAACCCGCGCGCGCGAAGCGCGCATAGGGTGTGCGCGTAGCGTGCGCGGCTCGAAGCGTAGACGGCGTCGACGACGAACCGTTGGACGGCCTTGACGACGTTGGTATCCGACGTACGGCGTGGCGGGTGGCCGCGTGCGCGACGTGGGCAGGTAATCGGCGCGTGAGGCGCGGCGCGTGCGGGCAGCCGCGTGCGTGGTGAGGGCAGACGGTCGGCGCACCGCGGGTGTGGGTGGCCACGTGCACCGCGCGGAAAGACGGTCGGCGCACCGCGGGTGCGGGCGGCTGCGTGGCTGGGGGAAGAAAGAGAGAGAGAGAGAGAGAGAGAGAGAGAGAGAGAGAGAGAGAGAGAGAGAGAGAGAGAGAGAGAGAGAGAGAGAGAGAGAGAGAGAGAGAGAGAGAGAGAGAGAGAGTGGGAGGGGAAGAGGTGGAAGGTCGGCGACGCAATGTGGCGGCGGCGGCGACGGCGACGGCAATGGCGACGGCGGCGGCGTTGGCGACGGCTAGGGTTAAGAGGGATAGGTGAGGCTGGGCAGTCCTCCAAGAAGAGTTAAACAAAACTCAATTCTTGAAATTATGACTGACTAATGTTTCTTGAAAACAATGACCTATATATAGGCCTTGGAGGAAAGAGAAAATGACGAGAAATTAGAGACGAGAAAGTAAAGAAGTGCGCCGTGTCACACCAGAGGGCAGTTGTGGATCTGCCTCTGGCATCGTGTCATGACGCGCGTAGGGACGTGCGCGGGTGGAGACCTGCTTGTTGACGGCTGCGGCGTGTTGACTTTGGTGTTGACTTCAGTTGACCGTGGCGGGTTGACTTCGGTTGACTTCGCTGTTGGGTCCATAACAGGCGTGTTGACTCCAATTGATCGTGGCGACGCGTTCGACGGTGATGTGCTGGCGTCCTCGCCATCAGATAGTGAAAGCCTCATTTCGTCTCAATACAGACACATATTTATCTAGCTTTGCTTTCATAGCGGAACATACATTGGATAAGGCGTTCGTTTGCCTAACGGACATAGCGAGTCCAACTGGAAGCATGGAAGAGTTTGTTACTCCCACTGTAATTCGCTCAAGATGCCTCATCAATCCCTTAATAATGACTATACCTTCATTTGACGTTGGTGCCGTGATCCGAATAGCGACAGAGGTACCATGCTGGAGTGGTTTGTGTAAGTCAACAAAATTTTCATCTAGGTCCCGTTCTGCGTCAAGTAAAGCACGTTTTCAAAGAGCGGATGACATCATCATATCAATAACAATTTTCCTCTCAATGCACATGCGTAGCATTTTGAAAGTGGGGCTCCACCTTGTAGGGAAATCTATCGGGATCCTCCTCGTGTTTGACATATTTAACTATTTGTTGTAGGAAAAGTACTTCGCCTCTCGCCTTGACGATCCTCGTATAGCAATGACACCTCTGTTAGGTGCCAAACAACATCCCCTAAGTAAACAGCACGAGGATCTGACTCCTTTGCATCCAAGACATTATCAAAGTTTGTGAGGTCTACTTCATCAATGAAACTTGACTCGGGCCCATCGTCAACGACATTGAGTGCCTTCAATCTGGCCCACATAACTAAGTTGATCACATGCGCAATACACAAGACATGTCTCTTTGCAGTAAAATAGGGGTTCACTGGCCGCAACTCCCATTCTAATGTTTCCCATCATTGTTGCGTTATTTGAAGCATTGTTTGTCGTAATTGCACGCGCTCAACTTAAATTCTACAAGAACCTCCAACACAATGTCTCTCAAGCACACTGATGGAGGACCATCCTGGAGACGGCACACCAGGACGACAGCAGCCATGACGAGCAGCACGCGTCGACACTCGCCACCCGGGGTTCAAGTACCCCTAGTAAGTACCTTTATTTTACTTGCGTTTATTTTCTGTTTGTTTGTATTTCTGGACTTTATGGATTGGGCCGATGTTGGGCCTCTTCCTCATCTTTCCCTTTTATTTTCTGTTTGCATTTTCAAATTGTAAGGAGAGGCTGAACCAAGTCTTGCGACGGTTCGTCCTCCCCCCACGTTCACTTGGCACCTATCCTCACTATATAAGGGGATAGCATGCCCAAGGAACACTTTGGAGTCATTTGTTGAAGAGAGTTTTCAAACTTGTGTATCCCTTTATCGTAGAGAGTAGAATAGGAGGTTTGGCTAACCTCACCCACGTCGAGATCACTCCGTGGTGTAGAGCCTTCATTTCCCTCGTCGAGATCACTCCGGGGGGAACATGTTCAAGCGTGCCGTCGAGATTACTCTGGTACGATTAAAGATTCAAGAAGGTTGTCAGTGCTTGGTCAAGAAGGACCCTTCGTCGACACACCCGTTTCAGGGATCCCCTGAGCTATCGCCAAGGTGCCATCAATATCTTTCAAGAAGCCCAGTTCTGGAGTGTTTTCTTGGTCGGTTATCGATCAAGAAAGTCTCTCATGGGCCCAAGATTCCCTCCTCGTCTCCATCTCCGCCACCGCCATCCATCACGCCCGCCATCTCCTCCGCTATGTCGCTTGCCGTCAAGACTCACCGCCGACAGATCGCCTGCACCGTCGCAGCCCTCCGACGCGCGCCCTCGCCCGTGGATCCCCGGCGGTCGCCTGCCGGACTGCCCTTGCTGCCGCGCCCGTTTGGTAGCCGAACGCGCGGCCCTCTCTCTCGGCCTCGCCGCTCCCCGCGCGGCCGTATCCTCCCGCGTGCCCGCGTCGCCGCCAGCGCCACAGACGCACGCGCTCACCGTGCGCGCCTCGTCCCCACTGTGCCCTTCCTGCCTGTCGTCGCGTGCCGGGGTGCCTGCACGCCTGCCTGCATTGCACGCACACCAAGCCTTACCACTCTCCGCCGCGACTCTGCAGCCGCCGCGAGACCGCGTGCCAGCCCGCGTGCGCGCTCGTCTGCACGCGCCGTGCCCCCGCGCTCACCAGCGCACCCGCCACGGCGCGCACGTGTGCAGTCGCGCCTCCCCGCGCACCCGCTCACGCCGTGAGCACTGGGGCGCCCGCCGCACGCTCCCGTTGGTCGGCACGCTCGCTAATCTCCATCCCCGCCATCGTCCGACGGTCTCCGCTCTCAACGCCCGTTCCAAGCTTCGTCACAAACACCGGAACGTTACTTACGCCGTGGACTAGTGTTATTCAGGTACCATCTCGTCTCCTCTCCATCTTACCAGTATTATTACGTTCTGCAGTCTCGTCTTCTGCTATCACGTCTGCTGCCATCTTTTCACTACATCTCGCGGATAGGTTAGACACTTTCGTCGAGAGTAGGACATTTCTTGTGGTTGATAGGGTAACCATTGACGTATACGCTGAACACTCCAGGGCCGTCAAAAGCCCCTCATCACATAGTCGTCTAGTAGGTCTCGCGGGTCATTGGGAGTTTGATTTTAGGATCACTCTCTCATCACTGACCGGTGTAGATTTACGCCTTTTATCCGTCGGCACCTATACTGCTCATTCGGTGTTTTTTCTCATTCATTGACTTGCATTTCACGAATCCGCCCATCGAATTTCTTGTGACGTAATACGAGCCGATCAATCCCGGCAGGTCGTATTACATCACACTCCCTAGTGTATGAGCCCTCCAACTAGCGTATAGCGAGGACACATTCACACATTTTCCATTCTATATCTACCCAATGAACGGTGAAACCTATAAATGAGATTCGATTCGTAGAAGTCCAACAATCTAGAGTGATGGCCACTCTATCAACACTCTCGAGTCGATCACAAATAATGCTCTTTAACTCAATGTAAAGCTTGAAAGCTTTTTCCTTCACAGCCCTTGTCGATGGAATGGATATCTCCTCTTGCGCGATGTATCGAAGCACTCGTATGAAGTATTTCTTACATACAATGTTCCACAGTGAGGCTGACTGACAGATGAAATGTACAAGCTCTTCTTTTGTAATCTCCAACATGCGACCAGTCAAGTACGATTTTTCATTACCTTGTTAGTAAAATATGTTTGCCGCCGATGGTTGCTTAGAAGAGCTCCCTTCATGAGCCTTCAATTCATTATACTCTTTACGATGCACATTTAGCAAATATCGCCATAGGACTTTACTATAACTGTACTTATTCTGTTCTACTATCACAGCACGACCCGAGTACAAGTCACACATAGAATGCATGTGAAAACCTTTGGTGCCACCTCTGTGAAGTGTATCATGCAGCGCATTCAATATTTTTCTTTCTATTCTTTTGGCTGTGGCCAACGCTCCCCTCAGCTGATTTAGACCTCTCAGAGGAACCAGAAGCATGCAAGAGAGGTGTTCTAGGCATCCTAAATTACAATTGAAAATGTAAATTTCTCAAATAATTCATCCAATATCAAACTAATGTCCAACGAAGTTTGATATGCACTTATAAAGTAGAAATGTTCAAGCAGAGTCGTAAATTGAAATATATGAAATATATGAAATATATGACAAATATAATGTTGAAATGTAGATTCATCCTCATCCGGGTAGATAAAGAAACAAAATAGATGAAATATATTACAATGAACTGACAAAAAAATTCGACGATCCATGCCTCATTTTTCACATATCTTCACACCTTATGAAATACCTCTGAAGCAAATTTAGGAATTGCTCTTATTGTTATGGAGAAGGCAGAGAACACCATGTAGAGCTCTGCATCGAAAGGCAACAAAGATTACAGATTCCCAGATATGACTTCCTGTGATGGGGGACCATCCAACTGACGCCAAGACGGGACGACTCTAGCCACACCGAGCTGCTCGTGCCGATGCTCGCCACAAGGGGTTTAAGTACTCTACGTAAGCATCTTATCTTTGTTTTTTTATTTGTTTTGTCTCTGTTTTGTTTTCGTTCCTGGATTTTACAGACTGGGCCGGTGTTTTGGGCCTCGTCCGCATTATGTTTTCATTTGATTGTGACTGTTAAAGAGGGGCCGAACCACGTCTCACGATGGTTCGTCCTCTCCACGATCTCACTTGGCACCTATCCTCATTATATAAGGGGATAGCATGCCCAAGTGAAGGTTGAGGCATTTGTTGAAGAAATTTCCTAGTTGTCTCCACCTTATCGTAGATAGGAACTAGAGTGTAGAGAGGAGTGGCTAGCCTCGCCCACGTTGAGATCACTCCGTGGTAAGAGCCCGCGCCGTCACGTCGAGATCACTCCATGACGACGTGTCTCAACGCCCATCGGGACTACTCCGGGTCGCTTAAAGATTCAAGAAACCCTCTCTTCTTGAAGCCGAGGAATCCTCTGTCGAGATCACCCCGAAGGCTTCTCAAGGATTCAAGAAGACCCCTACGAGGAAGAAGCGTCGCCAGCTGTTTGCGTCGAGATCACTCCGGGTACGCGCTGTCTACATTCCTCCCTCCAAGATTCTCCCAACCGCCAGCATAAATATGCTCCTAGATCAAGAAAATCCCTCTTTCTTGAGGTTCTTGAGGTGATTATTCTTCAAGAAACCCCTATCTTGGAGGTTGCCGCCCGCCCTGCATCACTGCCACTATCGGAGCGTCATCGCCGCACCTCTCCGCTGTCGTCACTCCGCCGCCAGCACCTTGCAACGCCTGCACTCCGCTCCACCCACGCCCGTGCGTGCGGCCGTGTCATGAGTAGCCCCATCACCCGCGCTTGCCGCCAAGAGCTCGCGTGTGGCTGCGCCTGCCACCTTGAACCTGTGTGTGCCCGACGCCCGTACGCGCCCAGCCCGCACGCAGCTCCGGTACCGAGCGTGTCACACGGCCGTGCCTGCCGCCCAGCTCCTACGCGCGTGCCCGGCGCCCGCACACGTGGCCCCGCGCCCGGCGCCCGCACGCGCCCAGCCTGCGTGTGGGCTGCACCCGCGTCCGCCTTCTGGCACCCACGCGCGCGTCCGGCGCCCGCCCGTGTCCCAGCTGCTGGACGTCCGCATGTGCACGCCCTACGCTCACACCACGCGACAGCCCGCGGCTGTCCGTGTGCGAGCCACCCTCACCTGCGCGCTGCCGTTCCGTCATCGATCACCTCATCAGTGCCTCGTGGGGCCGCTGCCCTCCTCAAGTCCATCTTGTGGCGAGACCCCTCCATTCGGCCTGTTCAACCATCCAGTACGATACAGTGGACTTTCGTCAACAAGGTACCTATTCGACTCCTCTCCATAATTACCAGTATTATTACGTCTTGTAGTGCCATCATTCCCTATCGCTTCCTCTGCCGGTTTCATGATCTCGTCTATAGGATAGCCACCTTGTCGAGTGATAGGTCTCTCTTGCGGTGAAGGTTAATCGTTGATATAGACGTTGAACACCTTTGGGCCGTCAGACACCCCTCACTCATAGGCGTCGTAGTTGGTTTTCACTGGGTCATCAAGAGTTTATTCAGATCAATATCTCTACTTAGGGGACGACGTTGATCATCCTCCCTCATTCGGACTAGTCTTATTTGCTCATTAAAGGGGTTTCTCAACACGTATTCATTTCATATTAATTACAAACTCACTCATCATTGTCCTGTGACCTAATACGAGCCGTCCAATCCGGGCACACTCATCGTATTACATCATCTTGCTGATAAAAAATTAGACAGAGAGGGAGAGGGAAATCAATAATGAGAAAGAGAGATAGATCAATAGGGAGACAAAGAGAGAGAGAGGAATCAACAAAAACGTACAATCAAGATAGATCAAAAGATATATAGAAAAGGAGAGATAGATCAAAGGAGAGAGAGAGAGATCGACAGAGAAAAGGAGGGATTGATCAGAGATGTATATAGGAAACTAAGATCCCTGTTAGGCATCAAGTAATCTGAACTTACTGAATCAAATAATCAATCTTAACAGACATTCTGATGTTATTCATAAAAAAACTGATTCACATACTCCACCTAAGCCAGATTCTCCTCTACCGCAGTTTTGGCTTTTCTATACAAATTTCTAGCTATGCATTGATCATTTTTTGAAAAAGTTTGCAATGTGACCTTTCTTGTGACAATAATTATATCTATTTTCCTGATTTTATTTTGAATTCTTTCTTTCTCCATCATGGCTGTTTCTACTCCTAAGAAAATTCTGAATACAAAAGACTCAAAATTTGGCTGCTCTATTTTCCCACGTTTTAGTTCCTTATCTAAAATGTCTTTGAATAGTAGGGTTGTTTTTCACGTCATGTAGAGTAATTAAATGGGGTACAAAGGGAGTTTTCATCATAAAGAAAAGCCTCATAGAAATGTTTGTACAAAGGGGTTAATTAACAAAACAATTGATGAGCTCAACCTAGCTCAGCTATTTTGATATCAACATTCATTATGTAGGTGACAATGTGGGTAAATCTTCACAATATCTGATTGAAACTCCATTAGACACCATCTACATGATAGTTTTTTTGCATCAAACAATGTTTTCCAGTAAGGCTTGTAGTCCTAGACAGTGACTTAAACAAAAACCATAAGTCTAGTGAAGCTTTCTTTTTATCCCATTCAACACCCCATTAGATAGACAGAATAACAGATAGCCTCATTTCATGCAATTATTAGTTTTCTTCCAATCTTAATGCTTTAGACATTTTACCAAATCCCTAAGAGTGCTTATGAAGTCCTTGACGGGTGAAAATAGCTTTCATATTAGTCTATCAAAGGGTAATTTTATCTTTTTATCAAAATTAGTTTTCATCATTGGCTAAAATAAGGCCCTCAATACTAAACTCCAAAAATTTCCATTTGGACTTGGGGTCTAAAACATGAATCCTACAAAGCTCAAGAAACCTCCAAAAGTACAGGGAGAGTAAACCAAACCCAGAAACAGATTTGGAGAAAATTAAACTTTTTGAATAGAGTTCTAAAATTGATTGAACAACTAGAATATAAGATCAATGTCATGAAATGGACAAGACAATAAGAATAACCTCAGTTGGAACCATGTCATCAGTAAGCTTCTTCTTTGATATTGTAGAGTCTCCTGGATTATTATATGACCTCTCAGATGTTCTACAGATGCAAAAAGTATTCTAGACCCTTATAGAAGCTTATTAATGCTTCTAACAATTTAGTAGGGTGTTTATCTTTTCTAGAGCGGGGACTCTCTAGAAGTTTCCATAAGTGCTACAAATGGAGCTCAAATCACACTTGAGGTGCCCTATAAAGTTCAAGCCAATTGTTTTTGAGAAGTTGAAACCAAAGAAAGGCAGCGTAATAAACTGGCAATGAACCTTTTTGAAGACCTCTATGGATCCTTGTGAAGTTATTCATATTGATTTCTCCATTTTATGACCTTGCTCGTGAGGAAATGAAATTCCCGCTCAATGCAGCAAGATAAAGTTTGGAAAATTAATATCCCTAATGTAGAGGGTGAGGATCTGAAATTGGGCGTAGTGAACACCGATCCATTGGAGAAAATTTACTTTTTTCTGGATTTCCGTTACTTTCTTTTGAAGAATCCATATATTTTTATTCTACTTATTCATGATGATCTCGAATTGCAGTTAACTTGAATTTCCCCCCATAATCCTGGAATCGCTGTAGTGCGTCGTTAATTTGTGGAATGACCGTTATGTAGGGAAGGCCGTCTTAACCTCTGTACCATGTAAACTTTGATCTGATTCCCAACTGGTCAAATAAGAGGATGAAAATCTACAGATCCTTAATGTGAGTGGTTCCTCAGAAAATCATTTCATTGAATTGATCTGTAGTTTTCTTTTAATTTGTGTACACTTCTTCTAGGTACGGGACTTCTAGTTGATTGAAGTAAAGAACAGCTCCATGTTTGAAGGAAAGCCTACGAAGAACAATTAAATATTCTCTACCAAGTCAAAGTCAAGATCGAAAAACAAGAAAAAGAATTAAGCGAGAAGTCAGACGAGATATCTTCTCTAAATAGCATGTACAAAGAATTCAAATTGAGTTTCCAAAAGAAGAACTCAGCGCTGAAGTATGTGAGTTCCTTGCTCGACCACCTGCGGGTGAGTTCCCAGGAGAAGCTGGCAGCACTTCATGAAGATAAAATGACCCTCCAAATCCAGCTGAACGAGGCCAATGCCCAGATAGTAGATCAAGCTCAGAAGTTATCTTCAATTAAGGAAGAAATCAAGGAGCTCAAGAGTCACTTATTAGAATCTCAGAAGAGATGCACTAAATTCAAGAGAAAGCAGAGGTGGCTAAAGATTTGAAATGGAGGGAGAAGGTGATGATGGAGCTGGAGAGGGAGAATGGGTGGCTGCAAGAGAAGCTGAAATGGAAGACAGAGCAGTTTTCTTATCTTGAATATGCCAAGGAAAAGCTTTCTGATTAGTTCCAAACGGCCAAGAAGGAATAGGAAGCAAAGAGATTCATCAGGGTCGATGAAATTTGCTCTTTGCAAAAGATCTTGGAGTCCAAGTCCAGACTAGCGAATGACCTCAATTTTCATCTAAAGATGACAAACCAAGCTATTGCCCACAAAGAAAGCCCGTTTAAACTGTTGGAAATCCTAATGCAGGAGTCCACACTGGCGTGTGAAAATGTTTTGACGGAGTATGAGGAAGCCGCGTTGAAGATCAACAAGTTATCAAAGAAGGATGACGATGAGATTGCATTCCTTAGGAGCTCCTTAATGATTAAAGACGCTCTCTTGAGGGAATCTGAACATGAGAAGATATCGAAAATGGCTTCAGTAAAATTCTCACACCAGGATAGAGGTGATGACAAACTTCACATTATTTTTTGTTGCAGAATATCCTTCTCAAAAGAAGATTTGGATCAATACGATCGATGTTTCCAAGCAATGATCAATGCAACCAAAAATTAACGTGGACAGAGAGAGAGAGAGAGAGAGAGAGAGAGAGAGAGAGAGAGAGAGAG